>NC_089488.1:3386540-3694407 GCF_036810445.1 Kwoniella europaea PYCC6329 | reverse complement strand
CAGCTTTATAATACTATAATACATTCATTACCTTACAACCGCAGGTCGGTACACGATATCTAATCAACCTCAACTTTCAACTTCAAGCCAGCTACCTATAGAGTCAAGATGAAATTCCTTTCCCTCATCTCCCTACTTCCCTTACTCGCCACGGCCAACGCCAATGCCAATCCCACTACGAACCCATCCTTAGCTACTAGCGATACAACGCAAGTAGCAGCAGGAGTAGCAGACAAGGGGAATGTAGAAGCGAGACATCATTCGAAATGGTTCATGAATAGATTAAAGAGGTCAAAAAGTCTAGAGATGGAAAGGCAGGAAGTAGAAGTGGCCGTGAAGCCAGAGAAGGTTACAGAGAAAGAGAAGAGAAATGTGATTAAGAAAGTGGTCAAAAGGAGGAAAAGAGCTACTTCCTCCAATGGTACTTGTTCAGCTAACACTGTTACCGTCACCGTCACAACCAGTGTGATTTCCTCTACCTCGCCATCATCGACTTACCTCTCATCTATGTCTTCTTCGGTCAATAGATCATCCTCATCATCTGCTCCTATTTCTTCGTCAGCATCGAAGAGCAATTCAGCGTCAGCGTCGATCACTTCCTCGGCGGTGTCGAAAACTGCTTCAGCTTCAGCATCTGCGTCAAAGGTATCTTCTTCTGCTTCTGCATCGAAGTCATCCTCCTCCGCTTCTGCCTCAAAGGCATCCTCATCTACTTCAGCTTCAGCCTCGAAGGCATCTTCCTCGATCTCAGCTTCAGCTTCCAAAGCGTCGGCTTCAGCTTCAGCCTCGGCTCTAAAATCTTCCTCTTCAGTCTCAAGCTCAACCTCCAAAGCTTCTTCTTCTACCTCCGCTTCAGCTTCCAAATCCTCTTCCTCCTCGACCGCCAAGTCAAGTGCCGCTTCCTCCTCAAGCACTGCCAAATCAGCTTCAGCTTCTGCGTCAGCTTCGAAATCCTCTTCTGCTCCTGCAGGTTCAGCTAAAGCTACTCTGAACTTAGGTGGACCACAAGCATCATCAACTAGCAAGTCGGCATCAGCTTCAGCTTCTACTACCGCTAAATCCAGTTCTTCCTCGGTCAAACCTTCGACTTCAACTTCTGTGTCCAAAGCATCTTCCTCCTCTTCTTCAGCTTCTAAAGCCTCTTCAACCTCCAAAGCTGCATCTTCCACTTCGACCTCCAAGGCAGTGACTGCCAGTACCACATCCCGATTGACCACTTCGACGACTTCCAAACCGTCAACTTCCACCACTACGTCTTCAGCATCTAAAGCTGCAAGTAGTAGTAATGCAAGTTCGATTAAGACGAGTTCGGCAGTTGTCACTTCGAGTCGAACGGGATCGAGTACTAGTAGTACCACTTCAAAGGTTACCTCGAGTAGCAGTACTAGTAAAGCAGCAAGCTCAACCAGTAAGGCTGCTAGTTCGACTAGTAAGGCGGCTTCCTCGACGGTTAAAGCAGCTAGTTCGACTAGCAAAGCAGCCTCGTCTACTAGCAAAGCGGCTTCCTCGACTAGTAAGGCGGCTTCCTCGACGAGTAAAGCACCTTCTTCCACCAGCAATACTGCGTCTTCAACCAGTAAAGCTGTTTCATCGAGTACCAGTAAAGCTGCTTCATCTACCAGTAAAGCAGCGTCATCTACCAGTAAAGCAGCTTCGTCTACTAGTAAAGCAGCTTCATCAACCAGTAAAGCAGCTTCATCGACTACTAGCAAAGCCAGTTCTACTACAACCAGTAAAGCTACTTCCACTTCCACTTCCAAAGCAGCATCCTCTACGAGCTCGATCAAAGCATCAACTACTTCGACCTCTACCTCAGCCACCGCCACTGCCACTGCGGTTTCTGCAGATTTAGATGGGGACGGACCGTTCTACGGCTGGGGAACATATTTCGATACGGGTCTAGGTGCATGTGGTTGGACAAACGTACCATCAGATTACATTGTAGCTGTCTCAGCGGAGTTGTTCGATAATTGGCCGGGATATAATGGGCTGAACCCTAACAATAATCCTATCTGCGGACATCATATGAAATTATCTTGTAAGTCTTACGTCTCAAAATTCCCTACATCACCATATCAATTTTTTGCGTTCATCTTTATTATCTTTTGTGATGAATACTGACGTTGTGCGATGATGTATGTAGGGGGAGGTAATTCGATTGTCGCTCAGGTAGCAGATCGATGTCCAGGTTGTTCAAAGAGATCCCTAGATCTTACTACTGGAGCATATGGTGCTTTGACGGATGATAATTGGGATATGGGAGTGATGGCTAGTTATATCAATGGGGCAGCTTATAATTCAGATTTGGAATGGGAATGGTTGGATTAAGGACTGGATAGAACATTGAATTTAGGTTTTTAGGAACAGGATTCTGGAGAAGGACAAGGATCGAGTATAGGGAGGATGGAAGATGGATGATTGACGGACATGGATGCACTTTCGCAGATTTAGGATTGTTTCGGATTTTGGATCATTCTGCAGATTTATCTCCTACAGATAAAACACTTAGTAGAACAAAAATGGTGGATTAATTCGGTTTAGGTATATTGGTCTTTTATACAGGTTCATCAAACACGCTGGTCGTGTTTGTCACCGATACGTAGGGTAACTTAGATAATTTGAAATAGAATAGGTAGATAGGTATCTTTGATTTTTATTACATGCATTTTTAATATGATTACACACAGCTTTACCCTCGTGGACTGTTGATAATGACGAGAGGAGGGATTTCGTAATGACAAGCACATAACATCAAACGTGAATCACGACTCGAACATGCTCATTAGTCGTGTTTCACTTAGCCACATACTTCTTTAACCAGATCTGAGGTACTAGCCTGAATTACCTCTATTAACTAACCATCATCAGATCTGTTCAGATAATTCAGAATACAGATTGGTCTGGATGATCTTGGCACGCAAGTGAGCGGTGTAACATGCCCATCTGTCTATTCTTCTCTGATCGGTATATAAATATAGAATATTATGACTCGCCACTTGTATTTATGCATATCTCTTCCACCAAGATATATACATCCAAAACATATAGAGCTCAGAGGTATACCACACAGCCAAACATGAGATCGATTATTTTCACTTTAATCCTCTCCGCTCTTTCTGTCCATACAATCCCCATCCCATCTCCTCTCGACGATGCGAGAGGATCCCAACCCCATGGATTATCTCTACTTGACAAGAGGGAAACCGCGGAAATCTTCCAGAATGGTGGCGATATAGTATGGACCCTTTCCAACAATCAAGGTGAACAGCATTATTCCTTTTCGATGTTTGTACCGTAATGCTGAGCAGCACTGACGTCCTATACAGAGGAAGATCGAGCGAGCGATGGCGGAGTATTCGCATACGGCGATTCAAATTTCTATGGAAGTATGGGATCGGCTCATCTTGACTCACCAGAAGAAGGGACAAGAGTGAAGAGAAATTCAGAGTTGAATAATAGAGATGATGCTGTGGGGACTAATGTTAAAAGAGGATTTATCACTGGTTAGTACCTATATCCTTTGATTCAAGATCATGATATCGGATTGATAGATTGCTGTTGGTCATCTCTTTGTAGTGGATGTCATACCTGAGGATACCGGTGAGCATACAAGCTCGAATGATATACATGCCCAATAGATCGATAGGCCTGAGTCTTCATCGTGGTACTTGACCTATACTAGATCAAACTCCCGCTTTTGACGCTCTACGAAGATCCGAGAAGGGTTCATGTCTAACATGTGCCAAGAGATATACAAGTACCGGTGAGTGACCAGAAATTTTCGTCTACCGAGTGGAGAAGTGGAATTATTGAGGGTTATTCAATTTACTGGAATGATTAATTGATCCAGTCGTCGAAGTTCAAAATCAAACTCCAACTTTTGACGTTCGTTCCGTAAGGAATTCACGTGTATCCTTCGTTAGAGATACCAGTGAGAGTGAGGTTCTTTGTGATTTACTTTTGGGTTCGTGATGAATGCCAGTCGATGAGCTGACTGTGTTGAATGACCACATCTTATAATGAAGGTATTGATAATACCGGATCGGAACATGACGACGTATTCGTACATTGGTCTCGACAATCTGCAGAAAACGATCCAGTGAAAGCGCAGGGATTCGATTGTAGTGGGCGAAGCACAGATCCTGATATTGATACGGAAGATGACGTGATTTCGTGGAAATCAACCTGTGAGACGAGCACCTAGTATCCAGCCATAGCAAGCGTTGTTGAAAGTCGATGATGAATAGCCCAACATGATTGGGATAAGCGATCGTCCAACAAGGAGAAAAGGATGGAAAGAGCGAATGCTAAAACCTCTGAGGATCATACTGATGGTGAGTGTCATTTGTCAATCCCACTTTGACTATTGACGTTGCTGATTGGTCCTATAGAGGATATCGTTCGGGACGGCGAACCGCTTAAGTCAGGTGAGTTGGTACGATGATCAGACTCCTCAATCGTCCTTTTCAACAGGGATCTTCAATCTAATCAATTCACCTTGAGCATGTTCCCGATTGGGACAACCAAGGTGGTCGATCTTCGGCAGAATCGACTGAATAGGGAAAGAGAGACCCCGAGCCCACGGACTACTATTACTTGGGAGAGGGGAGACGTCGAATGATTGGGTTATAGGTTTCGAGTGATATTTGGAAGTGCTGGAACAAGGTATAAGTGCCGTTAGTGCTTCATCTGATCTGGCTTACCAATCTGTTGTACTCCTGATGACATACATTGTCGATGTACAGTGGCGTTAATCGCGTGCTGTATGAGTAAAGACAGAAAAAGAGGTCGATGCTGAAAGTGATGTTATGAGATTTCATAATATACAAAATGGAGTTGAATAGTGAGACAAGACGCATGTATGTCCATTGGGAATTGTCCATATGATCATTGCCAGCAGGATACCGCGAAAACAGGCGGTTGGTCAAGGATACCGATTATTCCACATCTGATGAGATCCAATTGATATAAAGGGCGAAAGGTTGAATCGTGTCCGGGGCCATTATAATACGATCGATATTCAAGTTCAATTGGTAAGCTGAAGTCGAGTTGATGAGGTGAAGTCGTCTTTGACTAACATCGCTATGAAGAAACTGATGTCAATTGCTGAGATGCTGAGTATCCATGTTCCTGCAGTCGAGGGTTCATCATGAAAAAGTCTTTTGCATAATCAATCAAATATGTATATATCTAATTGTCACTCTTTCTACTTTTTACTGTTTTTTCTATATATAGAAATCAGGTATTTAAATTATACAATCGTGGCCAACGATAGGAATAAAACACAACTAGAGCACAACAATGAGAGAAAGAGAAAACGAGACTAATTAATTAATTGAAGAGGAAATTAGATCATGAGTGAGAAAACCTGAATCTATGCTATGATGAGTTCGAGTGTAGCCCAAGCTGGGTCTTCCAAGGAATGAGAGGTGGAAGGGGATATAGGATCTATTGGGATCCTGGGAGTTGAAATTTTACACCTCCCATACCTGGACCCCATCGTACGTGATCGTGGTCTTCTCGGACTGATAATTGATCAAATTGCTCGTCAGCGGATGATTCGTTAAAGGTGTTAAGATGGAAAGGGAGGAAACTCACTGTGCTTGGTAAGCATGTAAGAAGCGTAAGAGCACATCATTACTGTGATGGCGAGAATGGGGTAGACATCAACTGGGACGGGTCTAGCTTTGAAGAAAGCTCTTATTTGTTCGTCGTAAGTTGGGACAGTGTATGAACGTCTAGCCAACTGTTGTCTGGCGACCATTGTTCGGGAAGCCATGGCGGTAGTTCTGAGAGCAGATCGAGCGAACATTGTTGTTATGGTTTGGTTTGTTTGGTTTATTCGTTAAAGAATAAGTAGTAGATTGGTTTGGTTGGTTTGGTTTGGTAGAGGCTTCGGTTGTTGTTTGTTTGTGTGATGATGAGAGAAAAGACAGTTGGCATTCGACCTCCCAAGAGGGGGTTTATATACCTTTTCTGGACCTTTGGCATCTCGTCAATTATCGCACATTACTCTCTGCCTCAACAATCAGTGAACCGTATAGTAGAACATTAGATAGAGTATGGCAAGTATCTTATCGGATTCGGACGCCAACGGTTTGCTTTGGTTTGTGCGTATACCGATTACCCCGGACTTCAACGATCACCTCTCCATTCGCATTCCTTCAATTGCGATTTGGTACGTACAACGATACCGTGCGAGCATGTCTGATGAAACGCCAACCATCAACGTGAGAACGGATTAAGGAAAAAGGAGAAAATCGCAGATCGTTCCCAAGTCCGGTATCAGCGCATTTTCGTACGTAAGGGCGTAAAGACAGACAACAAAACAACCCAAAGGGGATTTACGGAATGAACCGGTTAACCTTAATATTCAAGGGTTTGCCACGTTTCTTCATGTTGCATGTATTTGTAATGTTTTACAATAGGAAAGAATCGGATTGGCCTAATCTTAGATACCCATCACATAAAGATAGGAAGAACAAGAATAATTATCGGGAGGAGTTGGATCGACGTTCCAATGAAAGGGCTGCACCGCAGTACCGGTCCAGCTACTGGTCGGGCGTAACCCTTTAAGCTGCCCTGATCAACGTCCGCAAGATGAATTCCTGGATGCGGTTCTGAGAATTGAATCTGCTCACCTTAGATCATCAGGAATGTCGTCCATGGTCAACACGAATCTAGTGCACTCGGAGCGAGCAGGCCATGTTCAGGAATGCATCAACAAAGCGTGAGAATCGGTGAAGTTTCCTAAAAATCAACCTACTAAAGGGAGAAAGACAATTCGACCAATCAAGATTTAAGCATATGGAATCCGATTACGGAAACTATCGCTACCTCTTTGGACTTGGATAGAGTTTCCGATTCTCGCCATGAGTACATGACATTCCTTTATCTTTGATACTGCTGCCTGCTATGCACACAATTCACACTCCACTTCACTCCGCATGAATACGTGGAACAACTCTTAACGCGATTGAGTTAACCGGACTAAGACGGGATGTCGTACTAAAATGGTCGAAATCATCTGATCATATGATCTATGAAATTCATGACGGTTTAACCCGGAATACGACTTAGATTCATAAGATCCTCTAGGTGGATCTGGATATCGTGATCACTCTAGATGAGCAAACTAAAACCAGATCAAAGGTTATCATTATTCTTTTCTCTTCTTTTGACTTTCAGCATTATCATTCCACATCCAAATCAAACTATAAAAAGAACGACAGAAAGAAATCACTCACGAACTCACTCATACATTCTCCACAATCCTCATCACTATCACCCATGAACCATGCCGCCTTTCATCCACACAAACGGTATACTACTCTGGACAGCCGTGACACTAGTAGTCACCTGGTCGCAGAACAGCCCTCCGTCCCACTCTTCAGGAATGGGTTCAGGATCTACAGCACAAACACCTATTTTTTCACAAGGTATTGGGAAATGGTAGTTGCTCCGTATGGTAGGGATGGTGATATTGCGGGAGTGTTCGCTCCTTGGAATCTGGTCGCACTCGTAAGTTGACCAAACTCTTTTTGAAGAAGTTGAGCTGACTTGGAGTAATGTCACTAGACAACCGATAATATACATTCGTAATCATCCAAACATCCATGTTCACCGTCTCTCATCATATCACTTACGACAACCATCATGAAGTTGAAGACCATAGATAAAATATCAGAAATAAGGATGTCATATAGTAGTAAGAAGTAACAAATTTGTAAAATAGTTGTATGAGACACCATGTATGTCATTGGGATTATTCGGTTGTTCGCTGTGCTGAATGAGACTCTTGCCTTGCAATTGTCGTCGGGTTGAGTGCTTACATTGCTTAAATCCAAGAACCTACTGAATTGACGTGCAGGGGAGATAAGATTGTAAGTTCTAAGTGTCTGAGACAATTGTCGATGGTATGTACTCTATCGTCATATGTGTTGAACAACCGTGCACGATGTGACGTACCTGCAGGGGATTATACCAGGTCTCTATTTGAGAGGGAACATTCATCTTGGAGGATAAGGACGTCTCCATGACTATCAGTCCATCTCAACTTACCCAGAACCACAGTCGCCTTCCCGATGCCAATGCCATATCCGAATCTCGCTATCATCCTTGTCATTCTACTTTCGGTGTCATTATCTGGACATACAGCTCCCTCTTTGCCTCCCGCGTAGACCAAACAAGGTAAGTCCAAGATGATCTTTGACCTTTTTTCAGAATGGGTGACTGAAGGTGTGATCTAGATGACTTTCACATATCCCCAACCGATGATTACAAATACACTCACTTTGTTGACCAACGGACGCGCTTGGTGGTGTTCCCAACTATCACCCTTGCTCCCGAAGTATTACCTATCGAGACGGGAAATGGACCAGATGATTTAGTTCAAGGGTCATTGGTAGCTAGAAAGAAGAAAATCAAATTACCGAAAACGAGCACTACTACCACTACGACTTCCAATTCAACTTCCACTTCCACTTCCACTGCGACCAGATCTTCTGCAGAGGGTGAGTCGACCGGTGTCCTATAGCCATAGCGAACGAGTGAACACGGAGCTCACTTGCGAATGATCAGGAACGAGAGGTATTATTGCAATCCACTTTATCGTCGGCATTGCAGTCCTCGTCTCTCTAATGTTAGGCTTGTCAACCATTCTGTGAAACGCGTCTAGTCGAAGACTTGAGATTTCGGATACCATTCAGGAATGTTGATTGAGCAATACATGAATATACACGTAAATCGTGCACATACCTTTCTACACGACAGATTATCTATGCTTGATATGCTGTAGGTCATCACTTGCTCAACTCGGCCGTAAGATGTCGAGAGATATGTATGACGACACAATCTGTCAGGGCGTCGTTATATGAGATTCCGGTTAATGATAATCGTAATTCGACATCGTGTCGATCATTTGATGGCGAAGAATCTATATAAGTGAAGTTTAATCTACAAGATCCGCAGCTATACATATCGAGTATTTCCTTATCAACTTACAACCATCGCACTTCTTGAATATTGTAAAACCTCTACACCTTATCGACTTTGCTTATCCATCAGAAACTAAAACAACATGAGGAAAATAAATAGTATCATCCTTATGATCGGAGTAATCCTATCCCTACATACCGTATTAGCTTTACCAGCCGAGAAGTTGGGTATGGCTGTACCAGCAGAAGAGCTGGTCATCGAAGGTAAGCTTGCTGCTATCCCGCCCATAGGACATCAGCTACTGATTAAAAAGGTCATATTAGATGATTTCGGAGTAATCGAATCGGACGACCAGCAGTATACGATCGGAGTAGATGATGAAAAAGATGAAGAGTTATGGACAATATGCGGTAAGTCTCGAACCACCTCCTCAATCAAGTAGACTCAGATGACTGACGGTTATAGGTTCAGATGTAAATGTCCTTGATGATGAGACCTCTGAGACACTCGATGTAGCACTATGTCGTAGAGCATCCGCAGGCGGGGGAGGAGGACGTGCAGGAAGTGTCAGTAGCGGAAGTAGTTCCACTAGTGGTAAATCATCTTCATCAGGTTCATCCTCGTCGGGATCGAAATCAAGTACGGGAGGAGCAGCTGGTGTAGGTGCTGGTACGGGGGCGGGTGCAGCTGGAGCAGCTGGAAGGAGGAAAAATAATACCAGTAGTGGTGAGTCCGGATCCAACCATTCAGTCAAGTATACTACGCTGTCCTCTCCTCGATTCGATTACTAATTTATTCGTATGTATACAGCATTCCCAACCAGATCGATGGTCGGCATGAGCTTGGATAGAACGAAATTTCCCATTTTGCTTTTGTCGATTACATGTCTTTGTTTGGGAGGTATAATAAGTCTGTTCTGATTGTAGAGCAAGAGTGATATATCAGAAGGATCCACATAGTGTAACAACTATCATCATCAGTCAATCTTATCATCGACACACACACTATACTATAGCATGACACCGTATCTCTGTTGTCATTTAGCAGCTACTCTTGATGTATTAGTATTCGAATAACATTGGTATGTATCAACGACCAAACATATGACCTTGAGTCTAGATGTAGGGTAACGGACGTCTAATTCAGCAGGCGTCGACATCGAAAACCCAAAAACAACTTACCCTCAAGGCAATAATAGCCCAACAATATTGTTGTCGCGTAAGCAGAGTCAAAACCAAATCACAGCGTTTGAGCTGTACCCTCGCTCATTGTTTGTTGAACTACTATTATCCTGTAATTCAAGTTGGACATCACATCGTTTTCAAGCCAAGCATCCTTAAATCCCATCAATGCCATCTAATAATGATCAAGCGGTGTGTTACACAAATTGGGATCTTTGAAACCGAAAGGAGTGCATCGCCTTGAGATTGTGTTTTATCGTTATCGCGAAAGTGGCGATGAGCGATCAAACCGTTCCTGAACTTCAAACCTTCAAACAAAGAAGCACGAATCAGTGGATGCACGTACTCGCATCGGTCTAAAGGCATTTGGGGTCAGTGAGGCGTTCCTATTCCGGTAATCCGGTGAGCATAGCACAAACGAGATCAATGATAAGATACACAGTGTAAAAGTGATCGAGATTGCTATTTGCGATGCTCGATGAACCGGGGAAGAAGGGTAGTATTTGCCTTCTGTGTGCTTCAACTTACAGTATTACCTGTGTCTGCGTGTCAGCCTGTGCATTATATACGTTGACGATCCAACACAGTCGAGGAGATGAACGATATATAAGGCAAAGAACTTGAGATGATAATGGTCGATATCCCCCCAATCAAGCAGCCGATCCAGTGAATTCCAGTCAATTTCTTCTCATTTAAGGAGCTTAAACACTACCAACTTACCTTACTGCATACCAATCGACATCATCATGCTATTCAACAGATACATCATCACCGTCCTCTCCTTATCTTTCACCTCCGTCGTACTCTCAGCACCTACACTGATCGCTCGACAGTCATCTGACCATGAGGAACCTAATGGGGTATCAGTTGAGCCTACACCAGACAAGACTGCTAGTGGTACGACAAACATTGCGTTGCAAACGTCAACTCCAACCATCACTTCTGAAGCCAAAACATCAGCCTCAGCATCAGTTTCAGCAAGTAAAACCGTATCTGCTCCTGCTTCTGCTTCTGCCAAACCCACAGGATTACATTTCACAAACGATTTCCCTGACCAACTTAAAAATGGGGATCAGATCGACCTAGAGTGGGAAAGTGGTGATGGACCTTATATATTGTATACTATCTTGAACTATCCTGGTTTGTCCAATGTCAACGTGAGTCCCAAAAAACTAAATCACTTGATAAGTCTTACAGTATCGCCATGCTGATGTCGCATTGTGTGATATAGCCACATGTGTTAGAACGATCGACAGATAAGAATTCCTATCAACTTACAATAGATGAAGATGATTCGCATGATGGATCGAAAGTGTGAGTACAGTTGTATGTACATTTTTGTATACCCCTTGAAGGGATCGTAGCTGATATGGTAGTTGAATATTAGGACGATCGGTATTGGTTCCAACAAGAAGAGCGATCAATATAAGAGAAAGACCATTCCATTTTCGAAATAAAAAAGTAGACTGATCTACTGTTTTCAAGCGAAGAGACTTAGATCATGATATCTTCTTTTAGTTCAGCTCAGAATGATATTGTATCATGTTTTACCTTTGTAGCATTGCCCTCCCATCTCTCTGAACGACTCTCATGAATCGTATGACCTAGCGTTTCGCACCCGAGCTTAGAACAACTAATCAAGCTTCCAGCTCCATTTGAGTTTGGATATACAGTGTGTACAATCCAGTATCGCTGTGGGCTCCTGTAGTTGAGCTAAACTAGTACAGATACAAATGATCAATGCGTCAAAGCGTTGGGGACTAGTCGATGACACCATACAACATGCCTTTGGGTCTCATGTGGATAGCATTCTTTACAAATCACTCGCCCCATTTCGCCTGACAGGAAGCTCTAGAGAATTTACATATACATATATATATACTGTATAGCGCTCAGAGATCACTCACACTATCATCATAACTTCCCCCAGGACTCTCGCCACTCTCATCCACCGAGAGCATCATGTTATTTCCTAAATAATTATTCGTTCTCCTCCCTCTGTTCTCCACTACAACCCTATGTTCTCCTCTCGTCCAAAAACGACAAGATCAATCGCCTGTTCTCCCCTCACGAACGAGTTTCCAGAAGTGTTTTACGCCGGACAGACTATCAATCTAAGCTGGGAAGGGGGTGATGGGTTTTATGCGTTATATAGGATCCAATATACTCAAGGTCAAGGATGGGTTCGAGTGAGTTTCTCCTTTGACATCATCCTCAATAGGTTTCCTATAATTCAGCTCGCGATGATATGGGTACTGATTGTATTGGATTGTATTGTGTCATGTTGTAGCCCGGATATTATACACATAACACCACTGAATCTTCCCTGAGCGTTACTCTGGATGATAGGGTATCTCCCAATACCACTTTGTAAGTCTACTTGTTCGATCGACTCTTCGATACCATCCAGTACACTTGTTGATCATTCCTGATATCGGTGCATTGGATGGACTGTAGGAACTTTGGTATTTCAGAGGCGAATCCTGATGTCAATGTTGAGCAGAAATATCAATTGTCAGGTGCGATCCCTCCAATTCAAGCTTGATGATGTGAGCGAAGATAGTACCGCTATGCCATCCTCTGCGAATACTGTAGTAATTATTGAGAGATGTGAGAGAGTGTGATACTACGACGTGAACGTTCCAAATTAGTATAATGCATATCATGTCGATATTGTTCATTCCAGGAGCCAAGTCGATCAGTTTATAATTCCGCTTGATTTCCTATCAGGAAGAATGGAAATTGTAAATGGCCTGATCAGGGATGGTCTATCATTCATGTAATCATCGATGGGACCATAAGGCGATGCCATCGATATATTATGTATATTCATAATCATGCATTCACATTGATCTTCACACCTGGACAATAACGGTTTACTCTTTATTATAATAGTAATCCTCCAAATTCCCACATTATCTCCGATATCATATGTCGTTCTTTCCAATCATATTACTTTCTAATCCCCATCAAATCCTCTTTCCATTTATGATCATGTATCCCACTATCTACTTTAATTCACAGTATCTTTCCAGTTCCTTGCACACCTTCGGGTGTTCCCAGCTTTAAGCTTTCACGCCATGATCGGCAGATTGACTCCCAGTGCCACTGACGCTTGAGGCGATAGCTGCCTCCTGAGCGGAAGCTTTGGCGTGATATCTTGGGTGTCCGAGTGGGAAGATGAATTTGCGTAATGGTCTTGCGGCCCAAAGGACGATGATGAGGAAGATAGGCTAGTTCCATACCAATACAAAAAAGAAGATGCCCATAAGTATGGATTCATGAGTCACATACGAAAAGACGTTATACAGCACTCACGGCAAATTCGAAAACACCAAAGTAAACTTCATTAGTAGCTGCTTTCTCGTATGCACCTATATATTTACGAATCATGACGTTCAGTCAGACTTCCTTCCATCATGACACATAGAGATAGTTTGATCATTTGACTCACCTTGAGCACCTTCAGCGATTCTCATGATTAACCTAACGAAGAATAACCCTAAGCTGATCATGATTTGTGCCACGAGGGGTTTGATGTGAGGGACGATAGTCTCTGGTGGCGTGATAGCGAGGACTCGGGCAGATCGCTTGAGGATCACAAAGCAGAATACAAATATGATGATCGTGGTGATTGCCTAAAAGTAATGAGATAGTATAGACCCGAATCAGAATCAGCTTCATCGTCGAGGTCTTTATGGGACTGTACTAGCAATGTGGCAATTTCGAAGAACTGTAGATTACTTACCTGAAGAACATTACCTGCCAAGAAGATAAGAGTTGAAGTCTACGAGATAAGTAGTGAATCATCTTCTTCAGCGAGCTGTTCCTGATGAATGTGATTCGTTGGACTTACACCAAGTGCAAACATGGGAGTATCATCGACAATCTCGGCAGCCTGAGCTGAAGCCCAGAAGTATTGACCGGCAATTTGCATCAAGACTGCGAATTGGTATGGTCAGTACTGGATACAATATGGTATTTACTTTTAGAGGAGATAACCTACCCCAAACAACATCGAGGATGATGAAGACTATGAAAGTGTCGATCTCCAGATCAGCAATAAATATGATAAAATGAGGGCGATATAATACTGTATTTACCGGTTAACATTGATCTGATTCTCATGGGAGTCAGACTATAGGCATGTACTTGAGACCTCTTTGGATGGACTTGTAAAGCCCAGCAGTGATGAGGATGGTAGCCTAAGGGTGTATGGCGGGGATGATCAGTGCTCGTCAATTCATTGTAATCGCAATATGATGCATGAGAGTAAAGTTGAGACGTACCACTTGAATAAGAGATATACCGAGTAAGAATGACATTCCCTAATATAGAAGACGCAGCAGGAAATCAGCTGGAGTATTGAGCTGCGAAGGAATGAATTTGATAATCTCTACTTGATGATCAAGAGCGAAACATGAACTTACACTGAATGGGTGACCATGAGTGTAAAGTCTCGCACCGTACCCGAGCGCTTCAGTAACGCATGCAAAGAAGAAAAGACCATGACTATAAATCCGCTTGTTATCAGCTTCACTGTACTATGGAATCATGAATATGTATGGAGTGACAAGATGATACGGGGGTGGCATTTATATACAATTACTTACACACTCCTTGTACCTCTTTTCTTGACGAACCACCAAAGTTGACCACCAGAAACGAGCAAAAAGGCCACACAGCCTATTATACCCATAGGTAACGATGGGATATAACCGTACTCCCAAAAAGGAGCTTCACCAGTTGCTGGTGGGTTGTTGATCGGTCCGGTATATGGCATGATGTCGATCTCTATAGTCTATTAACTATCAGGCTCGCTGATAAGTCACTGACCGCTTTAAAGTATTCGTTTGGGATGTGGAATAAAAAAGGAGAGACAGATTGATCACAGGGCTGTACTTACTCTTTTTATACCTTTTAGAGCTTCTTTCTGAGCCTTCTTATTGGTTCTCTCAATGAACGTTACCTTGTCGTTCAACTTGTAAAAAATGATGAAGAATCTGGAATGGGCGATATCAATCGACGAAGAAGTTCAGATTGGTCGTCAAGCAACGACAATAATGAGTGTTTCGATTGGAGGGTGAATAGAGTTGGTAAGAAAGGTGTAGGTGATCTCGTATTCTTCAGCTAGATCAAGACCCTTTTTATACCTTTCCGTTGCATTTCATTCCCAAGACATGCGAGACACAACATTCCCCCACTCTCGAGACACAATGCTGCACTGTGACGCATTGATTTACTTCTCTGGAGCTACATACCTAAAGCTATGGTAAGCCAACATCATCATCGCATCAATCGATGAAAGGTAAAAGATCGAATTGTCAAGTGAAGATCAGTGCTGAATTTAACTCGGATCTAGGGTCTGATGGTGATGGTGACTAGACTTAGTTCAGATAAAGGGGCGTAAGGGGTACCATCAACCTGCGCTTTGCTCATACGCTTTGATGCTAAGTGTGAGGGAACATCTGTAGTGTTCTTGCTTCTTCATGATTCTACCAAGATAACCAACATGAGAAGATCAGATTGTTCGGAGGTAATTCCAAGGGTGGTTGAAGAGGGTCAAAGCATTTGATAGTCCGCATTCGTATCATACATCAAAGGCGGGGTGGAATTCTTGAGATCGATGAATCGATCGGATCACCTCGGTTCAATTCATCCTTGGCGTTGTTATCTACACAACTGACCTTTGTTGTGTACAACGGTACCTGGGATATGATGATCATATTGATTATCGTGTGAACTTCTAATTGCCATCAAATCATAAAAACTCAATCACTTTGACCCACTTGACAAATGTTGATGTTTCCCAATTATCTATTCCCAGACTACGCACAGGATGAGAACGCCCTAAAAACAAATAGAGTTAAGAATGTTAGATCACCTGAACCAAGCCACTCTATTGCCTACAACCCATGAGGTGCACAGTGTTATGGGCTCGAGCTTGGATCTAGTCAGCTAGACGCCATCGGAAATTAGATCACGACAAGATCCTTTGCTCAATCAAATGGTTCGAGCTGTAAGACAATTCTGCAGTGAGGTCCAGGTCATCCTACCGGGGTAGTACTAACATTCCCCTGTCGTATCGTAATACCTTACCAACGCATGGCTTCTTTTGGGATTAGGCGATAATCGTTCAGGTGAGATGATGCAATGGACCCACTAGCATTGAGTTCTTGCGATATTCAATTTGCCTTCGCTGTAAAGTACGATGTCTGAACATAGGTGAGACTTATACAGAAACTGAGTTTGATGTGTCTTTTGCAACGCAAATAGATGAGATCAGAGGTTCCCCCACTTGATCACCTTTCATTGCTTCTTATCAATTGATCTCCGCTTAATACTTCGGGTCCCTCTAGTCAGCCTAATCGATCAAACAATCACCTCGTAGGCATACTGCTAAATCAGTATAGCATGACTAGGCTAGTGAGTGATTTGAAATAACAGTACATCAATCACAGAGTAGCTTAAGTCATAGGACTAGAGCTATCCATTTGATCGCCGTGAGTAATCTTGGCAGATGCTTTGGCTGATTATATTTTATTGTCTACATACAACATTTCATTGTGATGCTTTTTGATTTGAATTGTTGAAAGTACGATCAGATCAGGATCAGGTGGTTGCGGACCTGTTCGCGAATAATTCGTCTAATTCTGTGTATTGAACAAAAGACATAATCAGCTCTGTGTGTAGTATGGATTTGATCTGTAGGATCATCTATTTTGATTGGTCAAGTGACGAGAATGGGGACGAACGATAGCAGGACGACTGCTCCATTGACAATACGATCCGAGATCGGCAAAGCATGAACTCACCTTTGTCCAGATCCTCTTTCCTACTTGGTCCCCTTCTACCATTCCCACCTCTTTTCTCATACGACCGACTCTGACTGTCCATATCCACATCTTCATCCATTTCACCCGTCTGTCTCCTCCTCGCCATATTTTCCAATTCCTTATCCAAATCCTCTTCTGTTCTTCCACCTCTACGTCTATCAGGTCTTTCACCATACGGACCCCTCCTCTCTCTTTCTCTCTCCCTTCCTCCTCTACCTATCCTTTTCGCAAAATCCCTTCCTTCCCCACTCCCTCTTCCAGCAAAACTGAATCCACCATTCCCTTCATCTTGATCATTGTTGGAGATATTCCGTCTAGAAGATGAAGTCTCTTTACCAGCATGTCTACCGTGTTTTTTATACCATTGAGATTGTTTTGCCTGTTTCCTCAATTCGGAATCTGCTTCAATCGCATACCGTATGGTTATCCTCGCATGAGGATTAACCCCTTCTGCGAATTTGATTTCATCCAATCCCGTTTGTTCAGGTTTCACTAAAGGTTCTAGATCGAATGTACCCGATTTACCAAATGTTCCTCTTCCTTTACGTTTGATTCCGTCATCTTGGACAGAGGTAGATGGACCAGAAAGTAATTCTTGACCTTCCAATGAAGGGACCGGTTCAGGTTCGGCGAGAGGTAATAAGGAGATTGGGACTGAGTGAGCGGATCGTTCGAGTAGAGGATCATCTCCCTCAGCAGGATCAAAGCCCGCTTTGGAAAGTACCGTTAGACCTATCAATGCTGAGGCGGCGGTGGGGAAGATCAAGTGTAGGGTCGTATCGTTTAGCCATTCGATACCTGCAAGTACAATGAATTAGAGTAAGCTCAACGAGATAATCAGTGACAATTGTTTTGGACAGAGTCACTAAGGAGATTACATACCCATCACTCCTGCACCTAAACCCGAAGTCCACGAGAATACTTTACTAGTTGATAGATGCTGTATCAAATCTGATTTGACGTATAACGCATTTGGTTTGATAGGTGATGGTGCCGAAGCTGATATCGCCTCTACAGGCAGAGTAAGATTATACATACATCAGCATGGTGGTCGACACAGTGGCAAGCGATGGTTTGTCCAAAACTCACCCAGCCAGCTCGTTGGATCTTGTTTATCCAGCCTTTGAGCTAAAGCTGCTATCCTCTAATATCATCCAACGTATCAGCGGGATTTCGTCATTGTAGCGTTCGTTCGTATATGTGATATGATCTTACAGGATCCCTTTTCAATTTCTCTTGACCATCCAAATGAAGTATACCTGGACTTTCTTCCATCAGGTATACTTTCCCCTTTGACATCCTTCCCATAAGACTCTGGACATGATCGGGTATAGCAGGCTGATAGTCGTCCAATGGTCTGTCCAACGCTGGGTTCTCCACTTCTATCTCCTCGATCTGGGGCTCGGATTCGCGTGGTGGTGGTGTTCCGTCATATGGGAGTGACATCCTGGGTACTGGTACTGGTGCTGGTGGTGGTGGTATTGGGGTTATGCTATTGCAGAAGTGAGTGATGGTGTATACCGTATATTTGTGTTTCTATGCTTGGGTTCGCGTTCAAAAAGAAGAAAGCACTCATGTTGGCCGTATGGAGGCTGATACTTGACGAAACAGCCACGTGTCTCTGTAGTGTAGCTGATAACGTGACTCGGTCCGGTGGCTCCAAGGATCCCTGTCACAGCGATACGGCCAGTAATGTGATCATATTCATCATATTCATCATTCCAATCGCAACTAAGTACACTCATTCATTCATTTCATCTCAATCTCATCGGTCGTTATACATCTCCATCGACTCTCTCGCTGTTACCGACAACCGCGACTGATAATAACTACGTGTCCAAACGGATCCGACTTTGCCATCCTTACCAAGCGACGAAACCCCCTTAAGCGATCCAAGTTTCACATAGGATAGTCAACTCCTTTATAACCCTCATCCGTAAGTGTCACTCCCCACGTCACCAGACATTCCTATGAACTCCTTCATATACACTTGATCTCACTTACCGATTCACCCGTACATCCATCAGAGCTTTAACCACCACCCACAATGTCATTCTTCCGACGAAAGAAGGACGAGCCCCTCATCCCACCTGTCGCTCCACCCGCCGGTGCCTCTGCACCAAGAGCCGACCCCTACGCCCAAGCACCCTCCAATTCCAATCGGTATGGTGGTGCAGGTGGTGGTGATCCCTATACCAGATCTAAACCTGCCGCAGGCGATGATAATCCCTATGCAAAAGCGACGGATCATAACGATGCAGCGCGAAATGAGCTGTTTTCTGGATTCAGTGCTCCCGAGAAACCCAAACCGGGAAGAAAATATGGATACGAAGGGAGAGAGATGGAAGAGGATTTCGATGAGGATGAGGAGGTCGAAGGTATTAAGCAGGAGATGAGGGGGATCAAACAGGAGAGTTTGGCTAGTACCAGGTGAGTTAAGCTCTAATCAGTTAGAGTATCAGGTACACCCATTGATGATTTTGGTATACTTCTCATTCCACAGAAACGCTCTTCGACTCGCTAGAGAAGCTGAGGAGAATGCTAGAGGAACAGTTGCGAAACTTTCTGATCAATCAGGTGGGTATTGCAAAACATGCAAAGAAGAGAATCGATGATCGCTCATGCCTTTCCTTGACTGTGTCACAGAACGTATCGCCAACTCTGAACGATACCTCGATATGGCCAAAGCCAATAATCAGCGAGCTGAAGATAAAGCTGAGGAACTGAAGAAGCTCAACAGAAGTATCTTCCGTCCTGCTGTGACTTGGAACAAGGTGAGTGTTTTGTATTTCCTTCATGTCGATTGTGCTGAATGGGCTGGGGTGTGTCGTCATAGGATGCCAAGCGACAAGCCGAAGAAGACAAGATCAACGAGCGACACGCGATGGAACGACACGATCGCGCTAAAGCTCTGAATGACGTGACGGATACAAGGAGGAGATTGGGTAATGCGGCTAATCCATCACCTTATGAAAGTCGATATGAGAGAGAACCTTTACCTGGAGAACAAAAAGCTAAGAAGGAATCGAGATCGAGATATCAATTCGATGCTACTGCCTCGGATGATGAGTTGGAGGATGAACTGGATGATAATCTCAATGAGACTTATGAGGTCACCAAGAGGTTGAAGAATCTAGCTACGGCTATGGGAGATGAAGTGACGGGACAAAACCAACGATTGACTAGAGTCACTGATAAGACGGAGAACCTCGAGTTTGCGGTTATGAAGAATACAGAGAGATTGAAGAGGATTAGATAAATTTATGGTCTGGACAAGTATAGGATAGAATATTGGAGTTCTTATCCATTTCTATGGACGATGAGACTGAGTACTGTATACCCTTACCGAAACGGAAACCAAAACCAAAACAAATAGTATTCACAGGAGAATATGCTGGTCTAATCTGATGTCGTGGGCCCGATATAGATGGGAAACGGAGGGAGGGATTTGTATATATGTCTCCAGGTTGGATTTGTATCTATGTATGACTATATTTCCTATGCAGCTACCATGGTCCGTTTCACTAGTCAATGTTCCATTGTTATATCGGACATGTAAGATATATGCGATGCATAGCTATGCAAGTTGGATTGAGAGACTAACACTGACTAATGATGGGATAAATTACGTTGCCTTTCCGCAGGATGCCAGTGTCTATATAACCGAGTGAAAGTACATTATTGATTATTCATTCATTCCCTCCATAATTCATCGTCAACAAGGTCAATACAGCAGTAACATACAAAGACGCACTATCACCATGCCCCATGTTTTTCCTCCTCGAATAACTATGACCATGAAGAGCAAGCACAGTTGTGTCTCGGACATATAGCTGTACACACCATACACCATACACACCACGTCATACCCATACCCACACTCATAATCGTCACAGTGACAAGTCACACAAACGTCGTGGTATACTCTACTCGCACTTCCTTTCATCGCCTCTTTCTACCTTACCATCAACACATTCTCTCATATATTCGATATCTGACGATATAAACGATCAAACAATACTATTCCTCTCAGTAAGACCTGTATCTTCGACCAGACATCATGTCCACTTCAACTTCAACATCCACAACGACCGACCCACCACCACCCGACTACGTACCCTCACAACCGCAAATCCTTATCACTCCTCTACCTGACTCGGCGAGCTTCTTCTGGGGTAAGACCATCCAAGGGGAGATATATGTGAAAGGTCTGGGTGAAGGGTCGGGTAACCGGACTGGGATAGTGAAGATCTTGTGAGTGGGAATCTAGTTGAGCTGAACTCTCAATGATATCCAATTTCGACCACAAATCCATCTCTAAACGGTCTCATCTTTTATCTATCGATCTATCGAAAGGGCCCAGTGGTCACTTACGAATAGCTGACATGTGTTGTGATCTACAGATCCGTGCAATTATCATTAACGAATCATCTACCCAATCATCCAACTATCCATCTTTATGAATTCCCCAATCAGACATTATATCCACCATCATCCCCAATATCAAATGTATCATCTTCAACCATCCCCTCGGATGGTACCATACCATTCTCTACTTCACATCGATTCTCAATCGAACTTCCATCTTCTCTCTCCTCTCCATCAGAACCATTACCCGGTACGTTGAACCTCACATCGTACGAGAAAGGTGAAATCCGTTATTCGCTCTCTGTGAAATTGGTTTTACCCAACGATCAAGTGGTAATCGAAGAGATGAAGATCGAAGGTACACCTCAAGAAGTATCATGTCAGGATGCAGCTGCACCTCAAGAGGAGGAGGAGGAGCTTGAAGAGGTTGAGGAGAAATTGGAGAAAGATGGAGTATTAGCTAGATTACTTATCGATCAAGATCGACCTAGATTAGGTGATTTGTTGAGATTGGGTTTGGAGATTAGACCAGCAGAGAGGAAGAAGACTGGTGTGATTGGTTTGGCTAAACAATCAGATCCGATCGAAACTCTCAGACCACTCAGAAGGGTCAGAGTAGAATTATTTAGAAAAGTCATCATTCATTCAACTCGACTCGGTCCTATCGCTTCATCCTCATCATCAACATCAGCTGCCACTGCAGCGGCTGGTGGTGGTGGTGGTGGTGGTGGTGGTGGTAGTGATGATGGGGAAGTCGAACATCTTACTTTACTTCATGCGACAGGTAAATCATTACGATATCCCGGTTCAGGTCCAGGTCGACATTATCCACCTCTCAGAGTATTATTTACCATCCCTACTGCCCAGCTCGGTGTGGTCGCGGAGCAAACTTGGGGAGAGATAACTTCGAATGTACCATATCATGATATAACCTTCTTTATCAGAGTGACGATAGGGTTCGGTGATGTCTCACCTACTGGTACAAGTAATAAAGATTGGAGATTGAGCAGGAATATAACGATCAGACCTAAGAGATGGAAGGAACCTAGGGAGATCGTAGTGGATAGAGGTCTTATACCTGATTTAGGAAATGGTAATGACTCACCTTCACTCGGTCAAGATACTAAGGCTGGTACGAGTCAGAGCCAAAGAGGTTCAGGATCAGGATCCGGTTCGGAGACATGGACAGAAGAAGATTATAGAAAAGAAGCATATCGACAGAAAGGCAGAGATGTAGTAGGTGATTCTGGAACATTTAGAAATACCGATACCGATACCGATACCGACACTGCACATAACGATCTACCACCCCCTTTCGAGGTTGAGACACAGACTCGAGCTGGTCCATCAAATTCATCTAGCAGTAGACCCGGGGAATTACCTAGTTTCCTTGAATCTGAAGAGCAAGCTAGAACAGGTGAGATCCCCACTTTGAATCAAACTGTAAGATCGGAAAGGTTGGTTCCGGTAAATTTCAATCAGGATGATCAAGCTGTGATCATACCGGAAGAAGTCGAGATTCAAGGTCATCATGAGGGAACAATAGGGGAAGAAGGATTCGAAAGGAATACTTGGGTGGGAAGGAGAGGTAGTCTGAAGGGAGAGTTGGGTACATGGGTAGAGGTGGGTGCTTTTGATCCCTTTTTCACTACTTGATAGCTGCGTGAAAGCTGTTCAACAAGATTGTGGGAAACGAATGGTCGAATGCTGATGATCATCACTTGACAGTACGACGGATACGAGACTTTCTCTGTAGCACCTCCATCTATGGACGCATCGTACGGTGCTGGAGGAGCTATGGATCCACCGCAGGAAGGCGACGAGAACAGCGTGAACGTCGTCGGAGGGATGGTAGCTAGATTGGGTCTGGAAGGTGAAGGGGTTGGAATGCAAGGTCTCGAATTGATGGAACATCTAGGGCTGGGTGAGGGGACTCGAATCGTTGATCTACAGGTAAATTGATTTCTTTATCTCTTCTGAAAATGGCTAAATTAAATTGTCTTGATCATTATTCTTGTTATCTAGGACGACTTGCCCCCAGGAATAGATGAACCTTCTTTACCTGCTTTACCAGATTTTCATTCCCATTCCCATGTCCATGTTCATGCTCACGGACATCCACATGATGATAATCCACGTTCACCTCCTCCACCCCCCGCTCACGCACCATATATATCCCCACCAGCTCATTCCCACAGTCTACCACCGGCTCATGATCCTCCTTCCTTTGATGCCAGTCAAGCTGCCAATGCTGTAGGAGTAGCAGCTACCTCTCATATCAGACCTCAAACTGGACCTAACGTACCTGTGGGAGTGGGAGTGGGAGGTAGAAGACCAAGTAGACATGCTATAGATGATGCTGTTGGTGTAGGGAATGTAAGTACTCAGGGAGATGCTCCACCAGGATATGAGAGAGCAGGTGGGGAAGGTGGATTACCTCCTTATAGTTGATCGTATCATATGCTTTATTGGGGTGTTGTATGCATCTTCTGAGATAATAGCGCAGACAGCTGAGCACGTTCTGAAAATCATATATCTTCGGGGTCCTTCTCTCCTACAGTCGACTACAAGGTCACATAACTCATACATATACTGTACTCCCCGACAGGCTACCAATGGAGCGATGATACAAACTTTCATGACATATGAGGTATGCCCAATTCCTTCAAAAACGTATCTATATCCAATTGCTCTGTCTGCCCATCGTCTCCTCCTACAGCTTGTCCATCGTGATTCGTCGACCCATCATAGGTTTCAGCATCGTTGTTACCACCAACAGTCCCAAAATTGAGCAACGAGTCGAGATCCAAAGTGTCAGGGGATGTGGTTGGTTGCGGTTGCGGTTGTTGTGGTTGTTGTACCTGATGGGGCTGTACAAAATGCGCATCAAGGAACTGAGAAGGCATCGATAATGTATGAAAACCACTGTTCTCTTCCGAACCTAACCAATCATTCCCTGATAGGTTTTGATGTCCCATGCGCCCCGGTGCAGCTCCTGGGAATGGTGTATGTCGTGCATCATTAAGACGTTCATTGATGAATGCCTGATCCCCTCTGTCCGGCCAGAAAGGCCCGGGGTTCGGTCCTGAAGTATGCTGTTTCGAGATACCTACGTGGGACTGCTGCGAGTTGGACAACATGCCAGGTGAAATCGAATTGAGTAAAGCCTTGGGATCGTTCTGCAGAGCATGTTCGATCAAATTTGGGATGGAGCTATATGGATGAAATGAAACATATGAGTAAGTGCACCAAAAGAAAAAGGTGCGGACTGTACATACACAGGAGGCCAGAATGTCAGTACAGCTTCGACAGCGTTTACGCTCGCTTGGGCCTCTGCCTCTTTCATCCGAGCTACATACTCGCGCGATCGACTTTCAGTTGTCTGCTGATGTCTTGAATTCCAGGCGGAGATCTCCTCGGGGGAGGGCGTCATGCGTTCCATAGTCAGGGCTACGGAATCACAGACTTCGGCTACATCTGCCCAAGCTATCGATACGGAACGTCAGCTATCCCAATTTGGCGAACATCTCAACGACCGAAGGAACATACCCCATCCCTGTAGTGGAAGTGTTGACGTAAGCATTAATCCTGTGTAAAAAGCGAACTAGCACGACTCCACTCACAACCTGATGTAATGCTTCCAAACATATGTCCATCTCTTTCTGTTTCGCTTCCCACGTCCAGCCATGTCCGCCGGGCTAAATCGAGCGTCAGTGTCACTCCTTTAGGTTGTGAGCCCGGTAATGGTTCAGCTTACAGTATGATCCGGGTATCCTTGTTCGTTGGTAGGTACTTCAGCTAGTAGTTGCGCAGTAGCTAGCAAAACTCTTAACAGGACAGCTGCAGCTATGTTGTATAAAGACACAAACCTCCAGATCAGTATTTCGACTTGCCAGTGTATGAGGTTTTATAGCTTACACTGTATTACTCCAGTAGGTAAGAAAGCCTATACATGACATTCCAACTTAGCTAGGTTGCTCACTAACATCATTAGTATATGACTTACCTTGAGCATGTGGATCTGACTTCTACAGCTGAGGAGCAGTCCATCGATACTCTCTTTATTCAACCTTTCCAGCAGTTCTATATTGTGAAAAGCGCGGGTATTGCCTTGTCCGGGCTTGGACGGGGGTGTTGTAGAGGATGATCGATCGGATGGAGTGCTTATGAATGCTGGAGAAGACGGTGGCTGACAGCTCTTCCAAAATGCCAATTGATCACGAATTAATTGATGAATCACAAGAAGGAGGAAAGGGCAGGAAAGTCGCAGATTCGCCAAGAACTACAGACCAATCTCCAAATCAGTACCTATCACTGGTGATCCAAGATACGGTATGGTATAGGTGACGTACATTCAGTGGTGAGAAGCCCAATAGATCTTCCTTTCGACAGGCTTTTAGCTGCTGCGTCACCTGTGCATTCAGGTCTCTGCTGATATCTCTCTGTGGGAGATGGAAAGATGGATATTAGCAAGACGATGCGTGGTGTTCAAGCGTAGTGTGGTTCTCATGCGAGTAAGCCTCAATCGAAGACTCACGATATCCTTCCAAACCTTTCTAACTGTCATGCAAATCTTACCAACATCCGCTGCACCTTTCTTTCTTAGCGGATACGCGACATGGGTCGCGACTTCCCGACCAGCTAATCCTAGTCGATGATAGATCCTGGAGTACGTTTCAGAGGCAATCAGCTCATAATCTGGAAGACTACATAGTCGGCCACACCACTCACGAAAGGAAGAACGCCAGTAATTTGAACGCTGACTGTGGTAATTTGTCTTGGACTGTTTCCACCCATTCCCCAGCTGCATCAATGTCTTCCTGGGGACTATCTCAGAATGTTTCATATCAGCGCTGTACACCAAGGCTGGAAGTTGCGACTTACATCCTCGGGAGAGCTCCGATCGCCGCAGAGAAAAAGGCATCACCAATCATGTGGCTCCAGAACAATCGTCGTTGCTTCATCTGTAGCTGGGAGTGGCTGACCGAGGCCTCGCCGACATCGGTCACGATTGGTCCCTCAGCATCCCACATCAAGCCGAGAAGTTGCATCTGCTCAATGATGGTAGAGTGGATCATACGATCTGCAATGATGTACAATTGTCAACGAAAATCGCATATGGAGGGTACTTCGCAATCACACGAGCAAATGTATCGTGATAGATGAACTCACTTTGTAGCCAATAATCTTTGTCTAACAATTTCTCATCCGTCATCTGCATCAACTGACTATACAGTGTCAAGGCTTGGACACCCGTGACACTAGGCATTCGAAATAGACCATGCTCGTCGATGAGTCGCTTGGCTCGGGCCAACAGAGCTTTACACGCTCCTATACGAGCCGTTCCCCAATGAGTTCTCGCTCGAGTGCCTGGGGTAAACTGAAGGTGACATCAAGAGTTTTCAGCAGACCTTCCGGAAGAAGGGACAAAACAAGACGTACGGTACCATCGGCCTTGATGACTGAAATGATCTCCTCGTCAATATCCACCGCAGACAAATCAACTAAACGGTATTGACTCACCTTTTGGAGCAGCATTCGCTTTGGCTTCGCTGAGTCCCAATATCTACATTACACGTATGTGGTCAGCTCGACCACGATGTTTATCATTAGGCAGAGGATGAAAGCAGCTCACCACAGGAGAATCGGAATATCTAGCACCCCAAGCTTCGATCACCGCACAGAGAGCTTCCTGCGCCGGACTCATCCTGTCTGACCTCTGACCTGCTCTGATCCATTCGAGGTAAAACACTTCTGGGCTTATCGCCTAGATCACACACATATCAGCTCACTCCCTTCCAAGCGGTTAAGATGGGACTTACAGGATATGAGAGATGAACAGCTTGAAAGAAAACTTTTACTAAGTGATTACTTAATGCCATCCCCAAAGCTCGATCGGCCAATTGTTCAGATACAGCTTCCCTCCTTCCCCAGGTGATCATTTGCCCACTTCCGGATTCCGAGTACAATCTCCACGGATTCGAAGATACCAGAAGCATCTTCCGACTTTGGCTGTCTAGGTCGTATGGAGATCTTGAGCGTTTTCGTGTATCACCAGAAAGATAATCATCGTTGTGGTTGGTGTAGGTATTATAGTTTATTCCCAGTATATTCCCAGGTACAGCTAGCGGTGTCGTTGAGGATGATAATCTTGAGATGCCCTGGTAGGTCGTGGAAGTGGACGACGGTGATGGAGCTTGCATTTCGGTCATATAAGCTGACAATCTACTCTGAAGTCCACCCATCAGATCATCATCTTCTTCACTTATTTGCACACCGTCCGCACCCGGTGTCAGACCTGTCGTACGAACGAGGTACATCGCTTCTTTCCGATTGTTCGCAAATTGCTGCCATATTGACGCTGCTTGCTGAGAGCTGCTGGAGGATGGTCCAGGCGTTTTGATGAGCGGTGAGGGATTTGATGGTGATGGGTCAGGATTAATGTTGAACGTCTGTAAGTCCGTGGGATCGAACAGCGAATTGATAGTCTGATCAGGCAATGGTCCCGATGCTGTTTCCAGTGGATTTACAGATGTCTGTACATCTTGAGATAGAAATGTCGCTTGGAAAGGATTTAAAGGTGGGTTAATAGGTTGATTATTGAGGAATTCCATTAAATCAAAAGGTATTTCCGTCGCATTCGGTTCTAATCCCATATTGTTTCGTACCTGTTCATCTTGTCGCTTCTGTTGCTCTTCACCAAACTTTCTTTTAGCCTCTTCGATCCTCTTTCCACCTTTATTTGGTCGAGTAGGTTCCCTTATACCTTGCGTATCGCACTTCAATCCCTTCCTCTTACAATTCGTACATCCCACTTCCGGATGCTGTTCTACCAGTACACTGAGCGGTGGAGGAGGTTGAGTAGAAGAGGATGGGAGTGCGTTGAGTAAGTCGGATAGATCGCATTTGATACGTCGTAGTTTACAACAACTACAAGCTACGTTTTGCCCTGTGAGATTATACGGTCAGATCACTTATACCGAGGGAGTCCCCACATAATCCTAGGTAGTATGAGGACTCACGACGCTTCGGCTTGGGTTCTTCGGATGGAGCGGACATAGTTGCAAGGAGTTATGTACAATATTATGAACGAGTCGATAGTTTACGGTTAGCTGTCGATGCTGCAGATGTTGTTGAGCCGAGTTGGTTGGTACTTGTTCTTTTGCTGTGTTATCTGGTCAAATCAGCTGTATTTATAAATACTTGATCCGTATGCCCACGTGGTGGATTACGCTAGTACTCGTTGTCGGGAATGTGATCGGAGCCTATTTTGTCTATTTTTGGAAACATGCAATCAATCATACACGTCCAAGCATTAAGTAAGATCTTAGGCATCAAGCATCAAGTCATACGTACATGCAAGAATGTGGCTACTATGTTATCACCTTTCATGAGCTTTGAGCACAATGTGGCAATAACGAACACTGGAGATAGTCAAAGCTACATGCATGACTGACTGATACTCGGTTCCAGCTCAGTTCATCGATCGATCACTGCTTCATCCCTCTCTCATTCAGCATCCGCTTCCCCTGTCATGAAAGGGTTTCAAAAAGTACTTGAAAGGAAGGTAAGAAGGAAGCTTCCTTTTTATGTGAGGACCGTATACTGTACGGTATTAAATATATAAGAAATGTTACAACAATTTGGCCACCTCCAACGGACCAATGTATTATACAGTCTAATCATCTGATCTATCTATTTATCACCTCGTTCGTGAGTTTTTTTAAATGGTCGTTATGCCACCGATCTTACGCTACATGTTAAAGTGATTTGATCCCATCATATTCAGAATCATCATCTTCTATCATCATCTCTAGAATTGTTTCTCGAATTCGATTTTCTACCAGGTGCGATTTTCGATATGATACAAGCCAGACCATCGCTCGAGGCTGTGAAAATACCTTCAACTAGGATAAAGTCTTGCCCGGGCATAGAACGCTCAGATTCATCTGTTCCCTGAGGCCAAGTTTCCCCGTAGGGTGGAAGATCCGGTATCTGCAGTCAAAATAAGGTTGATTATCAGCGAATGATGTCCTGTGTCGAAGCCTCACCCTTGCGCAAGAAGCGCGTAAATTGTGTATTGTACTGACTTTCAAGATGTGAAATCTGGTATAGCCATGACCTCCTGAACGTCTTTCATTGAACATTATAGGACTGGACTGTTTGGCCGATTCGATATATCTCCGTACGTGCGCTCGATCGGAAGGTCGTATTATAGAATAAAAAGGTTGGTTCTTCAGCTAAAAGCGTGTCAAATCGATACATCAATAATCCAACTCAAAGAGCAGAGATAGTATATGGGATACTCACCCTACTTCCATTGATGATCACATCATTACTGACATACATTACCCTGCTCGTATCGGTGAATCTATCGAGGATAAAGAAAGTCCGAGGAGAGGGTTTATGTGGTGTGGGCCAAGGATGATCTATCGGTGGAGGGGAAAGGGAAATCGACGTTGAATCAGGAGAAGATGCCAAAGGAGCTATTGAGGAGCTTGGCCAGCGCTGCGAGGTAAGACGTCAATAAGCAGAAAGTTTGACAATGGCTTTATCAACGAAAAAAATCTATCCGCTTACTTTTATAGCGAATTTCCCTTGAGAAGCCGATGACACTTCGATCACTTCTCTGGCTGTAAGTGCTTGTTCTGATAGACATCCAGCGGGTCATGAGCTCAAACCAACATTGTTGACAGATATTGAAGAGGAAAAAAACCCACGTAACGTCCGCTGACCATCCACAGCTCTAGTATACAACGCTAATGAGGTATTATACACCGTCGAACTTTGTATCCTGTTCACTACATCAGCACGGGATCGATGGACTGATGAGATTGTAACTCACTATGAGCAACAACATTCCACATAATATCCATCCTTATGTAATGCTCTATAATAAGCCACACAAGCGGTTTTCTCGTCTGTCAACGCTTGACTAAGGTTCGAACCCAGAACCACAACAATCAGCCTACAATTCAAGTGGCCTCCGGTGAACGAGCTTACTAATGAATTTCCCTTAACATGGGAATTTCATCCGGATGGAAGATCAAATAGCAAGATTTACCCAGAAGATCATTTGGGGTATAACCCAAGATCTCCTGCATCGATTCGGATACGTAACTTATCCTAGCCTATGCTCGTCATGTACGAAAAATCGGTGAGGGACCAAGAAGTTGGGCGAAGTTCAGTCCGATTTGGGCGAGGTCCAAGAACAAAAGCCCATCATTTTCAGCATCGATGTTTTGTGTTTCGTGTACCGGGACGAGTAGGGTGGAGGTGATTGCGCAAAGTGGGGTAAGAAAGGGGATATGAGTTAGCATATTTTTCCTTTCAAACTTTCATGTGAATATCTCTGACAACCAATGTTTGTTGGTGATATGGGCGTGTAAACATCTAAGGATGGGCCTTGTCTCCTAACGCTTTCGGCGCCTAATTTACACTACTACTGTACTAGCCCTTGAGCTCGTGCGTTGGACAACAATCCTTCAGCCACAAGGGACAAGGGGAGTGAGGGGATCCGTGCTTCAGAGATCCGATCCCTTCTAAGAAGGATACGTCACTTGTCACTTGTCCCTTTTCCCGACGGCCATCCTTCTGAATCTGAAGACACTTTCGCTGATGCAACTCACCTCTTGATCAGCACTACACGATAACCAGGCTGACAAACCCAATTCCTCCTGGCTCGATACACTGCTGGATCCCGTACCGGGAGGTCGAGACGATCCTGAGCTTCCTGGTGGTCCACCGCCACCGCCGCCACCACCACCACCTGACGATGAATGAGAATGCGATGATGATGGACCTCTCTGCATTTTGTATGGCGAGGGGTTATTCGATTGAGATCGTGGTCTTGACATCTTGAAGGGATGTTAGGAGGGGTAAGACCGAAGGAAGTGTCAAAAAACCAAAGGTTGAATCGTTTAGCCAAAAGGCGAAGAGACGATGATGGGGAAGAAGAAGAATAGGAACGAAAAGATATAGTATCTGAATTCTAAATCCTTGCCATGTAACTAGAATCTATTTTGTATATTTAACCAGATGTCTATATATCTAACACCCGCGGAGCTGTATTCGGCCGCCGTGTAGTAATCGATTGGATCTGTAACCTGATATGAAAGGGAATAGGATGATGTGTTTTGTATATAGTTGATTGAGGAATGAAGTTGACGTTTGAACTATAAGTGTTTGCTCTTGATTGCCTCGTTTTGAGTTTTCCCGTCAAGATCAAACTCCATTGACTTGTAGCTATAGGGTATCTGCTTTGCTTCTCTGTACAAGTTCCAAGATCTGAAATCTTCCTTCCTCTTTCTTTGATGCGCAGTATACAATCCACGCACAAACACACAGTAATTATCTGTCCCTGGTAACTGTGAGAGAGTCTGAATGTCCTTTCGATGTCGTACCGGCCCGTTGATGATGTTTTGATCCGTTGATCCGTTTCAGCTTTGACCTACTCACTTGGCGGTTGATCTTTTTGTTGCTTTGCCTTGCTCTGAAATACAAGGTGGTGGTGGGGAGATCTGATTAACCTCAAATCTCGGCAAAAGTGACAACAATCTGATATGAAAACAGTATTATATTGAACGATTTTGATACTCGCAAAATGATTTTCGCGGGATACCAACTCCAATCCTAATTCCAACAATCCAATGTCTCAGATCTGCAATATAATTCAGACGCTTGACGCGGAGTTTATTTCTTTTCTTTTCCTTAAGAGTCGAAGTCGGAGTCGTCGGCGGCGTCGGAGTGTTTCAGATGATTGATCGACTTGTACCAGAGATTGTAACTGATGTCTGTGAGGGACAGTAAAAGAAAGAATGGTGAAGGAAACAAACATGCGTTGGTCGTATCACCTTTTCGGCATGATCCTCGTCCATCTGCAGTTGGTGTTGATTTTGGTGGTGTTGTTGGCTTTTCGATTGAAATGATTTTGGATTATCAAGATTAATTTATTTTCAACTTGTATCATACATAAATAGATAAAAAGGGAAAACGCCTCTTGGATCATCCGTATACATCGGCATTCGCTTTTTTTTTACATTGCTTTCCCTGATACGATGATGAAAAGTAACAACTTCCCTTGGCCTTGGCATAATAATCCAACAGGAAAAATCATGCTTCTTTGTTGAGAACACGGTACAGCTCAAGTTCCCAAACTGTAATCTACCTGCGTAGTTTCAGAGAATTAACTGTATATCTAAAAGGATAAAACGGCCCGAGGCATCACGCACACACATATACGGACCGCACTGCGCGCGACGGCTCCCTCTCATCCACGAGTGACGTTGTCCCATTCGATCGAGATCCGACTTCTGTTGACCGAAGGTCTTGTCATAACGAGGTTCCCGTCAGCTCCGTAAGATCTCCGAGACTCAGGCTGACACAATTGGGATCTACAGCTCTTTCGTGCGCATGCGGTGGAGTGGATCTGATCACTGATCTTGTTTTTCTGTCATCTAGCATAGCATGTGGATATGAGTGGAGTAAAGTAATGATCGGATTTCGTATTCCGTTAGTGACCGTTAAGTCTCTGGGTGTCCAAATTATCACTCCACTCTCGGCCGTCAGTCATCTTTCCATACTCGTACTGTCCTTTCGTTTAATCAGCTGCTCTCGATCGTAATCATAACGTTTTGAAGTACGTACTACTCTCCAACCCTCTTTTTTTCCCTCTCGATCTCTTCATTAAGGTTAAAAAAGTGCAGTGAAAAACGGGTACGGAGTATAAGTAGGGTTACATGTGCAGATCCGGCATAGATAAGGGAAAGGAGTTTGTGCGCACCACACTTGATCGCAAGGGGAAACAAGGGACCTTTTAAGGGTACCTACTGACCGACGGTGTGCTGAATGATGAAATCATATATGCATGATGATGTTATTCACATATATACCCGTACTTCATTTTGCTCTCCATGATCGATAATATACATTATCTATCTCATGATGATGATATTCGCACCTTTACTTCTCTGTAATCAAGGATTTACAATATCTATACTCTTCAAGATTTGTTTCTGACACGGGGATTGCAGACCTTACCATTTCCTACTCCCGTTGTTACTCTGATACTGTGAAGTTCTTCCATTCCCATTGCTTTTGGTTTGACTTTGGGTCATCATTGGTAGACCAGGTGTTACAGGTCTTGAATTGACCGTCGATCCACCTTCTCTTTCAGAAGCGTACGCATCCAGTATTCTCACCACATCTGTGGTGAGGTATTCCAGTTCTTTAATCTCGTCTATCGTCATAGGTTGGATGATCCTAGTCGTCTTTTTCGCTTGGTCTTCTCCTTCAGCTTCATCTTCGTCATCTGATTCATTCTCTATTACTTCTTCATCAACCTGATCGTTACCATTATTTTGAATGATCTTTGAACTTCCTTTAGTATTGACTTGGATAGCCGAAGTTGACTTTCTCCACCTTTCATCTCTATCCTTGATCAAAGATTTCCCAACACCTTCGAAGACTCTTAACATACATCCGTCCAAGAGGACTTTCAATCTCTGTACATCATCCAAAGCATGCAAATTTCCCACGACAGGTAACCACCTATCGCATTCTAATCCACGTTGCGTCACGACGAGCTCATAAGCACCGAATAACATGTATGTCATAGGGTCCAATCGAGTTACCGAACGTAATTGAGTGATACCACCCGTTTCTTTCCCTCCGAGAGGAACATTTCGAGATTTTTCGCCGAAGGAATATAATCGTTTTTCAGCAGGGTTGAAAGATTCACTAGCTTGTTCAGGTCCGCCAGCTTCCCTTCGTCGAGAATTGACGGAAGATCCATGAATGAATACCGTCTAACAACATGAGTCGCACGTCAGCTGTCCATCAATTGATGAATGAGGATGAAGACTCACCTTATCCTGTGAAGTCCTGCAAGTCTTGTCCGAAGTCCTCAAGGCGAAGTTGGGCGCATTGGCCATAGCTATCAGAGCAGCCAGGAGAGGTAGACTGTTTCCATGTTCGTTCAATTCGGGAGGAACGGTCAATCTCCTTCCTATTCTCCTGACTGCTCCACCAGCTGAGACGGCAATGACTCCAGCCTGGTCGAGGGATTGAAGTAAGCTTGCTTTAACTTGTTTGATCTGCAACAGTGTAGGTTTCGACAAGAAGTTGTCCGAACAGAATTGGTTGGCCGTCCTGTATTCACCTCGATCATCCATAGCTGACCATTGATTGTAGGCTGACACAATGGCAAGGGGATCCGATCGGAAGGCAGGTGGGCACCAGGAATCCTTAATTCGATCCGCTTCAGCTTTCAGGGCTATCGGAGCCAAGAACGGATCTCGATTTGTCAATACCGCTGCAAGTGTCAAGGATGAATCCAGGCATCGGAAGAATGAACCGTAAAGACACAGTTTACCAATAGCTGCCTCGACTGGTAATTGGAGTAACACTCGTCCAAGCGATGTGAGGTTCTGGTTCGCATCCAAGGCACCAAGCATTCGTAATGTTTCCATAGCAGCGACAATTCGACTGGGTTCAGGTGGTTCGATAGTCGCCGCCAGTACTTCTTCGACCTCACCGAGGTTCAATGCCTATGAGGTATGAATTAGCTGTGTGTAATCGGTCAATTCCTGACAGAGATAGCTCACCTTGACGTGCATTACTACGTTACTCAAATCACTTCGCTTCATCTCCACCAGCTGGTGAGGATCCAGCGCTTGCAATCTTTTCCTCGATAACAGGCCATAGTATTCACCTTCCCTATGCCTTCCCGCTCTACCAGCTCTCTGGCTCAAGTTGGAGGATCCGACCCAAGCAGAGACTAACGAGGACATGTGTCGTTCTGGATCATATCTCTTCTCTTTCACACGAGCCGTATCGATAACATAAACCACATCGGGAATAGTGATAGAGGTTTCGGCGATGTTAGTAGCCAGGATAATCCTTCTCACGCCTTTAGGCGGGGGTCTGAAAACTTCTTTTTGCTCAGCTGCTGGGATGGTCGAATGAAGATAATGTATACTAAACCTCGATTGATCGTTGAAATTCGTTCCCAATAACGGTCGACCTCTCGTGTCCATCAAAATATCTGCTACTTTCTTGATTTCATCCCACCCAGGTAAGAACACCAAGACATGTCCATCGTCGGATCGTTTCATCACATCGGCAATGGTCAAAGCCACTAGGGGATAAGGTATCTCCAAAGCCATTCCTGAACCCGGACCGAAGTTTGCTGGATCATGACTCAGTTCTTTCGATAGATACTCAGCTACATTCTTTTCGTTGAAAACCCATCCACCTTTGTTTTGCGGTATACCCTGTAATTGAGGAACAATCTCATCGAGGTACGATCGCTCTACTGGGAAAGTACGTCCGGGCACTTCGGCGACGGGCGCAGCTCGACCACGAGCATCGGCAAAGTAGCTCTTGAAGAGCGTCGGGTCGATCGTAGCTGACATGAGGATGACTTTCAAGGGTTTCTTTCTGGAGATTCGATCGGCGAGTAATCGTTTCAGAACCACTAAGAGTAAATCCGTGTCGATATCCCTCTCATGAACCTCATCAACAACTATATGGGTGACTTCGTCCATCCTAGCTACGGCATTGGGGTCGGCTGTCGATCCCAAAGCCGATTGCATCCTTTTGAGGAAGATACCGGTTGTACAAAACGTGATACTTCCATTTGGATGTGGTAACTTGGTATCGAACCTAACCTGATACCCCACTTCCTTTCCTAGTGATTGACCTCTCTCATCGGCTATTCGTTCTGCTACTGACATCGCTGCAAGTCTTCTAGGTTGCGTACAGACGATATTACATTTCGCTCCTTCACCTCTATTGATATAGTGGTCGAAGAGCAACTGTGGTACCTGGGTGGTCTTACCGGAACCAGTCGCAGCCATGACAATAGTGACGTCGTTGACTTCGATTTTAGCCAGGATCTCAGTAGCACGAGACGTCACGGGAAGAGCATTCCGTTGCGCTCGCATAGTTTCAAGTTTGGGATCACTCTCATATGCCGCTAACCTATCTTGCAGATCGAGCGATTTGTTCATCAATTCCTTCTCGCTAAGTTGACGTTTCCCTCCGGATGACCAAGTAGGTAATTGTTGATGTTCGTTGGAAGACAATGTCGAGGGAGGAGCGTTGGCCCATAATCTTGAATGCCTAATATCACCACAAAGACCTTGTATATCTTCATTCAATCGGTCGGACATCTGGAATACCAAGTGAGGTGCTAATCCTAGATTGGCACTTTTATCTTTCTTCGAAGCTTCCAAGAAATCCTTCCATAAATCCGGATCACAACTTTCCAGATATTGGGTGACATCTAAATATGCTTTTACCTGAGCTCCTTTCTTACTCGATGATTGTCCCATACCTATTCTCCTGTTTCCAACCGTTATGACCGCATCCCAAATCATTACACTTGACGGTTTACCTTTACGACCTTTGTTAGAACCCTGAGATGTTTGAGATTGGGAGAACTCTATATCGGGTTTACCGAATTTGTATCGTGCACAGTAATATTCCATGAACTGTCGAGCTCGTTCATATGATATATCGGAGCCATCGGAGAGCTTGGCCATTTCGATGCTTCCTCCAGGTAGAGGTGCAGATGATGCTGTAGTCCCACCATTGGTATTGGTGGCTGAAGGTGATTTACCGCCACCTTTGCCTTGTTCAAGCTGCGTTTAACAGTCAGTATTGGTTGATCGTCAGACAATCACCGTCAACCCACCATTCCAGCAGCTGCAAGCTGAAGTACAGCACTCAGAGCTGCCAACTTCTCCGCCTCTTTCCTAGAAGCATGATCTCCTACTCCTATGATTCCAGATCTCGCATCTGCTACGACTGTAACTCTACATTCCTATATCAGCCTGAGTTCAACTTGAATCGGTCATATTAACTTACCTGAACATCCTCTTATTTCCTATCATACCTTCTTCAGCTTTGTATTCCTGACTCATCTCTGCTCCACCTCCATTACCCAGGAAATTCGCCAATGGAGCTTTAGGGTTCTCGGCCCATTGTGCCTTTAAATGCACTTTCTGACCATATTGATCGATTATCTGATTATGGTCTCTCAAAGGTGGTGATAATTGTCGCGCAATTCCACCACTGCTGGGTCCCGCCGATCCGCCTCTTCGAGGAGTGTTACCTCCTTTTGATCTATATCTCGATGGTCCAGCCATATCTTCTTCGTCTCCTGGACTAGTTGAGCGCCGACTTGCTACAGAAGAAACACCGTTTCCGGAGGATGAGGGGTTATCAGGAAGGGCGTGTCGAGATCTCGGTCCAGTAGGTGGAGCTCTACCGGCTTTGGGACCTTTAGGGATAGCCGGCGCTGTTGAGAATGATCTGGAAGTACCCCTAGGCCCGGTAGGAATAGGTTTGGGGAGCTTGGTGGAGGGTTGAGTGTTTATGGGTGAAGGTGAGGGTGATCTTTTGGTTGGGATGGATGAGATTTGCTCTGCGGGTCTGCATCGATGACGATATATCAGCTTTGAGAAGCGGTAAGTGTACAATTTGGTTGAAGAGTTACATACCTGTCTTGCTCCTGTTTACAAAATCCCCCTAATCTGTCTTTCAAACTTTTCGGTCTGGTTTCCTTCTCAGCGATGGATGGTTCCCTTTCAATCCTTGCGGAGGCGCTAGATCCAGCACTTCGATCTCTTTTTTGAGCGGTCGTAAGAGGAGGAGATGGAGATGGAGACGGGGAATTGCGTTTAGGTCTAGGTCTGTATGAATCGTATCTCGACACCGAAGGTGAACGATGACGTTTATTTGAGCTTGTGTATCTCGGTGATGGAGATCTGATTAGCGACCTTGATCTTGATGACGATCTCGTAGCACTCGAAGCTCTTGATGGGATATAAGTATCACCCCTAGGTGAAGGTGAACGATATCTTCGAGGCGGTGAAGGGGAAGGAGAAGGTGGTGGACGATAACTTTCAGTTTCCCTTCTATAACTAGGTATTATATCTCTTCTTCTCTCTGGTGAATGTTCATTCGAGGTTGATTTAGGGACGAACGTAGGTTTAGGTGGCAGTGAGGATGGTGCAGGTCTAATAGAGTTGGTTGTAGCTGAAGGTGAAGAAGTCGTGGTCGAACTTGAAGTTGATAAACAAGTGATAGGTTTAGAAGGTAATGAAAATCTGATTGGATTTGGTAAGACTGGGAGTGAGATTGATTGTCGAAATTGTTCTTGTTGATTCGACATCAGTAACCTTGGACTCGCTGATCTATCAGGTATGATCGACCTAGTCGATACCAATCTCCTAAAGATGTGAGATGAGAATAAGGAAGAAATGTTGGATAGTAGAGTTTTCAATTTTTTCTTCTTGATGTTGGACGTTTCCGGAAGGAGAAGCGATCAAAGCGGTGACCCGTGTGTGACGGTGGTGCGCTGACGGTGATGGTGATGGTGATGGTGATGGTGATGGTGATGGTGATGGTGATGGTGATGGTGATGGTGATGGTGATGGAGACGATGGTGATAGCGGGGATGCCAGTGATACTAAGGCTGTTTGTGCATGTTGCATTCTACTCTTGTGCAGTTGCATGGGATGAGGAATGGCTACTTTCGAAATACTCTTTAACGGAACCAAATTATATTATGCGACAGATGCATCATTCCTCCTCCCCTAGGAGAAAGAGGAATTTATATGAAAAGCTACTATATAAATAAATAGGTCAATGTGTATGACCAGTCCAATGTCCTTGTACTTTATATCATTCCTATTCTAGATGTAGGTCCAGAAAGCACAAACTAGAATGTCGTGTAAATATCAATCCGATTGCTGGAAGTTCAGCAGGATTATAATAACAGATAATAATACTGGAAATGGTCGGTATTATATGATGCAACTTGTAGAAAAGTTAGGTAAGACTACTGCGAGGGATGAGGGTGATCGTGCGCCTCTCTATCTGCGACACTAGCAATGGCCGAAAAAGGTGGTAAAGTAGTTTGCGATTGATTATCACCTGCTGGTGGCTACGAAGGGTCAATCTCAAATTAGCCCTTCGCCCTTTCCTTCATCTTTAGCAAGTGATACGAGGCAAAATGAGATAAAACAACTTACAACTCTAAACATGGGATTGATATGACCTTGAGCATGCTGTGACATATCGCCTACATCAAAACTGCTTATACTCGGTAAGACCGTTCCCGAACCGGTATGACCAGAAGCGTTCGAGATTGATTGTCTGCCCATACCGATCCCGTGTGACACCGCTACACCTTTAGGATGACCGTACGGACTAGTTGGCGCAGATCCATTCCCTTGACCGGTGTTATTCAGACCATGGGCTAGGAGTGGGCGTCCAAGACCTTCCATTTGTCCATGGAGAGATAAAGAGCTTCTACCTTGACCCAACCTGCCCAAAGAAGCAGAGGAAGGCGCCGCACCAACATTAGCCCGAACTTTGAAATCATGGGCGAGTTGGGATTCCAGCGATGCGGTCGAGCGTGAAGTCGGGCCATGATGCTGTTTGAATGATGATACGGATGGAGCACGCTTCGTCTCACGTTGTCGTAATGGATCAGGCCAGTGCTCTCTGGCTCGTCTAGGTCCAGGACTACCAGAAGTAAGTGACAGGTCAGCAAGTGTCATAGACGTTATCAATTTAAGACTAGAAGTTTTCACTCACTCGCTATCGACCGTGCCGACAGTGCCGATAGTCAAGACACTTCTAGAATATTGACCAAAGCTCGACATCGAATGATCATCATCATCATCCCTTCTTCTCGCTTTATGTCTACCTTCACCATGTACATCGTCGTAGGCTTTCAGAGCCGCTGCGCTCAGTCCAGATTTGTTCGACATCGCTGAATGAGCAGAATCATGAGATCGAACCGACGTCATACTAGAGCTAGCAGGGACGTCGGGGTAGTTTCTCAAATTACCCATCGATGGGTTACCTCCTGGTGCGAGAGAAGTGGTGGATGGTGAGACGTAGTTCGGTGGCTGTGATGGTCGCTGTGGACGAGTTCCAATTTCATTGACGTTAGAAGAAGCGAATTCAATTTCGGTTTTGGTCTGACTTTGATTTCTAGCTTCGATAAGTTGGTTTCTCTTTTGCATGACCGCTCGAGCTCTTTCCTTCTGCAAGGCCGCTGCAGCTTCTCTCTTTGCCTTCTCAGCTTCTTTGGCAGCTTTCTCAGCCTCCTTCTTAGCTTTCTTAGGATCCAGAGATGTAGGTGGCTGGACCACCATTCGGTCTTGAGGTCTGTTACCCGATTGCGTTCGCTTGAGGGACGATCCAGAATAGCCATCCTCGGCAACGGGAGTAAGATCCACGGTTGAGCTTTTGTCTGCAGCTCCTCCAAAGACCGAACTGAGACCCCACTTCTTCTTCTTTCCTGTGGCTGCCAGTTTCTCTGCCCGTGCCGCTCCGGGGGTGGGCTCGATTGGAGGCGCCAAAGACAACTGTGACGATGCAGCTTGACGAGGACTTTCGTCCGTGTATCTTTGCTGTTGCTGCTGTTGCACATATGCAGCAACGTGAGGTTTGAGCTGATCGTAAGGCAGACGCGTGGAAGGGTCCGGTATGGAAGTGGAAGAGTAGTTGTTGAATGCTGCATTCGAGTTCAGCGCCGGCTGTGAACCTTCATACACAGAGCCATCGTACACTGTAGATGGCGCTTGAGGAGCACGTTGAGCAGACATAGCCACGTCGCTAGCCCATTGTTGAGATCTAGCTCGAGGATCGATTTGTTGGGTCTGCGCAAGTGCGGGAGAAGGTGCAGGTCTATTTCCGTAACTTGCAAGATCATCCGTAGGTAAATCCAATTCTCGAAGTTGATGTACCAATGCCGAAGCAGATGAATAAGTTCGTGCATCTTGAGCGTGACCATGCATGTGAGCAGAAGGGAAGAACCTTGAACCAGCAGGCGAAGCACTGTCTGGAGTGCCCAGAGGTGGAGGAAGAGTCCGCATGTCTCCATTGGCGAACGCAGGTCGAGCTTCGTGTGGGGTGTGTGAGTGAGATGGAGGAACTTGACGAGGCGGGGCTTGGGCAATTTCGGCAGGGGGATTTCGTAATGCTCCGGGTGCAGGTTGACCTTGAGAGAAAGGGATTCGTGGTAAAGGTGGAGTCTGCTGAAGGTGCGGAAGGGTTTCATGGAAATAAGCGTGATCAATACATTGAGCTGAAGTCAATCTGTATTTCGGGTTGTATCGTAGAAGATCGTGTATACAATCTACCAGTGATTGTGGGACGTTCTCTCCAAAAAGACCTCGGAATCGTACAGGTTGGCGCTGTAGTGAAGTGTGAGATTTCAGATTCATCCTCCTGAAGAACGGCGCAGAAGGGAACCACCACTCACCTTGGGAAAAGAGAATCCAACATTCTTAGCCAACTTGATACCCGAGTTCCAGGGTCCACCACCTATTATCTGACCTCTTTCATCCACTCCATATTCACCACTAGGCTCTCCCATTGTCTCGGTGATCCTATACACCTGATCAATCTCGCTGACACCAGGGAAGAGAGGTTTGAGATTGACCATTTCCGCCAAGATCGTCCCTAATGCCCACATATCCACTGGCGGTCCATAATCCGTTGAACGAAGTAACACCTCTGGCGCACGATACCATCTGGTTGAGACGTATTCTGTGTAAGGAGGTTTGGAATTTGTTGCTCTTGCTAGACCAAAGTCTGCAAGTTTCACTATAACCCTTACGTCTTTCTCATACTTCACCTGATCTTCTGTAGGCGGTAAAACACCCGATCCTTCTATCCGGGAATTGTTGATCTGATTTAGCGTTGACGCACTTAGATAATCCGTTAGACCCGTTGTGGTGACGAGGAGGTTTTCAGGTTTCATATCTCGATGGAAATATCCGTACTGGTGGATGTGATACAGACCAGCTGATATCTGATGGAAACAACTCGCTATGAGACCAGCTGCTAGTGGTCGACCTCTTCGTGATTTCGTCAACTGATAGAGGTTTCCCTCCATACACTCGAACACGAAATAGAGTTCGCGTGATTTGGGTGAGATGAAGGCGTCGTATAAAGGGATGATAGCGGGATGAGGAGGTATTTTGCTGAGGGACTATACACGGATATGAGACGAATGAGTATGATACACGGACGAATGATAATATGATTGATATAGTCCTGCACTCACCACTAGTTCTCCTAACGTCCTTGCCTGTTTCCATCCACCTTCCCATACCCTCTTCATCCTTTTCAGCGCTACCAGTCGCTTCCCTGCCCACTCAGGCCTAGCCCCTGCTCCACACTGCATAGCAGATAATATTATATCTGATTTCACTGGAGAGTGCCAATCGCATAGCCATACCGTACCGAATGAACCATCGCCTAGACACTTGAGTTCGGTATACTTTCTCTCTCCGCCTGCATGGAGGGGAGGGAAATCAGTATGATACGTCAGGACAAGTCAAAAATGACACAACTTACGAGGATCCTCGGTACCTATCCTTCCATCATCTTCCTCTCCATCCACTATCATCCTACTCGCTCTATCTTTGGTATATCCACTTCTTGCTTCTCTGCTGTTCTCCCGATAATCATTGAGGGGGACTGGGGATATCTGCGAGGAAGATGAAGGTGATTGTCTACGTCTTGTTGATGGACCGGCTACTTGTGTGTGCCAATCCGGCTGTTGTTGTTGTTGCTGCTGCTGCTGCTGCTGCTGTTGGTACCCCTGAGGGTAACCTGGTTGTTGATACATGGATGATGATGATGAGCTTTGTGGTTGATTGATATTCTGAGCACTATCAGGTGTGTGTAGGTAAATATTGGGTGGTGGTGATCTATATCTATCCTCACTGCTTTCTTTGACCGAAGCAGGCGATGGATAGTGATGCGTGTACTTGTCGATGTCGTGATTACTGTAATGGACGGTAGGCGCTAGAGCGACAGGTATGAAAGCAGTTGACATTGTTCTTCCCGATAGGTCGTTGGTGATAGGGTGATAGTGTGGTGGGAAGGGAAGAATGGGTGGTTGCGGTTATTCACCTTATTTCCAAACACATCTGGCTCTGGTGAAGACGGGTTCCGTTGAGAAGGCCAATAACGAAGTTTCTACTTGGTTGACATGCGCTGGATGGATGTGGTGGTATAGGCGAAGGAGTCGGTATGGAATGAAGGGTTGTTTGTAGTTTGCAGTACGAGGATGGCTATGGCTGGAATTGAAAAGTGATCGATCAGTTGATATCATTACTATCATTAGTTTGAAATCCTATTACTTCCACAAGTGGTAGAAGGAACAACACAGTCAGGCTCATTCCAGTCTACGAGCCATCACCCGAAGAGCGAAGAGCAAAGAGTATAGAGCGGACAATCAAACAAAGCAAAACACATGCGAGGAACAGACATGAATCTACGTTTCATCTTCCTCTCTAGATAGATGTACTCACCCGAATACCAAACAAAAAGGTTTCACAGCGGCCCCTAAGTGTCTCGACTGGTATACTGAATCGAATCGAGTGAGGATTGGGGGATGCGACTGTTCCTGTTCTATTCCAACCTTTCCTCCTCACCTATGGCCGATGACTTATAACTTGGACGAGCTGTATGCCCTCCACTTGATTTGCCTCGACTTCCAATCCTATGGTAGCCAGAGGAGGAGTAATGATTGATACCGACGGTTGTAATGTAACTTGAATGTTTGAATTGAGATTAAGCTTTAGATGAGTGAGAGTTGAGAGAGGTTTGAGGAACGTATGGATGTATGGATGTATGGTTGTTGTATGTAATTCTGTCTCTGTTCTCTCGAACGCCTCTGAATTCCGATCGTGTCGTTTTCAACCTTTTTCCTGACCGTTCTATTTCTGTTTCTATCCTGCGTTACACTGTCTTATGTGTGAATGATTCTGTGATCAAGCAACGAAGGCATGGAATGGAACGATGGCAGACGACATCACCATTGCTGTGAACATGGTGGATACAAAGGTTGGTCTCATCTCCATCGCATGATTGCATGATATTTCTGAATATACGCTAAAAGCTAAAAATGAGGAGAGAGGAGGTCGCTAGCTCAACTAAACCTAGACTAGAAAAGGGTGCATCACAGTGCTAAAATTCACACCTGTCTGTTGTCTGTACCTTTTATCAGGATGGACCCACGTATAATTCGATTAGACTCGGGGATTGTTCAATGCTCTGTGGTCCAGAGTAGGATACTATGCTCTATATGCACTTTCACACTCTGCTTTCGGAGGGGTCGAAACCGATCGGTCTGGCGATCTCTCGAGGAGTATGTACAATCTAAAACATTCATACCTTATTCCGACTCAGAATACCCAAAAATCTAGACTATCTTCTTACCTATCTACATAGATCGAATATAAAATTGACTAGATCAAAACTACAACCCATACACCAAAAGCGTGCGCATGTTGAAGAAGCCTCGAAAGTAGGATTAATCTGTACCTGAAGATTTTATTTGTTTATAGCTTCTTTCATTTACATTTTTTTTATCAGTTGGCGGATCTTGTCTGTGACTTGTTGGCTCAAGGCTGAAAGAGTTGGTTGGATTGCGGAAAATATTCCCAGCGTCGCTCTGATCAAATAGCGTAATAATCTACTTTGTTACATGCACCCAACTCGGAATTTTAGGGTCACAAATCAAACTTTATTTCAAACGCCATCCCACCACCCACCTGGGTTCCTGTTTAGAGTAAGATAGTAGCCCTGTTACCCCAACCCCACAAGCATATCTACAGCAACTTGTTCGCTCGCGATGGATCCCCCGAGGTAATGTACTGCATACAATCCTCACTCAACGATCGACATGACTCAGATTGCTCGTCTTTCAACTGTGCATGTGAACTCTAACTTATGAGCTAGATGAATCAAATCTAGCGGATAGACATGCGCGAAGCTCAGCTTAGCTTCAGTACTCTTAACTTTTAGTTCAAGACTTCACATCTCGCATGATATGAAAGCCGGCTGTACCCTCGACCGATAAGTCACAGATCAACTCTGCATCCTGGCTAGGAAGAGCATACATGCTCGTATAAAATATGTACCTCTGTATGCATGGAAAGCCGCCGACTCAAGAGTAAGAAAATGATGACGTTCTATGACGATCAATAAAGCAAAACAGATATCAAAACTTGTATCGCGAAGGAGGTAAATACTGTTCTAAGTTCCTGCTACATCTTCAACTGGATATCCCCAGCCTCCAAATCCAAGGTACTCTCTAGATATTCAACCTCCCTCCCTTCCTTCTGCGGCAGCGGGGAAAGTATGGAGAGTGAGTACGCTTCGTTATAATTTGTTTCGTTCAGAATCATTCCCACGTGTTTGATCTCCCTCCCATCTTGATGGTTATCGTTCAAGTCTAAAGATGTAAGATCTAGAAACTCCACTGAAGAAGGTGATTGTGGGTTCATATTCCCCTTTTCGTGCTCTTTCGAGGTCAAACTAGCAGGTGAATGGAAAGGATCGAAATTGTTAAATGTTATTTCAGCCTGTTGAGAGATTGAAGGTGTCTGTGCTTGATGAGCAGTTTTCGAAGAGGGAGAGGGAGAATCAAGTATGGTTTTAAGACCTAATCCCATCAAGAGCGGTGTCCATCTACTTGACATAGTAGGTGAATGACTACTACAGCTAGACGAGTTCGACGGCGATGATGATGCTTTTGCACTGGCACTGGCACCGGCACCGGTAATTTTTGATCGTACATTCCCTGCATGTCCATGTGGGTGATCTTTGATATTAGAAGATGAGGTCGAAGGTATATCAGGTCTAGAACTCGATGACCGTCTTAATGCCGATGTAGTTGAGGCGAATGGAACAGGACTACTCGTTAAACTCGTTAAACTCCGACTTCCCCTTCGACCCCTTGCTCTTCCATCTAAACGATTCTTAGGTGACGATGGACCAGCTTGCGGAGACGAGGCCGGTAGGGGGTATCCAGCTTTAAGTAGTGTTTGTCTGACGGTAGTCGAAGGAGATGTTAAGGTGATAGAAGAAGGAGGTAATTTAAGGTGTAAGCGAGTTAAATAGAATATATCTTGGAGACCCAATGATGAGAATTTGCTTTCGAGTGTTTCCAGCTAGACTCAACACAACTCGTCGATCAGTCATTGCATTTCATTCAATTGGTTGTCGGAATGTTCACTCACTTTACCATGTTTACACATCAATTGCCTGCCTCTTCCTTTGGCTATCTTCGCTCTGGCATAACGCTTAACTACCTCCAGGGCGTAGTAGAAGGAAGGTGGGTGAGTAGGATCCGTTCGCTCAAGGCACTGTACGAGATCAGCAACCAGAATTAGTGTCCTGCGGGATGGACTGGATCATACAATGGTTGAGACTTACGGAGATGACTTCGGAGAATTTTAAAATGACCATCTTGGATGAAAGCTTGGCAAGGGCAAGTTCGTATAACAAATGAGGAGGAGGTGTTTCGGTGAATGAAAACCGTTGTCTATCTGGACTTGGATTGAGCTTGAATGAAATCCCTATGCAATTTCTATTGAAAGGGAATGGATGGATGACTGGATGATTGGTTGATTGAGTAGTTGTGAGGAATAATTTTCTTTCATCTGTTTTTAATCGAATAAAGTACACCTTTTGAATAATTCCAACTTTCGATGTTGATAGACCAATAGGTCCAAACTGTGATATATACCTAAAGGATTTATACCGAGACCTACTGAATTGGCGGTAAACTTTTTATATAGGTATGATAAAACACTCAAGGGACAAGGGTATAAGAGAAGGAAAGAGGGGATGTTTGATCTCTTCATTCAATCCCCGTTCACACCGATTGAAGCAACATAGGTTATATATCAATTCAAAAACGTAGATCAAAAATCCTTGTCGATCCTCTTCACGTGTAGCAGTAGATCGAAATTACATTACATTGCCCCCTATCCTCTCCTTCTAAGCTTAAACGGAAGTGATTTGTGTAGCGTATGGAAGCAAAGCCAAGTTCCACTCATAACGGCATATCAGTCGAAAAGGAGATGTTGAATCACCGTAGCTGGCTACGATAACGAAGACGAGAAATGACAAGACAATCTAGGTCATGGTGGTACTCTGTGAAAGCTATGTTCCGCCTATAACCGGGGGAAACTAATAGTCAATATTGCAGGACAAGACAGATACTTATTGAGAGGAGAAGTAAATACTGTATGTAGATCCGAGTCGGAAGTGAAATCGGCAGATCTACAGGGTTGAGGTTATCATTTGCGGTAATTACGAGTTAGTGAAATCTGATACGAAACCAATCCAAGGGATCGGATAGGTATCCGTCTCAAGTGTATGACGAAGATCACTGTTGATTTTGTTGACTGATCAACGTACGTGTAGTTCATGAACATCATCAGATCAGATGAGATACATGTGGATCAATCCGAGAGTAGTAACTTGGCATCATCTCTCATACTTGTTATTAACGGCATTTCTGTTACTCACTGTTACCAAATCCCTTGTGCCTGTCTATCATCCCAAGAGCAGCTGTCACGACCCAGTTGAATTGGATTGAGTTTATAATGGTTCGCTTGATTTGCGCTTTGCTTAGTTACTAGTACCACGAGAAATAATCCCATTCTAGATAGGGACCTTCCCACGTAACTTTCATATGTATCTCGTAGATGCAAGATATCGAAAATGACCACTTTCAGATAATCCTCGGCATGTCCGGCAAATGATATATATATATGGCTTGAAGTGGCTTGATGAACATGACCAGGTATGGGTTGAATGTACAATACTCGTACATTACATTGGTTGACTTGGCAGATGCCGATCTAAGGAGACAAGGATGGTCATTTGCCTCAGAGTGACTGCACCTTCGTATACCTGGGTGGGGATCTATATTACTTAGCTGGAATCATACTTATGATCCCATGTGTTACCATAAGCATCATAACTTGTCATAATAGCCCACCGCCACCACCACTGATATTGATCCTATACATACTGTAATTGATCAATCATCTCAAATACCGAAATACTTCCATATCCCGAATCGGGACAAGAATTGTCAAGTCCGATATTGAGGTTGCGCACTTGAAATCGAAAATTAGATAACAAACACCGACATGACGAAACTCTATTACACAGGGGACTGGTAGCAATCTACCTAGTATAACTTGGGATGACATGGGAAGTATACGGAATATACGAATTTACAATAATTAAACGATACAATGACCTCCATCTTGGATTATTCAAAGTCACTAATTTATTCAGCCAGATATCATAATCACATTTTATCGTTAATTGAAAGATCAGAATCCAATAATACGAGTATATTTGATAGATAGCTCAATTCGCAAAATCGAAAAACAAGTGACGAGTCGTCCAATCAACGTATCTTGAAAAGTATTGTCCACAAAGAAATATACAAAAATCGAATTTGATCTCATTGGATTGTCCACATTTTTCGTCCTTTCATTTCTTACCCTCCTTGTGTTCACTTTGTGTAAGGTTAATATCCAATTTCAATTTTCCCCAATGCCCTCGCACCTTCAACAGCACTATCATCAACTTTCAATACCCTCTTGAATTTGACCTTCTCCTCCGTCTTCGCTAACCCATCTAACAATAAACTTTTATATCCTTTGGACATCATCAACCCACCACCTAAGACCAATATCGTTTTATCTACTTTGACCACACTCATATCTCCTAGACATTCTAATGTTAATTCAATCAATGGTTGAATCGATTTTGAAACGATCTTCATAGCTTCCTTCTGTGATTTCTCATCTATCCCCAGTCCAGAAGTCATTTCCAATTCTACTTCAGCTTCACTCTCCATATCCATGTCGACATCGCTACTATCTTCTCCTTCCCCATCGGTACTTCCGGGAGGAGTCGGTAATCCATTCCTCACAGGATTTTCATCTGGAAATGCCCATTTGAGTACCACCCTGGCTGCTCCGGCAATCTTGGCGTTCCTCTTAGCTGTAGCTTCTCCGATGTCTAGTCCATCAAATATACTATTCGAGAGCGAGGCGAGGGTTATCAGATCTGCGGGGTCGGTCGTACCGAAATATTCCAGTATGTCACGATGGAAGGCCAATAGAGGTGGTGAAGGGGATGAATAGATCGACGATGATGCGTGTCGATCAGCAAGCGCGAGGACACTCCGTATGGCTAGTCGACCAAGCCAAAATGCAGACCCTTCATCGCATAGCCTATAAAATAAGGAAACACGGTCAGCACCGTAGTGTACGGATAGGTCGCATAAGTCGTACGTAGTACTCACAGATATCCCCATCCTCTGGCTATACCTATGTCTTCCAACAGTAATTTGCTACTTGAACTAATCTGGGTCTGAGTTTGATCGGAGAATTTGGGTGCTGGTGATACCCTGATAGTCCGGCCTATAGTACCTGTTCCAGCAACTACCGTTACGACATGTTCTATACCCGGTATATCCAATGCAGGTGCAGCAAGGAGATTGACATCTACCAAAAGCGCGCAAAAATCGTCAGCATCTTGTCGACTCTGTTCATTAGAACACAGTGATATATGGGATACGTACCATTTGACAATTTCATTTTATCTTGGGTTAAAGCCAGAGCGCCAGTCGCGAAAGGCATAAATCCCCTAGCGTCCGATTCACAATTCACCCCTGCTAGACCTAACCAGGCATATTGGAATACCGATACATTGAGATTCGGTAATTTCTGATATGTAGAAGGTCCACCTTCGGAAGGTAAAAGGGGAAGAGAAGGGATGTATAAGTCGGAGGGGATGTAAATATTGGAAAGTTGAGATAAAGCTCGATAGGTAGCTAATAATAATGATTGAGAGGCAGTTTGATGTCCTACACTTTGACTAAGACCAATCACAGTTACATATCAGCTGAAAAGTCAATCCAATGGATGATATGGACCGAGGTAACTTACATGTTACATGGACCAGCTATTCCTTTGACCTCGATCCCATCGCTCGAACGAATCACTACGCATACTTTTGATCCACCTCCATCGGCACAGAGGACCAGCCGGGGGATGGTAGGTGAAGGTGGAGGAGTAGGTATTCTGGTTGTCATTGGAAGTCGTTTGGTAGCGGAATGGGAGTATTCTAGTTGATTATTGTGATGCGTTTTGAGTTAGGCTCTTCTGGCTCGTTTTGAAGATATCTACTATTTTGTTCTTGTCTCGATTTTTGGATTGTCCAGGTTTCAGAGTATAGACCCAAGGTCAGAATCTCCTTTATTCTACTTTCCCGCGATTCGATATTTATGTTATTATCCCTTTCTCCTATGGACCTTCTTGCTCTCAGATATGCATGAATGAATTATGCTCGTCCTTGTCTTTGATTTCTTTGAATGTTGACCAACAAAGATAAAGGATGTACCCTATTTATCGGAACCGATCTAAGCGATCACGGAGATCGACTGCTACTACTTTCGCTACTATTGCATCCAGAGCGCAGAGTGGGTCACTTTCGGCAAAAGCGGATACAAGGTGATTATCGATCCGATCCTTCCTTTGTATCTTTCAATCCTATGTGGTGAAAAGTATCCGATCGATCCCGCCTGAGCTCTGATGTTGGACTAAGGTAAGGTGACTATTTTTGATGGTAGACAAACAAAGGGAAAGGAGGGGAGGGTAGGGTGTATAATGTAGGGAGTAGGGAGTAGGGTGATTTGATGGTTGAAAGGAGGATTGATGATATATAACTTTAATCCGGTTGGGTTGGGGGATTAGTCGTAGTTGTATGGCAAGGATGAATCAATTCGAGGATGATGAATGGGTTATCAAGGGGTAATTATGTGTGAAGTCAGAGTCAAGTGAGATAGACATTCCGTTTCATCCATCTCTCATGTCAGCCAATATTTGTTGATAACTGTCAGTACACAGCAAGTGACGTATCGGACATCACCGCTCTGATCGCCGCTTTCGCCTAAAACTGCACTGCAACATCACACTAACTACTATTGATCCGATGATCAACACCATCAAGGGTGCATGCATGTGCATACGCTTGGTTAACCCAGACCCAAAATTCAAACTCAAAAACTCAATCAATTTGGAACACCAGCATCGAACATCTAGATCTGTCACCGGGGGATAGGACATGATCGGTAAGAACGGCGAGTTGAGTGATCGAAAGTGAGTGACGTGACCGAATGCTTCCTCGGTATGTTCAAAATCAAGTTGGACGTTATGCTATACGTCACAGTTCGTGAAGGATACATAAGCGAAGATTAAGTTATGTGTTAATAAATCTGTCCTTTTTCCAAATACGAGTATGCTATGTATGAAGGTGATCTAAATATATGATATTGACAACCAGAATCAAAACACATACATGGCCTTACAACCGTCCGGGGCTGATACAATATATCAACAATCCGTCTATCCTATTACTGTTCATCTATATTTCTGTAATTTCTCACAATACAAGAACAAAGTCTTAGCTGTCGTTCTACTAACATGTTGTTCATCCAATTCACCGAGGAATAACATTTCTCCTACTGATTTCAATAATGAGATGACTGTATGGGCGAAAGAGGCGTAATCAGTATCGACCGACATCATCAACATCAGACCAATGCACTTGTTTCCAAATGCAGATGCCGAACAGAGAGAGGTATCGGTCGGATCCAAGTACTCACCATCATCAGCCTTGATATCCGTCGTATCTGTAAGATTAATACCTTCTTTAGACTCTTTCACAATTGCCATCAATTCACTTCCCATCAAGGTGAGGAAAAACAAATATGTCGGACTCAGATTAACCAAACTTTGTTCTCTGTCTTTCTCTTCTTCTATACCGGGATTATAACCATACCAATTTTTACAGATTTCCAAAAATCTAATTGCAGATTCGACGACAATCCTCTTCGAGTTGATGTTGAGGTGATAATCTTTTAATTGTCTGTCTTCAAATTCATTTGACGGAGGATAAGATATCGTCGTGTAGCTCGTTGAAGAAGGTAGGTATTTCGATAAAGTTGAATTGACAGACATCCTAACGAAATGAAAGGTAATCACAATATGTTGTGTTGATGATTGACCCGATCGCAATCCATATGCCATACGAGTATTATCCATTGTGGGTGATCCATTGCCATTCTTGGTTATATTAGCAGTTGAAAAGGTGATACTTTGTCCTAGGGCATTTTCAAATTCGGATTCCCACCATACCAACTCATCATTCACCTTCGCAGCTAGATTCTTCAACTGTTCGACTAGTTCTACTGGTGGTTGAGACGCACTGATGAGAGATTTGAATTTGTGTCTCCATTTGTTAAGGATCGAAATCAGTCTTGCATGGAAAGTGAGCAAGACATCTTGTGTGGAGTGTCGTGCTTGACCATGAGCCATGGGGTTCGTGGGAGGTATAAGCATGTAACAAAATGACAAGGCGTCTCGAGGTGGTGGAGCATCGAGTGAAAGTTGAAGTCGTTCGGTACTATCGACAATCTACATCGAATCATACACCCCAAGTTGAATCAGGTCAGTTGAAAATCGACCATTAGATATGCAATCACTCACGTAGCACAATAACCATATCCTAGCCATATCCAGATCGGTTGCGTGTCTTTCAGGTGGAACAAGACCCACAGAAGCGGCAATGGTGAATCTAGGTGAGGTCGAGGATTTCAGAAGCTATGAAAATGAAATGGAGATATCGTCAGGCCGATCAAGTCCAAGTAATGATGGAACAGACGATCACTCGACCATGGACCGTGCGAGAACCTTTCGAGTGGAAGATGGGAGAGAAACACGATGAGAATTGATATGCTTGAACTCACCTTGATCCATCCTCTTGCCCACCTAAACGCGGACCTAGCAATCACCGAAGCCTGTTCTCTCTCCGTCATGTAAGTAGCCAATATACACGCAGCGACAATCTCTTCTGGCCCTAATCCAAATTCCGCATCTAGCGGTTCATCTCCTTCGGGATCTCCAAAATCAGGTGTATAACCACCTTCGAACCTTTGCCAACTTTCCGCTGGAGAAGTCTGTAACAACGTGGTTACTTCTTCTGCTAGAACCCGATGATACTTTTTATGATACGATGATACTCTTTCTGATGATATTAAGCATAGTACCGATAGAAGTAAGGGGGTCATATATTGGGGACCGGCTATGTAGGGGAAATGATGGAATTGAAGAGGATAACCATATAATAATGGTGAAATACTTTTATGGAAACTGAGAAAGATACCCATTAATAAATCTATTTTAGTGGGATAATAAACGATAATTTGGTAATCTACTTACTAATTGACAAGAAATAATGCATCCTTCGCGCTTACAAGACCTTTCTTGACGATATCTTTTCTAGGATCTTGCGATCCAATGACCATCAACTCAGTATCTTTGGTCGGTACCACATCCATCTGAGGATCAGGAGCCACAGTGTGTTCCTCAGATGACGAGAGTCTTCCATTGTGGGTAGGTCGGTTCGGATTCTCAGCTGAATGAAGATCCGCTTGCGTGTAAGGACTATGTACATAAGACGAAGTTAGGATAGCTGGACTTGACATCCTTGTACGTGGTGATATACTTCTCATCTCTATATCCTGAGGAGGTAGACCGATGTTCCACCCCTCCCCACTTGAAGAAAGGACTTGACCAATTGAAGGATGGATGATATGTGCGGTATCTACTGGACTCGCACGTAGCGGTGGGGTATGGGACGTAGGTCTATTAGGAGGGATCAGAGGCGGTGGGAGTCTTGTCGAAGCTGAGATTGGCGGTGGAGAAGAGACCGTCGTGGAGGGCGGTCTGGTGATAACCGTCGATGGATGCGAATCGCCAGTGCCACTGTGGTGGCTGTTATTCTGAGACCTGGTCAAACTTGATCCCTGCAGCACAGAAGGTATGCTTGAGCTGGCACTTGATCCAGTCGGGGTGACCTCCCCAGTGGTGGCGGCAGTCGCTGTAGAAGGTTTGGTACCCCAACCCTCATCTTCTTCTAGTTCATCCATCTCATCCTCATCCACTTTGTTATTCACTTTCCGTCTCTTGCCTCTCTCTCCGGTGCTTCTTGACTCTTCACTTTTCCCCGCATTGGGCTCACCAGCTTGTTGAGGTTGAGATAGAATCGGTCTCTCAGGTGGATCATAATGATCTAATCCTTTGGGAAGTTCGGCGGAAACGAATGGTGGGATGATGTTCTTCTCTGTCAGGTGATGGAGTATATGATGTACCGCCTTGGACAGCTGGCTGAGATGATTAGTAGCTTCGTATACATCTCGGATGAGCTTTTGCTGAGTTTCATCTTCCTGACATGCCATTAGAGAAAATCAGTCAGTAAACACACACCTATAAAAGACGATATTAAGGAAGGACAAACACTCACCTGTGACTTAGGGAAGAAGATACACTTCTCTTTCCTGACTTTACATCTCACACATTCTTGTGAGCCCTGCTCCAAGATGCACTTCAATTTGGCCTTTCGGCAATTCGTACATGCTTTTTGTTTCTTCTCTCTTGTCAGTACTGACGGAACGGAGATCGATATCGTCGTCGGATGATGCGATGGGTTGCTCTTGGTAGTGGGCGTGGGCTGAGATTGAACCAGGGTTGATGAAGATGCTGAGGTAGGTGATTTCGTATTGGCATTCCAAAACATCGTTTTCATCGGCGTTGGAGTCTCACTTTGACTCTCGTTTGAAAATGACTGATTTTGAGCATTAACCGGTATGGATATCTGCCTAGGTCGCTTCTTGTTGCTACCACTGGTTGTGACTTGTTCAGGCGAGATCCCATGGGGATTCGTAGATCTTGAAACTCCTTGGGCAGATTGATCGAGTGATTCATGGGTTGAGGCTCTGATAGCATGAGGAGAATATGTGTGATCTTGCGGTATCGTTGCGATTTGAGATTGATCAATCGTCCTTCGAGAGGGTTCCGGTGTTAAATCATGGTGATAGTGCTGTTGAGGTTGAGTATGAGGATAGTGTGCATGTTGATAATGTTCAGTATGTACTTGCCATTGAGGGTAAGAGTTATTCCTCTGAGGTTCGTATCGCTGAACAGACGATGGCGGTGGATAACTTTGATTATGCTGCATCGCCGGATAAGAGTATTGAGGATGTAAGGGAGCAGAGGTAGAAGCAGAAGTAGGTATGGGAGTTGCAGGAGGTCGAATGGACGTCATTGATGGAGAGTGTAGGGACAGGGAAGTCCTAATCATATTCGATTGATTCTCGGGGGATGATAGGGGATTATCGTTGTTGCTATAAGACGCGAAGGGATGAGGATGGGACATTGACATTCTACCAGGAGTTTGTCTGAGTTGATGATGAGATGTGATCCTCTGTTTGAAAGTTGAGATGCGGTAGTGATCCTCGGTTTGTCGAGGATGAGGGATAAAGAGCGAATCCTTTGGGAGGTGATTGCTCAGGTGATGGGATCGCAGGTATAAGGTCGTGTATCTGTGTGATTTGATCGATGAATAGATGTGTGATGTGTGATGTGTGATGTGCTAAGAAGAAAGATGTGTCCGATACCGCCGGATATAAGATGTTCTGATGGATGATGATGATGGTGATGTGAGCGTTCAAATGGGAAAAGGAATGGGCAGATGAGATGAGGGCGTAGTAAATTTAAAATCGTACCATGATGAATGGTGATACCTTTCCTTTGGGTAATGATGATGACGGTGATGATAAGTGTATATGGGGATACAAGGGATATTATACCTTTCAACGATTCTTGTTTGGCTGATATCAGATAAAGATGAGCATATGTTATGGGATAATGTTGACGTGGGGGATAGTAGATGATCGGTGGATGAACCGGCGATATGACCGATGCATATATCACATATCACATATCATATATCATCCTGTAACTTAGCGAAGATCAGTCACGAGAGTTGATCATTTAGCTGGATGTCAATAACGAGATGGGGAGAGAGAGAGGAAGGACTGTGCGTGTCATCGTCGACTAGGTAGTGCCGGTGATCGACGCACGGTCCCGTTACCCCCCCCTTTTCCGCCATGGTACAAAGCACAGACCCCCGTCATCTGGGTCCTATGTACGTTCCCCTCGGATGTATTATCAGTTCCCACTCCCAATTCCCATCCTGTGATCGACGACGGACCAATCTGTCCTGGCTGTTTCTTGGTCCAGCGAAAGGGATATCGGCCCATAGTGTCCGTGTCAACCTAAACTTTACTCTAAACATCGAACTAGGAACCGATCATTCCTGTTAGTGTTGACTAGAGTTGATGCATTGCATCCCATACGCAGAACTGACATTCCATCTAGCGATGATCGTTGTCAAGTAACTTAATGTACGTTTCTTGCCGAGCTAGAAAGAAAACGTTGGGTGGCGTCAACGCGATTGATTTTAGTGCGTGGGGATTAGCGATTGGCAGGTAGAAAGTCCAGAAGGAGACTTGCATTTGACGATCGAAACCGAGCCTTTAAATTAGTTTCTGCAACACCTCATTACATTCTTCTGCATCTGCTGCTGGAGCAATTGTTCTCAGGTCAACATGGCCTCTACTCAACCCGGGTCCAGTTAAGATCCGTCTGGTCTGCCACCGATTCCCTCCAGACCGCCATCTCTATCAATCTCCTCACTAGTAAGCAGACTCGTTCCGCCGTTCTTGAATCCAACCATTCATCTTTCCCATGGTTGAACATGCTGAGCCAAGTCGAAAGTCTCTCCAATGAGTTGTTCATGCAAGAGAGCGCACCTGTTTTCATGTTTGGCGCGATTGACGCGACACTCTCTCTATTTGACCCACCCATTTGTTTAAACCAGGTCGGGCAGACCGTCGGGCATGACTAAGAGGGAAAAACTAGTACTACACACTGGCACCACTGTTTGTTGCCAGTAGTATAGTGTAGTCACTTGCACTCCCATTCTACTCTCTTGCCTTGCGCATGTATGCACACGGTGGATGATCAAAGAACGTTCTATTGACCATCTCCATCAGTCTCGCCATCATACCACACATCGATATCTTTACTGCAGTTGTAACATTCATGCTGGATCTGGTCAGATCTGAGTACGAGCATACTTTAAACTAGGTTATCACTCGCCAACTTGCCGGAATCGAGACGCAATCGGCTACAATTCGCAGCTAGCTAGCTATCCTTTATCAATAGGACCGCAACATTCCGACGCTTACAAATCATCTTTCCATCGCCTCTCCTTCACATCACTTCACTCATTGCACTCCTCTCGTCATCTGGAGACTTACGGCAGGGAGCATCCATATCTTCAGCCCATCCCGACTCAGCATACATATCCGATATACCTTCCCAGACCAGCTATTTTATCCAGGATGAACCCCACACCACCTTACGATGATATTCTGGATGATGAGACTCTGGCACCGCTCAAGAGGAATCACGCCTGTCTGCAGTGTAAGAAGAGGAAAGTGAAATGTGATGCTGTGAGTTTATCTCTTTCTTTCCTCACTACCAAAACAAGGATGTTTTGCTCACATGTTGTCACAGACAAAACCGACCTGTTCCCCTTGTCTACGTTCACACGCACACGCCGTTCGTTCGGCACATCGTAACGGAACTTCACCTTCCGTCCTCACTTGTACCTACACGGAAGGGGATTCGCCTGAACCTGGACCTTCAGAGGAAGGTAAACCTAAGAAGAAGAAATCAATCGGTGGGAGTAGTTCCTCGAATCATGCAGGTGTCAAGAGGCATCAGGTCGCACAAGGGAAGAGGGATACCGAGGATGAGGAAAAGGAGGTTTTGAGAGCCAGAATCGGTAAGTCAATCTCCTCTCATGCTATCGCTTTAGTATAAGAGCTGACCCATCGTGAAACACTGAATAGCCGAGCTCGAAGCTAGATTATCGGTTCTTACACCCCCAAGTTCGCACTCGAATATAGAACCTTCCTTACCGATCACGAGTGCTTCGACCTACAACACCGTCGCGAATGATATGCCATTCTCAGCTATAATCCCACAATTCTCAAGCTCGTCGTCTCGTCAGACAAGTGCCAGAGTCGAGCCGGTCCTGACAGATATTGGAACGGGAGTCGAATCATCTTATGACATACCCATCATAGGAATAGATACCAACAATACTGTCCCGCTTCCTGAACCTTTAGGAAATTTCAGTGGATTAGACGATTTCTTCATCGTACCGAAAGATTGGCCTAAAGGTCTGCCTCTGCCATGTAAGTTGAATCAATCTCTTATCAAACCACCGTTATCATCGTCGCAATGCTGATTATATATCCCTCCCGGTAGTCCTACTTGAGCATCTCGTTGAAACTTTCTTCAATTACGTCCCGCAGACTCCAAGAATGTTACATCGAGCGACCTTATTAGCAAGAATCAAATTACCTCCCTCCTCGCCCGATTTCCCCTTCCCGGGTTTGTTACATGCCATTTGCGCTTCAGCGGCGACATATACCGCATGGGTAAACAATCTTGCCCCTCATCTCCTGGAAGAAGCTGTCCAAAGACATCTCGCGTTGGGTCTCGATCTAGAAACAATAGATGATTTCGGTCTGGCCCAAGCTCAAATGGGTAGTAAAGCTGTGGACATAACTACCTCAGTGTGTATTATGGGCAGTGGAGCGTTGATTTTCCAGTTGACTCAGACATGCGTGAGTTACCTTTCTTGTCTACGCTCTCGAAGAGTTTGGAGGACTAAGCGCCGTCTTGGATGATAGATCTTACTGGCAGATGTATATTATCAAAAAGGTTTTCCAATGAAAGGATGGATGATAGGTGGACAACCAGCACGACTTCTATCAGTGTTGGAATTATGTAACCGTCAACCTAAATCGAACAGCCACAAAGAACCTCTTCTGGGTCCACCGGAAAGTGATAAAGAACGTGAAGAAAGACTAATCACGAGCTGGATGGCTTTCGTAGTGGATGCAGGATTCACGATCAACAGTAGTTGGGCACCAGCCATGGCGTTGACCGAGATGAAATGCAATTTCCCCACCAGTGCTCACGATTGGAACAAGGTAAGTTATATTTCTGGACCTACGCATGCGGTTTCGGGATGTGCTGACTTGCATGATTAGCTGGATGGAATGGCCAAGAATCCCCAACATGCCGGCTCATTAGATCTATATTATTCGTAAGTTGGACTCAGGATCGTTACGAGTGAACGTGACGAGTGATACTGACTGTCCTGCTCAGCCATCCCGTCGAAGATTCATTTGTTTTCGTGATCAAAGGCAGTGCACTCATGTCTCAAGTCGCTCAGTAAGTGGAAACTCTCTATCAATTTGCCTCATTCAGGAGACTGATTGACCTTGAACCCATCTTTAGGTGGCTAAGGAATTGGCAACAAAGAGAAAAGCTGCCGGACGACGAGTTGACTGGGCCAACGATGGAGTCTTTCAAGTTGCTCAGTCACAGTATAGAAGCTTTCAGGTATGTTCTATGTTTATTTAAATCTCCTCGTTGGAAAGTTGCTGATCATGTTGTTTCCGATGTCACAGCACGAGTCTACCCGCGTCTCTGAAGAATATCTGTCGCCACCTGGACACTCAAATGATGTTATTCGATGCCAACCTACTTGCGATCCACCTCATACCGAACATTGCAACTTGTTTACTTCATGAACCGTTCATGCAATGGCTACCGTACGATCCCTCGACCATGGCTGTGCAAAGAGCCTACGATTCGATCATGGCGGTCCTACATCTCATACCGAGCAATCTAGACATCACCCTGATCTTGACCCCTTTCTTGGCATTGTAAGTTCGAATTTGTTGGACTGCGCCATCACACTTGCTGACTCTCATACCATGACGACCAGGTCTCTGTACACAGTCGGGAGATTTATCTCAGATTTTACCAGACATGCTGAATCAACTGGACAGGACCAAACGGCTCTCAGGTATCGTGCAGATCTGAAGACTTTGATTAACAGTAAGTTTCGACACTTTGCAAAATTGTTTCTTCCTAAACTGATATTTGTTTTACTTTGTCATCTAGTCCTTGAGAGGTATGGTCAAAGACATCCTCTAGGAAATGCGATGGTACATTTCCTCGAAACTTACATGCAAGCTACATCAAAGGACCAACCGATCAACCCTGAAGGGTTCTGTAAACTCAATACGAAGAGAATTGAATACTCAACTTTGACTCCGACTGAAGAGAATAACATCGAGTTCATATACCAAAACAAGATCAATCTCCATAACGACATAGCGCGAAAGTACCCTGGTGGTATCGTCAATGGTGAAATTCAATTAGGTTATGATAGCAGCAAAGCGCCGACCGAACGATCGACTTCATTCAGTGGGATAAGTCCCAATACTATCATTTCCTCTGCTTCGGGATCAGGAACATCCAACCAACCCACACCTGAAAGTATAAACAGTCTGAACTTCAATTGCGGCAGTGCTAGCGACTGTCTATTAAATTTTGAAAATTCAAATGCAAATGCGAACGAAAACGATCGACAGAATGGGATGAATATCTCAGAATCAGCCAATACTATGTACAAATCCGCTTCGAATTGGGATCCCAACCTAAATTCTAATGACAAGACCAACAATACTCCGCCTACAGGCGACTCTTTCGAACATTGGAGTAAATCTTTTCATACGAATACAATCAATCAATTGAAAACCCAACCTGGAGCACAATTGCCTTTAATGACTTTCTTAGGTAATTTAGGAACAGATGATGCGATCCAACCTTTGCCTATACCTGTTCCTTTATCTGGGTCGAACCAGGATTGGAAGGATAACGTAGTGGATCCGTTCAAGATCCCTTCGTTTGGAATGAGCAGTAATCATAACCAATAGGAGAGCTCTTGGACGAGGCTTAACACAGTACGGGAAGGAGCATAATCCTCGCTTTTGGGAAGTATCTACGAGGAGTATAGATGGTCAACGATTGAATAGACAAGAGCCGAAAAAGGAATACGTTATAGTAGTATCTGTGTACTGTATTCGGTCGAAAGCTCCTCTCGCTTCGCATAGCTTTACCTAGATTTGTTTTTTGTATTTTACTTGTATCCTACTTTACAGTAAGACTATTTCATCGCTCACTTTTCAGTCTGATTCATAAAGCCGTATATTACATGCTATTTAGCGAATCATCATGAATTCAAGTTGTATAAGTTGGAAAGTCGTGAAGTCACCTCTAGTGCATGCGCATCAATTGATCCGGTACTGTACTGCATGAATCTGATTGTACCTTGTTACCCATCAATCAAAGAGAGATGTGACACTGTGCTCCAGCGTCGATCGATCCTCATCATCGGAAGAAGTATCAGCCTGACCTTGACCTTGAAGCGACCCAATAAGAAGGTCGCTACCCGCTGCCATTGCAGAGGCATCACTGGATTTCCTCCTTTGTTGCAACTCCCTCACCTCTCTCGGAGTGTAGCTTCGATTGTTGTGTAAACTTCTGTACGAGTAACCTCCATCCCATAAAGATCGATCCACCGGGATATCAGCCCTGATCGATGGACGGAAGGTAGTCACTTTATCTTTCAAGGACGCTGGCTAATTACATCAATCGATCAACGATTGAATCATTATCTCATCACAGACTGACACTTAGTACAGTACAGTGATACTCACAATAGATCTTTGCAATGCCCATTCACAAATGACCTCGGCGTAAATCCTTTTATCCTCCCTTGTGAGATTAGCATTACACAAAGCTCGTTCGGCAAGTTGCACAGCTGAAGATTCAAGCTTCCTATCGAATGCTTTCAACGTAGTCATCGCCTCCGAGAGACTCTGTCGACTATCTTTGTCTAGCGTTGGTACTGAAAGTCTAGACGAGTCCGCAAGTGGCCAGTTCAATTGTTCCCCATTGCCGTTCCTCGCCTGGGATATGACGGTACTCAAATCACTGGGATCTTCGGGATTATGTCGATTATGGTCTCTAATCAAACTAGCAAAACCGTTTATCTTCCTCATATGGGAAGCGCAAGTCTTGACTTTACCTGACCTACCACTTTTACCGGTAGCGCTCACCTCCAAAGCTGGTATATAAGGCTTGTTCTCCTGAGAACTTTTATATTCGTCATAAGAGTTGTAAGGTTTGAGGGAAAATGGTTCAGAAGCGTTGGTGCTTCCCGGTACACATTTTTGGAAGATCGAAGTTTTTGTCCAGTTCCTAGAAGTCATGTTGGTTTAATGGTCGGTGTCGAGTTGAGAGCAATACAATCTCTCGTTGGATAGACAGACGGTATGAGATCTTATATATCTTTAGTTTCGACGCTCATTGATAACAAGCCTGATATCGGCCAACAGTGGAGCAGTCACTATCACCTTTGTATAAGGATGAAGCACAATTTTCTCCGCCTAAATTGCCTTCTAATCTGGGATCGGATGGAGTTGCAATCTGCTTTGTGCGATAGGCTGAAAGGATGAGTGTCTTTCCGATCCTGTGTAACTAGAAGGTCGGAGTCGGGTTTTACCAGTGCTTTGCAATTACCAAAACAGAGGTACATCCATCCCATTTTATATCTCTTCCCCATTTTCCGTCCCGACCTATCTCATATCTCTTTCGGAGATGGAACACCTAGGAGTGATAAGTGAAAACTACCACTACCTCTGCTCAACATCGAAGGCCTTTGAGGTATAACTCTGCGGCGGAAGAGATATCCATAGTCTTTGGTGATCAACTATTTGGGACCTCTTCCCTATCTTATCCGACTTCAGCGGGATACTTGTCGCTTTACTCTACTTCACTCTTCGCTCTCCTCGTTTCTAAATGCCAATCAGTTCAGTTCGAGTATCTACAGTACGTTGGTCCACATATACCCCCTCATGACAAAGAGTATGATTGACCCATTGCCACATTGCCACTTTTCGGTGCAATTCCCGAAATTTGCTTCCGCCTGATCATCACTTCTCCTTCAGCCAGTCTCGTCGCTGTTATTTGTGTGCCAAGTTCCATCAATAGATAGATATATACTAGATAGAGAGATATTGGTATAACATACATAGCATAACCACATACACATCCAAAATGTCCCTTTTACGTTGCCTTCCCCGAACCAGCTCCATCTCTCGCTCCTTCTCATCCATATACGCTCGAGCTTATTCCGCCGGTATACCTCAACCTTCCTCCCCAGTCCAGGATAAACAACCTTCTTCCTCAACTCCTCAAAATCTCCAACAGTCCCCCAACGTAGCTACGACATGGTCGACGGGCCAGAACCCCAAGCCTCACGCATATGATAATCAGCGATTTGAGCAGACCGCCCTGCAGTTCCAGCCTAATCCCCCCTCCGCTATGGGGATGGTCAGTGAGGATCCAGTGAGGTTGGTTAATGGAAGAAGAGCTACTTGTGATGGTGGTGAGTAGTGTTTCGTTTCGATGGGTGGGATGAAGAGAAAAGTAGGAGCAAGAACGAGGAGGGCAAGTGTGGCCGGGGCATGGATATGGGGAGGTATCAAGGTCATATTGCGGCATGGTTCATGAGGATTGTGCTTTAAGACTGTGATCTAAGTTGGGAAAGGATTGGTCATTGCTACCCAGCTGTATAGGATGATACTGATGGAACTGTTCTCATATCAGGTATGGGAGCTCTTGGACACCCTAAAATGTAAGTTGAATTCAATTTCAGTGATATGAACCTAGCTGATTCGTGGATTTTCAGTTTCATCAACCTCGATAAGCCAGGTTAGTTCAATGTTCTTCACCTCCTTAACGAGAATTGGCTTCGTCACCCACTGGTACCGATTATATGCTGACACAGCCTATCTGAATGACTCGTACTTCAACAGGACCTAAAGTGTGTGGATACTGGTAAGTCGAATACATCTGACTCTTATACTGTGCACTAACAACGATGTTGAACAGCGGTACTCGATTCGAGCAAGCGCATCACGAACATTAGATGGACCAGATTCGTGTATTAGATACGAAGATATGCATTTAGTACAGGACAGATGTTGAGTGAGCTGGCAGGGCTATATCCAATCGTTTAAAAGGCTATAGAAGAGATCAGACACAATTCCTCGTGAGAAGCGTGATTATCGAGACTCTTTCTACTTCCCTTTCCCTCACACCTCCAGATACCACAAACAATCTATGTTTATTCCCCTTCTATACCCAACTCCACATCTGACTGTCCCCAATATCCAACTCTCTGAGAACGTACCCACATACGCCTAAAATATGATCCCCATCCTCTCTCACACCCACCTCTACATCTCTTCCACACTCTTTCCACTTCTTTACCAACTCACTTTGTGGATCTAACCCCCATACTTCTCCATGTCGTTTCGAATGACCTATACCCGACGTACTGACAACCCGATCCAAGGCTGAGAGTAAAGAGTCCAGATGATCGGGTTGCAAGTTATGTAAAAAAGTGATAAGCAAATTGGGCGAAATCTGATAATTGTCCAGCGCGAAGATGACTATCGTTTCTTCACTTTCTCCACCGTGCTCACTTAAATAGAAGATTCATCCAGTCGTAGACCCCATGGCATATTACCTTGAGTGGAAGAAGAAGGTTTGAGAGCCAATCGATCAGGTCAGAAGGATCATCTATTCCTGACGAAACTTAATAATCCTCTTGAAGATGGATCTTGGACCAATATCGCTTGATTGGAAGTATCGATATTTTCAAGTTTGTGTTTAATACTTTGAGAAAGTGTTGAACCGATTTCGAACAAATCCGATTCCCATCTTGGATCCCATCCAAGATTTGGCGAATCATCATCTTTATCTTTGACTATGGAAGAGCAACTGTCCCTGTTCGAGTTCAATGACCATGTGAGTCTATAATCCCATTCTGATCGACTCTTCCATCCATAACTTTTTTCGCTTGTCCAAACCAATCTTACAATTCTCGTAAAACTTGATTGGTAAATCAGACCATAATACACTGGCTTTCCCTTTTGGTAGTATATCTTCACTGATAGGTGAAGGTGGTTCACCCCATTTATCAATTGGACATTCTGGTATACCACGTTAACGCTCTTGAAATTTTAGCCCATTCAGATACATGTTCTTTTCCGTAGAATACTTGGAATTCCTAGTGAAGCTCAACCCGATACTGTCAGAGCTCACATCGTGATTGTGCGTGATTGTGGTTCATATTCGTACGAATATTTGACCAATATCCAAGTTTGAGTCAAACTCACCTTCTAAGTCATCCCAATACTCCACTCATCAATTTCGAAGCTTGCCTGAACGTGTGCCTCGATTTGACAAGGCGAAGCCAATCGGATAGTATATAATTGAGGGTCTAACATCTTTACAAGATCAGACGATCGTACTGTACTGACTTAGTACTGTATGTTCGAAGTTGATCAATGTATTCAGCTTGACAAGTGACAAGAAAAGTGAAAGAACGATAAGAGAGATACTATACATTCTCGTAATACTGTGTTATTGTTTTATATGCATGTTCGTATTCATATACATACTGCGGCTCAGGCTGAGAGAGTCAGGTCTAGGTTGAAAGGAGAGGAGAATGTTTGTTGGGTTGTATGAGTATAAGCAAAGGAAGGGGTGATGCCAAACCAAACCAAACCAAACCAACAATACAGTATACATCCTTAGTACATAACCCAACAAAACGAATGCAGGACATCTCAGTATTTGATCCGATGTTCTCGCATTTCCAAAATATCATATACAATACACATAAATATACAACGACCATGGTCTAGCGAAACGTGGATGCATATGCTGGTCTATTATCTACCATCTTTAGTAACTTCTAAAACCCGATAGATGTGAATCATAATATCATACTGTACTGATAAACCGTTCAAATTCGGATTACTCAGCATTCATACCCAACTCCACATCTGATGATCTACCATTTCCGCCCCCTTATCCAGGTAATTGCATACCCCCAGAACATGACTCCTTATCCCGTCTCTAATATCAATCTTGACATTCCTATCTTCCATGTTTTCCAGCTCTTTGATCCATGAGTCCGATGGATCTGAAAGGTTGAATCCCCATATTTCACCTTGTGTCCATGGAGCATTGGTATCTCTAACTACATCTTCCAATACCTCCAATAGAGAGCTCACTTGGTCCGGTTGTAAATTGTGTATGTAGGTAAGTAATAGTCGAGGTTCAACTAGGAAATTCTCCAAGGCGAACATCACTATCGCTGTATCCTCTCCATCTTTATCTTTGGGTGATCTCAACCTCACGCCTAGAGGAAGTGGTTTTGAGGTATCTTTCCATTTTGGAGGAGGAACAGTGAATGAACCTCTCGTCCCAATAAACGTCAGGGATCCGTTCATAGATGGATCGTGGGTCCATAATGATTTGGACGAAGTGTCCGATTTATTGATATTCGATTTGGTGGATTCAGTCAAAATAGATTTTATCTCTTCTAAATCCTCTTGATAGATCAAATCCCATATATCCTGTCCTTCGACCGTTGTCGTGCGATTATCGAGATTCAAGTCAAAAACCAATCTGCTATTCCATTCTTTCCTATACTCATACCCTTTCCCAGTCAATCCGATCGTACAATTCTCATAAAAGCTCATAGGTATGTCTGCCCATAGTACGCTGGCACATGGTCTGGGAATAGCACTGAGCAGGTAAGAAGGAACAGGAGGAGGGGGTGTACCCCATTCGATTGGAAAGGAGGGGATTGCAGAGGGTGGATCGCCCGGGAGCAAGGGGTTTAGAAGGATGTAATGTAGTAAACGAATGAGATGGGTAGCGTAGCCATGTCCTATAAAAAAAGGGTTTAGGAAGGATATCAATCCACCTTCTATCCTTTGATTATGGATATTGTACTGTGATGTACATGCGAGTCAGAGTAGGATAAACTCACCTCGATGTTCAATTGGAGTGACCACAGCTGTAATGTTATACCAATATCCATCGATGACTTCCAGCCCGAATTTGGGCTTTATTAAGGCTTTTTTTCGATGACTAGGTAAATGAGATACGTATATCAGTCAAATCACTCCGGACGCTATCATCGCGTCGCTTTTGAGGGGATATGATACTGTTGACTCACGTTGCAAGTATCGAATACACCGGTCCATCATAATCGTCTTTCCTAACTAGGACCCTACAACGTGTTACGAGAAGGATGTCAACGATTAGCAATTCGCGATTCTTCAGAAAGATATACCTCACCAAGTAAGCATGGCATTATCTTTCACCCATTCAGCTTGAGTTTCTTTGTGTCCAAATCCGAGAAATTGCTTAAATATGATATGGGCTCAGAGGTTAGATGCTAGGCATATACACGGAGAAGATGAGCAACTTGACTCACATCCCAATTCATCCCACACCTCCAATAAGGTATCTCGAAACATGCTTTTTCATGTTCTTCAGCCTGTTCTGCAGATGCTATGCGGATAGTGTACTGTGTAGGGTCAAGCATTGTAGTGCGCAAGATCAATTGGATAGAGAGATGTAATCAGGTGAATGAAATTTGGATTGTTGGACTGGAAAGGGAAGGAGAGGGGATAAATCGAGAGTCTAGCTTTGGCGTTGACTGGGACCACTTTCTATACTACAGTATCTATGCATATTGTCGAGCATAAGATAATCGTAATCATCTCAAGCAAGCTCCTTTCTAATTTATCGAGTCCAGTAATTAGTAGTCCTGGCGAAATTGATCAATTAATCTTGTCGACTCATGAAAACGATATGATCAGATCGGACCAGAAGTGACCTCCACCGAAGAGGCATCATGATCCCATCCATTGCAAGGAAGGACGTGCCTACAAAGCAATATAGGGAGGGCTCTTCAGGAGCTTTCTGAACCATAGTGCAATATGCAGGCCGGTATCTGAGAGACTTGAATGTGTGACGGAAGTAGTATCAGGTCATGATTCATATTCATTGCCCTCTCTACCTCATACGTTCCATTCTCAAGTCATCTCCAGTCTTTCTCATCCTACCCTATCAAGAGATCTATGCGGATCCAGCGGCTAAAGTCAAAAATAAGGTGCGTATCAGCTTTGATCCAGCTGCTGACCTTGAAGGGACGACACATAGGAGATGCTGTATGCATATGTGATCGATATCGTAACTCACCATCAAGCTCGGCGAGGTATTTCTTGGACTCTTCATCATCTTGCTTTTGGAGGATCTACAAGTTAAAGATTATATCAGTATACGTCTTCTTCGCCGTTCCATCGTAGCAGATCATCCATCAAGCTAGTGGGGATGTAAGTGTAGATCACCAAACTCACAGCTTTGAGCAAATCGACGTATCTCTTCTTAGCGTCCTCTTGGCTGGTACCTTCAAGTGCTTTCCAGGCCTTGTATTTGGCTTTGGCGACAAAGTCGAACATACCTAGTGTAGCAATGAATATCAGATCGAGTCTCTCATACCATCAGAATGCTCGATGGGGAGTACCCGATGGCGAAAGACACGTAAGAATGAGTTGGTCTGACTCACCAGGGGCAGGTCCGGTGTTATCACCTTCGTTGGCTTGTTTGAACGCACCGTAGAACTGGAATACAGGTCAGCGCAGATTCATGTCAATCAAGAGTCATACCCACTACTCCCCGGTGAATAGGTGTAGCATGGTTTGTTTTCTATGGCCCACATGATGACGAGTGTACGGCTTCTTGCGAAGGAAGGGGAAGGAGCACTCACGGCAAGTTTGTCATCCTGGGAAGGTTGAACGGGTCCGTCCTTTGGAAGGCCTTGTACGATGGCCACTGCTTTGTCGAATTGAGCTTGGACTGACATGGTTGCTGGCGGTGGTGTCGTGGTATGACTGAGGAGAAGTAGATGATTGACTAGACGTTGTGAGTTTTGATCATCTCTTGATTGACTACAGATTCAACGGTTATCCAACGGACATGAACCGGTGGGGATATCTGTATGACGTGTGCCTAATCCATCCAATCAAAGCCGTATGAGTGATAGGCTTGTGAGCTGAATTAGGCATAACTCACGCGTGTCGGGAGTGACGTCATTCCGATTGGGTGGATCGGTCCAATGGATGGATGAGCGCCATGCCATGGTGGACCATGGGAATGTGATGTGATGTGAATGTGGGTCATATCCAATCAACAACCAGTTTATAGTTAAAGGCTCCATCGTCATTCATCTATACATAATACTCAACAGACCAGACACTCCCATCCACACAGTACAGTCCACACCAGCTCACAACAATGTTCCCATCCACCATCGCTCTCAGACAAACTTCCACCGCCCTCCGACGGCCCGTGCTCCGATCCACCTCCATCGCATCAACCGGACTGGGTATCGCAGGTAGACGATGGAACACTCAAGAGCAAAGAGGTGGTAAATCCAAGTTGGTGAGTATCATTTCGTCCGGTTCACAATCGCATATCAAATACATATACAAAGGACTCGTAGAGAAAGAGAGGGAGCTGTGCACAACATCGGTCCGGTGTATCAGAGTAGTAAGAACGTGACTGACCAATGATAATTTCATAAATAGATCTTCCGATTCGGTCTTCGAGGTGAGTGAAGCGTATCGCCCTCGCAGAAAGTGACATTACTGACACTGTTACCTTACTCTGCCCAGACATTCCCGTCGAACTCTACCCTATGGCTTTTGTCGTAGCTGCCGCATGCGTTGGAGCAGGCTTCGCTGTCGGTCGACATTGTAAGTCCTTCTCCGTCCTTTTGTCCCTCGATTTGGGTATAGTGACTGATTGTGCTTCTCTCATAGTCTATCTCGATGGTGTAAGTTTTGCTTCTACCCCCAACGAGTGATGATCCACTCAACCTCTGACTCTCACGCATCCTTTGTCCCTTAAATTCTTACAAGTCAAACATGCTAACATCCTATACTTACTATAGCTCCGAATCGGCCCAACCGGCAAGAAAGAGTAATCATTCCATAAAATGGACTGGACGGTTGTATGAAACATGGATAGGAAGTTGAAACGACAATAAGAATCAAAATCGAAACAAAGGAAATATGCATAGTAAATAAGAAGTGAAATCGTGCTCTTCATACTTGTACTAACATAACTTTTTGCACATCGAGGTTCTGACGTACGAAGATGAGTACAAACTCCAAAAGGCGTATACTAAACATCGTTACAAATTATCCTTTTACTTTGTTGCTATAATCATTGCTCCTTTCACTTTCACTCTCGCCCCTTTGCGACATCTCCACTAGGTGTGAGTTTATATACTCGAGTGAATAGATTTCTAGGCAGATTTGACCCAATGCGTTTTGACTTGATACGAATCCAAGCCTGAAAAGAAGATGACATCTAAATTCGGATACACATATGCAGACCTCCCTTCAGCTGATCCTCAGGACGGTTCCATCGAAGCGAGTGCGTTCAAAGCCTTAAAAGTGGGAGAGATGGAGAAGATACAAGAGCAGAATTCTTGTACCGATGAGACCAGTAAGGATGATGATCTAGATTCAGATGCAGAAATGAATTTGGAGGTTGACCAAGACGAACAAGGTAAGCTTATAAAAATTCAAACGGAGATACAACATGTTGATGCGCATGTGCGTCATTGTGTCTTGGGCATTATGATAGATAGCGAAAAACACCCTAACAACACTTTGTTGAGAGGAGAATTGACTTCTATCAAAAAAAGGTTGGTCGATTTGATAAAAAGCAAAAAACAACTTGAAGCCAATCTGAAAAACCTGAAGAATGAATATGAAGATGAACTGACGAGAGTTAGAAGTGAGAATATCGATGGTGGGGTGATCACCTTATTAGCTTTGAGGTTGATTGATCTACCTTGTAGTTCGAGGGGGAACGAGATGATGGAAATTGCTGCTGCGTTATTAGATGAGGTTGATCGTGCGACGTCAGGTGATATGCAAGTGAACCTCAATGAAGGGATTGAGGAGGGATATAGAAGAGAGATGAGAGTGAGGTGGAATGAAGAGAGGGAGAAGAGGTTGTTCAACTTGGAAGGTATAGTAGAGGTGTTGGGAGCTAGAGTGCAAGTGTTAGAGGAACAAGCTAAGATTAGGGAGGGTTATGAGATGAATATGGGAAATGGAAAGGGAGAAGAAGCAGGGGATTCGTTGATTAGTCGATTCGAGTTTGGTGATGGGGATGAGACTTCCATGGACAACAACAGCACAATTGGGGAAGGGCAGTCCAGTGATACTGGTGGAAGTCAAGGGAGGAGATTGAAAGAGACGAAGAAGAATTGTATGGCTCTGAACGAAAAGGTCGATGAGTTGGAGCAAACTTAATGTAGCTTATATGCTGATACGCAGAAATATTGCTTGGGGCATGGATATCCCTGTTTCCTTGTTGACCTTGACCGATGTTACATATGCATGCATTCATGTTAAGATTACTCGTTTTGAATATCAGATCATTCGTACAGTAGGAAGGGGTAGTTCGGTAATCATCGGAACCATCTAAACGTCATAACTTTTAAGCGTTATCACCTCTTTTTCCATAATCATCGTATTATCTTCTCCTTGACTTTCAATCATCAACTTGCACAAATATCACTTCCCCCTCCTCACCCAATAAGCATCCCAAAATGACCCTCGAGAAAGTATCTTCCAACCGAGTCTCCACAGGCTACTTAACAAAATACAAATTCCCTTCCACCTCTCTCGGCGGCTTATCAACCCAATTCAACATCTTCCTTCCGTCCTCTGCATCAGCTAGCTCCCCTGTGCCTGTACTGTTCTACCTGGCCGGTCTAACTTGTAACGAAGATACCGGTGCTCAGAAGGGGGGACTGTTAAATACAGCCGGTAAAGAAGGTATAGCGGTGGTTTTCCCCGATACGTCACCAAGAGGGGCGGGGGTCGAGGGAGAAGATGATGATTGGCAATTGGGAACTGGTATGTCATATCATACCATGTTCTCGACAAGAGCTCTCTGTATTGATACATGGAGAGAACGAAGAGAGATCGATTGTTTCGTCATCTAGTTGAATGAGAGGCTGACGTGCTTTCGACAACAGGAGCCGGTTTCTACCTGATTGCGACCGCTGAGAAGTGGAAGAAACATTATAACATGTATGATCTGGTTGTGAAGGAGCTTCCTGAGGTGATCAAGGAAGCCAACCTCGGTGTGGTGAGTACATTCTTGCGAATCGTCGAGGGTTGTGGGCAGTGTGAAAGGAAATTTCGATCAGATTCTCCTCGAGTTGAGAGGAGAGGTCACACATACATATTTTGGGTGGAGCGATCCACTCAGACTATGGATGATCTCCCTATCTTGGAGGATATATACTGACGATTTATTTTTATAGGACTTCTCGAGATGGTCGATCACTGGTCACTCGATGGGAGGTGAGCTGACCCGGGCCTCAATGGTACTGAAACAGATTGGCTGATAGCACTTGTGACTTTATCCAGGTCACGGTGCACTATCGATCTACCTCAAGAATCCAGGTTTATTCAAGTCTGCCTCGGCATTCGCTCCAGCATGGTGAGTCTCTCATGGACTATTCATACAAGAAGTTTATTCCACTCTGGACGACATAGACCCGTTAATTCATCTGTCGTGAATTCTATAGTAATCCCTCACGTACTCCATGGGGAATCAACGCATTCACAAACTACCTCGATGCCAAAACTCGTTCTTCCCCACCTAGCGAATGGTTACCATACGATTCCACCCACCTCTTACAGAACTATCAGGGTGAACCGAACATTTTGATTGATGTAGGTACGGAAGATGATTTCCTAAAGAAGGGTCAATTGGAACCTCAAGCTATATCGGGTTTGAACAAGAAGGGAGTAGAAGTCAGGATGCAAGATGGGTTTGATCATTCTTATTACTTTGTGAGTATAATCTACTACTACTACTATCTTGATTCCTATCTCATATCGATTCCTCTCTCATATTATCGTAATTTCATCATACTCCTATCTCCCGTATGGATGCTGACTTCTTGATCTCCTGATTCAGATCTCGACCTTCGCTCCTGAGCATGTTGAATACCATGCTAAATTCCTCAAAGCGTGAATGCATGATGGAGATCAACTGAATATGCAGTAGGTAGACAAGTGTGATCAGAAGAAATGCACCATAATAATCCGAATACATTCCAATCTCACCATTTTATTCTGTCTATACAACCGACCAGTGTTCCAAATTATCAATAACCTTTTATATCGGAATTCAATAGCCAAAACGAGATCACTACATCAAAGAAACTTCCACTCTGAGACTTTTCAACTCTGATCTAACGACTCTACCATCCTTGATTATTCCCTTTACGTATTTGTGAGGTTCATTGAATATACCAACATCCTCAAGGGGGTTGGCAGAAAGTAAAAGTAAATCTGCGAATGCACCTTCGCCAATGATTCCTATTTTACCTTGCATGTTTAATACTTTGGCTAAACCATGTGTTAGATCAGAGCATCAGCCTTATACCCCCATTATGCGGATATGTAGATTTCTCTCACCTGCATTGATCGTAGCATGTTTGATAATATCTTTACTACTCAATACCTTTTTCCTCAACTCAAATTCAGCCAATTGATTAGGTTGCATCGGTCCGAAACAGTCCGTTCCATATGCGATGTTCACACCTAGTTCATGGGCGCGCTTCATCACTCTATATCCACCATCGATGACAATTTTCAACTTGTCCCTCGATACGGGAGGGATCATAGCTTGATAAGGTGGTTTGTCGAGTAATTCCTGTACGATCAATGTCGGTGTTAAGTGGACACCCTTCTTAGCCATTAGTTTGAGAGTATCATCATCGAGTAGATGCCCGTGTTCGATTCCGCCTATACCGCCTTCGATTGCATTTCGTGCGGCGGCAGACGTGAAGCAGTGTGCAGCTGTGTATAATTTACGATTAGGCATCGGTCATAGGGTTAGAGGTATCAGGTGGCTTGACTTACTGACTAAAGTACCTTTCTATGTTGATACAATCCATTCATTCGATTAGTTGATATGCTGTTTGTCCGCAGGAAAGCCAAGTCAACTCACCATCATCCTGACCACATCGCAAATCGCCTTGATCTCAGCGACAGTGAACTGCTCGCTATCCAGTTTATCCGTCGGACTAGCTACACCACCCGAGCTGCAAATCTTGATATGGTCGGCTCCTGATGTATTTCCAGAAGTTCATGTACCAAGTAAGCTCATCTGCACATGTATATTGACATGATCTTTAGTCAAATGTGAAGGGAAACCATCACAGTATGAAGTAGTGGGTTTGTAAAATCGCTGGCTGGAGAGGGAACTGAGATTTGAGTGTTCAGAACATGTCACACTCACCTGCCATCATGATCCTTCTTGCAGCTCTGGTACATTCGTCCACTGTTAGATCCAAGAAGCGCGTAGGATCAGTGATTCAGATTTTACAATTACAGGATTCACTCGTATGGGATGAGACGATATAGTAAATTGCACCGTCCTGTGATGGTGATTCCAGAGATAATATACTCACCGCCATCAGCAATACAGCTAGTAGCATCTGCACCGGATCCCTGTGGGCCTGCACAACATGCTGTAATTGGTTTATCCGCATTGGTCCCATCGTCGCCGTGTCCACCCGTTTGAGAAATCAGTGGTCCACCTTGAAAAACTCTGGGACCGGGGATTAGCCATTGTTCGGTGGCATTCTTGTAATGCCTATTTGCACCTCCGACATCCCGTATAGTAGTGAATCCCCGCCAGAGCATTCCTATAGTACATAAGAGAAAGATGGATGAGTCAGGTACAGCAACCCATTTTAAAACCTTTTGGGATGAAAGGTTCAAGCTAAACCAAACCAGGCTTTACCTTTTAAGACGTATTGAGTACCTAGAGCAGTCAAAGTCTCCGATGCTGGCGATAGTGTACCAAGCTACGTTATACAAGGGAAAATCCGTATCAGCCTCTTGGTCTGCTTGTGATTTCTGATACTCTAACGAAGTGGAATAACGACTCACAGGCTGACCGGGAATAGCAGTAATATGAGTATGTACTATATCGATCCACCATCGCCATCACCATCGTTGATCAGTATCACTTGCATACACTTTTGATTGAAGTAGGAAGTAACGTTAACTTACCGTCAATCAAACCTGGAGAGAGGTATAACCCTTCCGCATTGATACTTTCCCAACCGTCTTCTTGCATATGTTCTTTCAAAGACTTGGAGATACTTTCGATTTTACCTGATTTAATCTTGACAGTCATCGATTTGAGGATCAACGAATTTTCAACATCGACAATATTGACGCCTATCATATTATATCATACCATACATATAATCAGCAAAGCCTTTCTTTCCTAACTCACGGGCCCATCGATGGGAAGGAAACCTCTCGAGAAGAGAATACCGTTACTCACCTACGAAGCTCATAGGTACTTGTTCGGGTCTTATCCAAGGTGGAGATTGGATATTGTAGGTCTCTGGAACAGGATATTTCACCCAATGTTCAGGTTTCCAATCGTACGCAGACGGTGTTCTACCTTGTGAGGCATGCTCGTCAATAAGCTCGAATGATCCGAGAGCAGAGGTGATATTGGCTGTTGCTGATGACATGATATCTGAGCTGGGATCTGGCTACTGAATGTATAGAGAACGGAGGAATTATAAACAGATGGCTAATCAGGTAGGTAGGTGATGAGTGTGCTGATCCACAAGCAGGTATGACCATAATGTAGATAGTACCTGCTAGTTGCCCAGCTACTCCTATCCCTACTCAAGATACGAGAAAGGGATCCATGTGACCGGCAAATTCCGCCATCGGATTTGTCCGACGCGACATATTCTTCCTTTATACATGTGAACAGCGAAAAGCTGCTTCTCTCAAAATATACACAATACGTCTTCTATCCATACATACAATCACCTTCATATAGGAATTGTATTGTCCATCTTCGGCAAAGACTCCCCTGCTGGCTCAACGGGTAAGAGCGCCCTTCTGAGTATTCTCGAATTCCGCTTTCATATCAGTGGCTATGTGTATATATCTCCATTGGTATGAACGGGTGCGACATCGAAGAGAGGAAATCTTGGTTCGACACCAAGGTAGAGAGGATAAAGATACATCATGCTTTTTGAAGGGTCATACGCTCAAAGGGTGAGCTCTCGTAACATGATATCTTAGCATGTTCCAACCAACAGATTCCATCATAAGTTCAATCATACATTTATCCAAAAAAGATATACCCTCCAATCTGGATTCGAACCAGAATTCTTCCTCTGACAGATCCCTCACACATATCCGAAAACCATACATCAGCCTACACATCCGTACAAATCTCCGATTTGACACATGTAACATTTCCGTTGTTGAGGACGCTTTAGACCGTTAAGCTATTGGAGGTGGATTTTAGCAGCAGGATTCCGATGGTTTATGTTATACAGTATCAGCTTACGGGGAACAAGCGAACTGCAAGAGAAAGAAGCGAATGTTTTTTTTTTGTGTGTGCTTCCAAAAGAAGTATTGAGCCAGCTTGAATCATTGAGAGTTTCTCCCACTCAAGCACTTGTTTTACGATTCTCTTTCCTCACGAGTCATGCCCATACAAACCCATCGTACTAAGGCGGTAACCATCTCCCAAATCAGATCTCAACAAAAGGACAAAAAACAATCATTTTTGATCAGATCAGGTCATCGCGTCCCGAGGAAATCGAATCCCCGTCTTCTCATCAGTGGCAATTGGTTATGGGACCGAATCGCCGGAACGATCTTTTGAAGGTCCCCAACCTATTGCTGGTGTAGAGAAGCACTCTGACCAACTGTGCTATGGGCGCGAGTCTGTGATTGATGAGAGAGGTCAAGAGGGCTTTTATTGAGTCAGTGGGCGTGAACAGTAGAGATTGATTTCAAAGTGGAGGATGGAAGAAGTGGCGAAGGGGGCGAAGGGTGGAAGGAGAAAACGGCGAGGACGAGGGGGGGCACAAGGCGAAGACACCGTGTATTATCGATGTACACGAGAATTAAGATAAAATGAAGCGTTTGTGTGTGTTCTCGATACAACGCCCTGCCAGATGGTACTTCTAGACTCGTTTCTTCAGCTTCTCGCTTGATTCAAGTGGTTTCACCGATTCACATTTTCTTCCTGGTGATTCTGAACTACCACACGGGGGCAAGCACAAAGAACGAAAAAACCAACCGCAACAAAAAACATACAACTGGGGTGTTCGACCACCCATCTCCCATCTAAACTGCTTATTTACCCCCACCATCCACCGATGACACTCACCAGCGGGACTTCTTGCGGCAGGGGACTCAAAGGCATTCATAAGTTGATAAGGGCGCTCTAACGCTTGAGCTACAGGTGTGAATACTTTTTAGATGGAGAAGTTTAGTAGGATTATCACGAGATTCTGTTGCGGTACGTTGATAGAGATCAGTGACTAGTAGGTCATCCTGTGATACTGGGGAGCAGTTGGTTTGAATATGATGGGGCAGATTGTTGCTTGCTGAGTGTCTGCCCCATGAGCTGCAGTCTTCCTTTTGATATGTCGGATCCCCCTTTGTTCTTTGATGAGGTGATGAGATGACATGTCTTTCGACATGGCTGGTTTTCATCTGCCGAGTGACGTATATACCAGGAACCAAATTACCAGTTCTTGTGATTTTAACCATCAATTTCCGTTCTTTGGGTGGCAAATGGACTGTGCTCGATTGCGGTATGACGTCATTACGTCATTTCGACCTTTTTCGCTAATGTGCTAATGATCGTCTTCTCCTTTAGCGTGAATTGAATCACAAGTAGTATTGATATATAAACAACTCTGAAATACCAAGAAAACCTCTCATCGGCCCCACTGATTCAATTACTCTCTCAATATATGTATGGATATAACTCAACTAACTCACATCGCATCTATAACAACCACCATTCAAAATGGGATTATTCGGATCATCAGACCCTACTGTCAAAGCTGAGAAAGCCATTGCTAAAGGTGAGTTCACTCGATATCGACAGAACTTTCCATCAATCGACTTGCCGCCGAGATTTCCCCTCAATAGATGGAGAATAGCTGACTTTACATTATTGACTACAGAGGCCAAAGCTGAAGACAAACAATTACGACAAGCCGAGAAAGATTTAGCCCACGCTGAGAAATCAGAAGCCAAGGCTGCCAAGGCTGAAGTGAAAGCTCATCACGCTCAAGAGAAGGCTGTAAAGGTCGAGCAGAAAGCTGCTACAGCTTTGAACAAGGCTACTCACAGTGAGTATCCGTTTCAAAATCACATATTGCCCATACTTTGATGGACGCAGTGCTGACCCCACGACCTCTCAGAACACGATGACACTGTCAATCATGCCAACGCCGCCGTCAACGATGTGAATCGAACATCCGGTGAACATCAGAGAGTATCGCAAGAAGTTGCGCAGAAGAAAGCAGCTTTGGAGAACCTTACTCATCAGGTGAGTTGAATCCACTGTCATCCGAAAGTCCAAGCTGACCAGTCATTCTTCCAGCACCACGCTCATGAACAGACCCGAGAAAGCAAGCTTAACGAACTCCACCAGCAACCAGCCACCACTGCCAGTAACGTGACCAACGACTTGCGAACTGGTGAACACGTCACTCCCACTGGAGGAGTTAACCAGACTAGTGCAGCAGGAAACGGTGCTTTAGACCAAACTCAGGCTAACGCTGCTGGAGTACAAGCTGGATCTGGAGCGGGAGGTTACGGTGCCCCAGGTGCTGGAACTGGTGGTGCTGGATACGGAGCTGAAACCAACGCCGCTCAAGGTGCAGGATATGGTCAAGGTGGTGTGACAGATGGTCAAAGAACTGCTGATGCCGTCAAGCGATTGTAAGACATCAGATTAATCCTTTGAGTTATTTAGAAGAAAGTACAGTAGCTAGCTCGGATGTTTCGTTTGTATGGACGTGATTGAGGATATGCGTGTAGCGATTAATACGATCCCTTGTTGTTTGCGATATGATTTTCCAATTCGATGTCCGTTGGAAACGTGCTACAGTTACATACTGGCGACACCATGAATGTATTTCTGCGAAGATGTTGATGAAAAAAAAAACAATAGTCTTTTCGATTAGAACAGTGGGTGACTCTGCGGATAATTTGATTCACAATTCATGACAATGCATATAATCAGTTGACAAAGCTACATATATAACTAACTAACGAATACGAGCAGATTCCTGTTCACGTTCACCAAGTTCTTCGTTATTTTTTTTTCATTTTCATTGATCCAAAACCATTCCGATGACTTCCGAGGATACGAAAACACAACAATAGGTTATATGGATTAGATGAATTAAGCCTTTTCGACCGTTTCGATTTGATCCTTTTCGGCAGTCTCGTACATTTCCTCCTCCTGTTTGTGAGTGTAACCAAGGGCACCAACAGCAGCAGCAGGAACGACACCACCGGCGGCAGCCTCTACTTCTCGTTCGATATCGCTAGTGGCAGGTACGCCGAATCTTCGACCATCCTTGTTCCAGATGTAGACGGCCCAGAGAGCGATGTAGATGAAACATGGTACGACGAGGTAGTATGAGGTTCGAGTGCTGAATTTATCGGCGATAGCTCCTTGGATAGGAGGGAACACGGCACCACCACTGACACCCATCTATAAGTGAATGAGAAGAATCTATCAGCCACTTGTTCCAGAGGAAAAGGTGAGATGAGAAGAAAAGAATACTCACAACAAGTAAGGCGGCAGCTCGTCTGGTGTGTCTACCAAGACCTGAGGTACCCAAGACGAAGATACATGGGTACATGATTGATTCGAAGAACATGACCAACATCAAGCAGATGACACCGCTCATTCCGTGAAGAGAACCAATCAAGAGAGAGAGCAAGGCGCACATGATGGCGTAGATACAGAGGAGGACAGGAGCTGAGACGACGGCGAGTAGGGCGGTACCGACGAATCGACCGACGGTAAAAATGATAAGAGCGTAGGAGAGTAATTGGGAACCTTTCGAGTCGGCGATATGGGCGTTCTCAGCTGTGTAGTTGAGGAAGAAAGAACCGATAGTGACTTGAGCACCGACGTAGAGGAATTGAGCGACGAATCCGGTGATAGCTCGGTATTGCTTGTAGAAAGGTTGAGCGGCTTGGGAATCGGCACCGTGGGATTCGGCAAGTGCTTCAGCTTCAGCTTGAAGAGCTTCTTCGGATACTTCGGGAAGTTTGGTGAGGATGAAAGCGAGGGCGACGAGCATACCCATACCGGACACAGCGAGGTAGACCCATTGAACGTTGTTAAGATTGTTTTTGTTTTCTTCGGAGAAGAAGTATTTAGAAGCGATCAATGGACCAGTGAAAGAGGCGACACCGTTGAATGATTGGGAGAATTGAAGACGGAAATTGGCAACGTTGTGAGGTGGCATGACTGATACGTAGGAGTTGGCAGCGACTTCCAGTGTAGCGAGACCACAGGCAATCACAGCGGTACAAATGACGAAACCACCAAAGATCGCTTGAGGGTTCTTGGTGTTGACTGAAAATTTGGCGACTGGCCAGAACAAGATGGCACCCAAGGAGTAAAGAGAGAGACCCATAACAATAGCGGTTTTGTATCCACGTCGTTTCAACACTTCACCGGCGACAGGAGAGTAACTGTTGTACGAGGAGAGAAAATCCAATGTTTAGCTGTAAGTACAGTGTTGTCAAAAGGAGAGAAGAGACGAAAGTGCCACTCACGCAAAGTAACCAATACCAAAGTAAGCGACCTGAAGACCAGTCGACTGAAGCTTGGTGATACCCAAAACGTTTTGGAAGTGCTTGTTGAGCACATCAAGGAGACCGTATGCGAAACCCCACAAGAAGAAAAGGGATGTGACGAGGATGAAAGCCCATACTGTGGAAAGGAAGGATCGTCAGTTGGTGATGGCCGCAAGACAGAGGTTTTGATACTCACAGTACTCTCTCCTGATGAAACCATGTCGGAGTGGGTTACCACCACTACCGCCAGCTACGACTGCACCGCCTGCCATTGTTGCTGTTGATGATAGGTATATATAAGTTCAAAGGGGGTGAAGGATTAGTTATGAGGGGAGGACTCGTTGAATTGATGAGTGTGATTTATGGGGAGAGGATTTTCGTTCTTGAGAATCCCAATTGTCCCCTATTTATACCTTTTTTCCTGTCCCCTTCTCCTCTTGTAAAAGATGTGAACCCCTCATAGACCCCATTTGGTCGAAGATCGCGCCCAGGTTGAAGACCCATGGGGCAAGGAACGTCAAAGACGTTAACCCTTCTTCTCGTGTTTCGCTAGACCCCTTTGTCAGGAACTCATTTAGGACCTGGTGTCGCACATCTCGGTTAAGAGGAAGGGAGTATGTAAAAATAACACTTTGCTAAGGCAGACAGTAAAAAAGGTACCGCCAGATGAGGTCGGGGGCGTCGATCTCCCGGCGGATGTTGGATGTCGAAAACCATCTGTCCTCTGCGCTGATCCCCTTCGTTGTGCAATGATTTTTTTGTCTGGGGCAAGGAACGGGAGGGGTATAACGTACTGCAGCTTGCGGTATCTGGTCTAACGAGTAAATTGGAAAGCGGGATTACCGCCGGGGTATGATGCCTCACATAATACAAATTTGGTTTTTTTATAGGAATCGTACTTTCTTTCATTAACCGATCTGGTCTAGACTTACCATAAAGGGGAATTTCACAGGGAAAAACATCTTTGTGGGAGTGATCATTTACCGCCGGCTTCCTTTTGGGGAGACAGGTGAAACCGATCAGAGATCATCCCTAGATCCATTTTGAGCTTTGTCACGAAACGATTCTTCTTTAGTCTGCCAAGGATCAGGAATAATGCAGGATTGAACAGCACGATCAGATCATTGTTGATCAGTGAATGGTACAGTATTATCCAAAATTTGTTTATGGTAAACAAATTCATGAAGCAGTCTGCTGACCACACTAGTGGAGCGAAGCTAACTTTCCAGTACAAGCCGATTTTTTCGAAGTTTAGAATACTTAAAAAAAATGAGGGTAGGGGTTGATGCACTACAATACCAAATTTCATATTCCGTACTCCCCGGCTCGTACTCTTTTGATCGTCCCGACAATCCTAAACTTACATGTTACGACCTCTGCTCCCTAATAGAGAGTTTCCCTTTGGGGATGGCACGAAATACGAAAAACAGGTCACGAGATCTAGCAAAATTAGATCAGGTGTAACAGAAGTGGTAAGACAACTAATTACGAGATACGTCGCAGTACTTGGAACTCCCCTCCGAGTCGGACGTCTTTTGAGCACGTTGGAACACGGGGCCAGTGAGTTTGCCCCATTCTTGGCGGAAATCGGCATTGGATTCGTAATTTTCATTTTGGAGATCGCAGTACAGTATTTGGTTTTTCGCCTATGAGCGGTGTCTGACCCACGAAGGAATTGGATTGGTTATATGTCAGATACCTTTTGTCTCGAATTACATGTAAGTGGAGTTCCATGACTTGTAGTGTTTCAAGACCGTATTAAAACCGATCCACCATGACGCAGCCTGCTTCAACCTTTTTCTGATTCGATAATTTCACTGAAAACAAGAAACATGAACGCCGTCTGAATGATGTAACACATCTCTCCTCCCCATCGGTGAGAGATGGCTTACCCGCGGTTCAGGCTGGTCATTAGAGTGACCAAAAAGCATAAGATGGTTCTGTCAGAGATCTCCCCAAGGTTGCCCTGCATCTTGAGGCAGCGAGGACAGACGACAGAGGCTATCAAATACTGATAATGCTTGCATCTTGCTCAAAGCGTTATGTAGCCTGGATATTTGAGAAGCTATGATCCCAGGGAACCGCACCTGGCCGATAGGTCGCCACTGAAAGGGGGCAAATGAGCGTTCATAGCTTGAACGAAGGAACAGCGATCAGCATTGATTCCTAATTGTTCCACCCCGATTAAGTTTTGTATAACTAGCTTGCAGTCATGTGCGAGCCATGTGCAAGCCATGGACGCACGTTACGGAGGTCAGGCAAGTACGGTGTTCATACATGTGCTTGACTTACGCAATCAACCTCGACGATTGTTTCTTTTGCTCGATCGATCATTGCCCCAGTGGAGGCCCATCGTCAATCCTTTGATCAGCGAGTACAGCCTTTCATCATTCTACCATATTTACTGTACTGGTATTTTCCCAGAATGGGAGTGGGATTGCTAAAGATAGAAACAAAGATGTATCTTCATCGTACTTGCCGAAATTATCATCACATCTGGCCGATGTACCGGTACTGGAATTGGGAAATGCAACACTGGAATCATATGAAAGGCTATGAAGAGAGTTTTTTTTTGGATTCGCAAACACATCCCCGAGAACGTTCTGTCTTACCTTATCAGATGTTCGTAATACCGAGCGCAAGACATACAACTACTGTATCATTGATACTGACTTCACGATCGGGAATCTGTGCAATATGCATATGAATGCCATTTCAGTCAACAGTGGAAACAGAGAGACTGACGTACGATGACGCTGTGTTTTGGTTTCTCTTTTCGTGTTGATGTTCTTCTCGATCTCGCATCGCATCGTCCAGTGAATTCCATTAGTACATGAGCGATGCATAATGTTTTTGTTGGATGCGTATATATAATCCAGACAAGTGGGGGTATTCTTTTGACTTAATAGCTTTCCATCGAGAGAAGTACATTTTTCAAAAGTACAGCACAAACATACAAGATGAAGACTTCAACATCATTCACACTCACTCTCGCAGGGTTGATTTCCGTCTCTGCCAATCCCATTGTCAGATCGAATAAATGGAAGAGAGCAGATCTACAAGGATTAGATTATGAGATGTGAGTATCACTCTCTCGCTTTGTCTGTCTATATCAATGGATATATATACATCAACTGATAATGTGGTCCTTCACAAATATAGTATCAACCTCGCTCGTAATCTCGAATCACTCGAATTGAATTACTGGAATCAAGGATTAAAGAACTTCACTGAATCCGATTTCGATAATGCTGGATATAAAGGTTTCAGACAATATCTTGAATTGTTTAGAGATCAAGAGATTGCTCATTTCACTGTACTCAAGTGAGTCAACCCCTTCTCTCTCCTTCAATATAAAGATATCGAGTTGATAAATCGATTTGGCGATTGTTTTACTGTAGCGAAGCTGCAGGTGAAGGATTCGAAAATTGCACTTACACTTTCCCAGTGACTACCCCGTATGATCTCCTCTCGGTAGGTCAGGTGGTCACCACTGTAGGTGAAGGTGCTTTTATCGGCGGTATCGCCAGTAAGTCCTCTTGTTCCATCTTACCCTTTGGTGGTTTGGTATTACGTAGAGAGGAAAGCAAGCTGATTCTTTGTATTTGTTTTATTGTTCATGCGAATAGACTTGACCGATAGTCCCGCAAGACAAACTGGAGGTACCATCTTAGGTAATGAAGCTCGGCAAAATTCATTGTTGAGACAATTCTTAGGTCTCGACTTTTTCAATGGTACGTAAAAAGGACATGCTCCTTTACTCCAGCCTCTCAATAAAGAATGATCAGCACTGATAAATTCGTTTTGTTTTTCGTAGCCGTCAACTTTGACACACCCTTGACTGCCTCTCAAGCGTACTCATTAGCCGCCCCTTTCTTAAACTGTCCCTCGTCCAACCCACCTATCAAATTCCACAAGATCCCTCCTCTCATGGCCAATTTCACCAGTAGTTCCACTCCTCATTCTCCAGGGGACGAGATCTCTATCATGTGGGATTCATCTTCCGTCTATCTAGGTAGTGATGTACATATCACTTTTTTAGGTGACGTTTACTCGATCCCTCAGCCACTCAACCAAAATGGCGATGGATCCGGTACGACCACTTTACCAAAGGGTATTAACGGTACTTCCATCTTGGTAGCTACCAATTTCGAAGGTGGTGGACCTATTCCGGATAAACAGAACTTCGCTATTGGTTATGTCGTTGTCGCCTAATCGATCCATTTAACGCACTTTGTCGACTTTATGTAGTAAAACAATTGGTCGAAAACGCTGAAAGTGGATGGACAATTTAGTAATTTAGCTGTATCATTAGCGTATTCTCGTAATCAAATCAAGTAAACCTATGTATCGAGTTTTCATCTTATTCTCCTGCAATTAGCATGGACTAGAGTCAGTCACGTTGAGCTGGACAACGGTCTGGGTTTCCCTGAAATTCCGATGCATAGATAGATCCGCTTAGATGTAAGGAGGACCAAGATAACCTCTAAATACAGTAGATAGAGCTTCAACGACTGTTTGAGAGATGATGGGTCAGATCTGTATGCGCAGCTAATGAGAAGCATATCACTTACCCAACAACAACACACCACCTCCGGGGGCAAGACGTAATACCTTGGGAGCGAAACCTTTGTACAATGCACCTAGACCTTCGGTTTGAGCGACTTTAATGAGCGCAGGGTAGGTCCTAGAGTCATAACGAAGTAAGGTCAGCTCCAGCTTCAATCTCATACTGACCAGGGAAGGACATTCTGACTCACCATTCTCCTGTTCCGTGCAACTGAATTCTGGATTTAACGACATCGACTATCCATATCATGGGGTGGTCAGCGTTCAGCGTTTTTAAGTAGCGCTGATATGGTTCACTTACAAGGAGTGTTCAAAGCGGTACCGACGAAACCACCGACAGTACCAGCGATCAAATTGTTCAACAATTCTCCCTTCTTGTCCTTTCATCCGAATCATGGATATGTCAGCTCTTGACCTGATTAGCGGGTTGCGGTATGCATCGAGTTGAGACCTACAGTAGCTTTGGGCAACTGGTTCTTGACACCGAAGATAGCACCAAAGTATCCACCATTCCACCACCAATGTCTCCAGAAGGTAGCTTCCATACCTTGGTATAGACTATGGCGAGGTAAGAAAGATATATCAGCATCCGGCCTTCGAATTCGAAGCCGAATCATCCATCTGGAATCATCTGAGTGATCCGTCTGAGCTCTACAGCCCTCAAAACTCTTGTCCTTCGTTCTCCGAACATACCCTTCTCTTCTGAGATTCAAAGATCATACACTCACCCTAATGGCCCACTGGTCCTGAAACTATGTTTGATAACATCCAAGGGACCTTTGAAACTAGAGTTCTTATCTTGTAATCTAATTTTGACCAATTCGAAAGGAGTGACGACGAAGGATTCGGTAGCACCTGCGAAACAACCCGTTACAATCGCTAGTGATTGAGTGTTCTTTCGTTGACCGTTGTTGGTGAATAAGGCTCCCCATGATGCTGTGTGAGTAATATGAATGAGACATGGTCAGCGAGTCGATAGCTGTGTTGGGGAGATCTGCCTGTGGAAAGGATAGACTTACAGTTACCGGCGACTAGCAGAGTTTATCGAGACATACAGGTCAGCACGATGGTTTCTTGACCAGAAGCAAGCGATAAGAATGAGGTTGACTTACATTTCACGGCACGTTTGGGTGCTTCCATGAAAAGAGGAGGTAAGATACCTCTGTACAATCTACCGGGACTGCAACACAGAATAACAATCAGTTGTCGACCATACGAACACGGGCACACTATGGTTCGACGAGTGGAGAGCGTGATCATATCATGAGGATGAATGGATGATGTACTTACCCTTCTTGTGATACGATGTTCTTGAATGTTTGCACCATACCAGTACTGGTCTTGGCGGTATCAAGCTGTTGTCTAGTTTTGACTACATCAAGGGGATATAAGAGCTACAGTCGATACTCGTCAATACATGGACTCATATATTTCTCTCGATGGTGATATGGTACTGACCAACAACTCGGTACATCCTATACCAATGAATAGCCAAAATCAGCTATCTTCCTCGGATGCACGACATACATGAATGGGCTGGACTGACCTGCAATCGCACCAGAAGCGAAAGTATACGCGAAAGGCAAAGCTAAACAACCATCTATATCAGCACCCACTCTCCAGCTGATGCTTTCTCCCATACGCAGCTATGACTGTGAGCACTCACGGATGGGCTTTTTGAGCTCAGCGACGGGTTTGGTGTTAGCAGTTGCGGCGGACATGGTGTGTGATTTGATTCTAATCTATTCTATATATTCTATGGTAGTCCTTTTGATGATGAGATGACCTTCTAGATCAGACGAAGAAGAGAGCGAAATGGAAATAACAATGGATATCAGTCCAAGTGATCTATATCTATATCTATATCTGTGTAATGAAAAAGATTAGGTTTATCTGCTATCTAAACGAGATGATCGTTGTTACCTCGTTTTTTTGATTGCACCATTCTCATTCTCAATTCTCATTCTCAATTCCGATCACAGTGCAGGACTTAGTTTCGGTGGTCTTGCCGGATTCACCGAATCCCGAACACATGGGTTATCCGGTATGCTCATTTAAGTTTGTTATACCGGGAAAGAGCTCCTCTTGAGACCTCTTGAAACCTCGAGACAAGAGCGTTCAACTGTCCATTCATATCTCGAGATTATCATAAAGCATACATATATATAGATATATGGATATATACCCATATATCTTATGACAGTCAAGAGTCAAGGGGGAGATTCGTCAACATATTCAAGAGTGAGAGTCAGAGGAGGAGAGAGAAAATCGATTAAAATGTCCAATTTTGTTTTATCCGGAAGAGAAAAGAAAATAGATTATTCAACTACTTTATGTAAATTACGATTATCTGAAAACCCCTAGTGTCCTTTCAATTCGATCCACAAAACGTATGCTTCACTGAGTCGACGGCCAGAGAAGGATCCGGCCATGGTTTATGGGAGTGTCGTGTAGTCGAATATGTTGGGTAGGCATTTACCTTCTGACGATAAGGTGAATCCGGCTTTACACGAGTATACTATGAGGTGACAAGACAAGAGGTATCAAGGTCAGTCACGATGGTCTGACTTTGTATGGTTGAAAGGGATTGAAGACTCAGTACTCACCATTACATTGACCCACCGCACAGGATACTGATAATACTCCTGGAATGGCGGTACAATCTTGACCGGTACTAAGATATCAGACGTATCAACCGACACTCATGAGCTCAATTGATGCGCTAACGTTTATATTGACTCACCCAAGGGTAGCACATCCACCACACGAATATAGATCTTCTTGAGGAGTGATACTGATAATCCCAAACCCAAACATTAGTCTCCACAGCTCATCGAACAAATGGTATTATCATCTTGGAATAAAGGAGGTGCAGATGGACTTACCATTCGTATGGCGTATCAATTGATGCATTCTGTACGTCAGACAAACTCATTGGGGAGATTGGACAGGCGATCTGCTGAGAAGGACATCTAGCCAAATCTTCAGGTGCACCCAGTACTACCGGTTCAGTCGAGATTGGAACTTGCTACAATACCAACACCAATCAACAATCCATCTAATCGTCAGCGAAAGAAGATATACAGTACACAAAGGAGTCAAAAGTATAGTTGAGAAATCACTTACAGCTTTTCGTCTGACGATACCACTAGGTGAAGCTGATGGTCTAGAGCTCTCATGGACTTTGGGATGATGTTTCCTGTGATCCTCGTGATACCTCTTGTCGAGACCTTCTCGGTCGTTCAATGTCGGAGTAGGTAAGGCGAGGACGAGGGTGGTCAAGGAAAGGAGGGAGAAAGTGACACATCTTGAAAAGATCATTATGATATCTTGCTTTGAAGAGGTTGTGAAGTGATGTCTCAAATTGTATATGGGATAGGACGTATTGAGCTTCCTTGTTCGTGAAGAAGACGATGAAGCTGACGAGATGGTAGAGTAATGAAGGGGAACTTTGGATCCAAGATGTCGGTACTGGATGGGGTCTGGGGTTCAAATGAATGTCTAAAGTTGATTATTTATCTATGTTATGGTATCCTTTACGAGTCGTTATGAGAATGAATATATGGGAAATGGAAAAAGGGGGGCGGAGGATTGGGATCCCTTTGTTGATATATGTGAGAAGAAAAGGATCCAGTATATAACATAACATACGATCAAGACCGAAGCAAGGAAGCGGAAGCACGCAGACGCACAACCTCCATCACATCAGAGTCCGATCACATCGTGTATATCCATTCACTGTAAGCCATAAGCCAGACAGTCCGGAGGGGTTGAGGAAACGGTATGACCCCTTTGTACACACATGAAAAAAATATCATCCAACTTGCTCTGACCACCATCAATCAGTTCTCTCTTCCTGCGTGCTCTGCTCTGCTTCACCACCAACAGATCAAGGAACGTCAACATACTCGTGCGGATGTATGGCTGCTGATCACTTTCTTTGGATTTAGTGCCGTACTAGACACACTAGCCATCAGAAGCAAAATCCAGAACCAGTCTGGCGTAATTTCAACGTTTGATGTGTGGGTCAAAGGAGGTCTGTGCGAGTTTCATAAAGGATGTCTCTTCTCTGAAGCCAAGCTTTTGGATTCGGCTTAGTCTAGTGCCTATGTATGGAGGGCGTAAGACCAGTACGATTGCCAGTACCTGGATTCTAGACATTGAAGAGGGAACAAGTAGAAAGGAGTACAGCAAAGCAACCGAGACGGAGAGGGAGATGGTATGTCGGGGTGGGAAGCGATTGTACAGATCCAACAATATCAAAGATATATATGAAACGTCTAATGTTCTCTGTCGGATTTCATTGTTCTTCCATCAATCATGATGGCTAACGCACTGTACGAGTACTGTGATGGTATACAGTACGCCACCTACTGTACTCGTATTGATATGGTGGACCTGCCGCACATACCTCCAACTCTCGTTTTGCCCCACTTGCATAAGCAATGATGTCCTTCTCATCGCATCGCCCTGCAGGTGTACCTGGACCGAGACGGTAAGAGAGGTCCATGCGTAATTATTCCGTTTGTGTATCGTGTGTCATTTTGTCTCGGAACAACCACAGTAAGGAAAGGCAAGATACATACCCACAAACAAAAGACTGAAAAAGAGGTCCAAGCGCGAGTTCTCGTTTCAGATTCAGAGGAGTTTTCGATCATCTTTTTGTCTGTTCTTTTTGTGTTCCCTTCAAATCATCGCATACTGTACGAGTACTTGTATTGACCATGCATCCATTGGTAATGGGATCCTATACATATGATAGCCGTCTGTGTACAGACAGTAATCTGCTACTCTGATATTGTCACGGATGTATAACATGATGACCACGACCATGCATTGAATGACTTGGAGTTAAACTATATATGGGTTTTTCACTATGCTTATACACAGAGACATAAAGACAGAGACACACACAAAATCTGAGAACGAATGAATCAAAGTAGGGTGTGCGATGTGGGCGAAAATGCAAAATGCAAAATGCAAAATACGACAAAAATGAGGATATTCGATACAACTTTCTATATAACTTATATTACACACACAACAATTGGGTGCGATATCCATCTACTCGTGCTCGCCCGTATCTAAACGCAACGCACATATTCGCTTGGAAGACATACCGTTATGATCTAAAGCACAGAGGGCATGTCAACGAACATTCATCTAGCATTAATTGCAAAATGCCGGTAGACTAACTCACTTTTACGCTCCTACCGTACCCAATCTAGATGATCTCCTCCTTTCTCTATCTATATGTAAATCTCTTGATTTCCTTCTCGAGACTTCACCGTCCGGTTTAGGTGAGGCGATAAGCTGTGGTCGATCGATGTTCATACCTGACATATCCACCTTCATATCTTTTATCCCATCACTCAACGTATTCGTACTAGTACTAGGTTGTAGCGATCTATCATTTTCACCATTCACCACAACAGCTTTAGTTTCATTTTCAGCGAAAAGTTCGGTCTGACTTGTATGTCCAGATTGGATCGAGGTATCGCTTTCACTATTCGACCTTGATCTTGATCTTGAGCGAGATTCTGTAGAAGCTGTGGCTGTATTACTTGGACTTTCAGAAGCGTTCAATCTTGATCTAACGCGATCATCCGATCTATATTCGGTCGGATCTGAGGGTATAGTGTTCGTATTTGCTTGAGTAGGCGATAAAAGCATTTGTTCAACATGATCACTCGAACCTGAATCGCTCCTACCGCTCTCAGTCGTAGTTGTTCTTGAACCACCTTCACCTTCTTCTTCTTCTTTCTCTTGACCCTGGTCGATATTGATATCTTCCAAGAGTATATCCACAGCCTCGCCTATATCCCCATGGGTCCTTCCCAAAACGTTCTGAGCCTGATCAGGCGTAATACCATGTCCTACAGGTAAGCTATTGAGCAATTGAGTGATTTTCGATGATAGCGATAACGGTGTTTTGGGTTGCTTTTCATCCACAAGTTCACCTCGTTCTCTCCTTGCAGCTTCAGATACGTCTCTGGCATGCGGGACCGAGAGGATATCTTGAATTTCCGCCGGACCATGCTCTCGATCGCCCATACGGCGAACAGATTGAAAATGCTCAGCTTGGGAGAACAGGGCGAGCCATAGCATTGAGCTATCCTCTTCCATCGTGGGTAGGTAATCTGGTAGAGGTATCGAAGGAAGATGAGGGGTATGTACGGTCTTGGATCGAGTGCGATGGGAAGGTGTGATGGGTACAGGACCGACTTCGGAAGGTGAGGGCGTAGCTGGTGGATCCTTGGTCGGGCCAGCTTCTGTCTGCCAAGGAATAGTGAACGAGGTCTGTGTGTATCGTGAGTCAGTTGAGTACTGTTCTGCAAATAGGGTGAGTTGACTCACGGTTGACATGACTACTCGAATATTCCGCTTGAATACTCTTGCAGCAGCTTGTATCTCAATATGAGAGCCGAATTGTTCTGCGGCAGAGGATCAGCACTGTGTTTACGTTCAATCATCTGCAAAAAGAACGTCTTCGTCTCCAACCCCGAATATAAGACGTGAGGGAGAGTGGTACTTACTCAGCTGCCTCATCCTAGCTACATAACCTTCATATCCCTCACCATCCTTCATAAACGGCACTACGAAACCCTCCATCACATCCTTATGAGTCTCTAGATAATCGCACACCAGTTTACGTATCTCGGCATGACGTTTCTGCGATAAAGACAAAGTTAGTCATCCATTACAAGCTCAATTGATGACCATTGAGATGGATTCCATAAAAACAGCTATGAATTAGCGAAGACAGAGAGGAAGTTGAGCAGCATTATAACTCACCTCGCCACCAAACCCTTGATCAGACAGAACTCTAAACAAACAATTCCCATCTCCCTTTACATCCCTCAATGTCAATCCTAATCTAGCTATCTCACTCTTCACAGCCGTATCTTCCAATGCTATTTCCTCTAGCGAAGTCGTCACCAGATCTGAAGGGCTGGAAGCTCTCTTTGCTTTAGATCGAGTAGTTCGTCTAGTATGACCATGGCCGTCTGGCCTCTTATGACGTGGTTTACCGTTAGGACCGGTAGAGATGGACGAGGTTTGAGAATCCGGTTTGGAGCTGGTTGTATTGGTGTTATGTTTCTTGGGTCTTTTACCTCCTCCTCTCAAACTGACTGGTCTGGGTCTAGGCTTGGATGTTACATCCGTCGAGGTTGAGGTTGAAGCAGAAGGAGAAGGTAGAGGAGGTGATTCTTGACTTGGATTAGAGATTGTCGAAGGTGTATAATTAGAAGAGAAGGATGAATCTTCACTACCCTCTTTCCTACGTCTTTTGCGAGTACGTAAAGACCATGGGACAGGTGATGTAGGTGGTGTAGCCGTAGTTGTCGAGGTGGTCTGACTGGATGAGGTGGAAGGTCCAGCTTCGGGCTGGGTCTGATGATCTAGGGGAAGTGGGAGGGGCAAAAGCCCCATCTTGGATAAAATTATCCTCAAATTTTATGACCCTCCTATGAGTATTCTTCAAGGATCAAAGATCAAGGATCAAGATGGATCTTGAATCTGTTCACCAGCAGTGGATGGCGAGGGTGGAGTCTACCAGCAGTTATTCATAAGATGGGATTATGGTCTTGGTCTTGGTTTCACGCGAGTCAGGATAGGTTGAGATGTTGAATCACTCTAAGAAAGCAAAATCTGCCGAGATGGGAAAGTAAAGCTTTGAATTCCGACAAATTATATGTACGTTTCGCGGGTGTCGCTATGCAGAACCATGGATGGATGTAGGGGTGGCACGAGTTGGTCAATGCAGCTGTTTATATGTTGCTGGTGGGTGGGGGGTTGAAGGTGATCCTGGTGTCACACCGTCCATAAGATTTTTGATTTTTCCCGTTGTTGTCAGAGTGTGAGTGGCGGATCACGAGACAACGTCATACACGATACACCATCCCTTGTATCACACTAATCCTTCCCGATCTGACACGACACAACACCCCGAAGGTCAGTCTATATCATTCACTACAACACCTGCACAGCAACGAAAAATATATGCGACATTATCTATGCATGGATGGATGATTGGTTGAATAGTGTAAAAGGAACGAAAAGCGAAAAATGAAAGACTGAAATTATTCCCTTTCTCGTTCCGTTTCCTTATATGAGTGCGTATGATACGATTTCTATTCTTGGAGGATATCCTCCCTCTTTGGTCTGAACAACACAGTGATATCAGCTAAAAATTCATAGCATGAAAGATTGAACAAGTAAACTCACTTGAGCTCTTTGACATCTTTGCTGTGTCTGATATCTGATCCTTTGTCAAGGATATTTCTAGCTTCCTCATCTTCAAGTAGAATACCCAGACCATGATCCTGCGTAAGTTCGATGACGTGGTCAAGTTCCTGCAGCAACACACCCACCAACGTTGTCAGCAGTCTTGTATATATCTGTTTAAATACAAAAGCTGGAAGCATCACTCACAACAAATCCATCTTGATCAACATCCAACTTCTTACCTAAACCCTCGATGATCTCATCCGAAGGTTTGTGTTTGATCACAGTCAAAGCTTTCTTGAGGTCCGCCAAAGCAATCTGACCGTGGGGGGAAGTTTCGATGACGTTCAAGGAGGATCCAACTTTCTCGTCGTACTTCTCCAATTGAGTATCGATAGTCTGGATCATCTTTCTGACCCTCTTGGATACAGCTACTGAAGGTGAATTCGCTTCCTGTCTTTCTTTCGATTCCTGCAAATAGAAGGGAACATCAGTGAAATCATCTGTGAACCATAACAGACATGTTCGGCACTCACAGCCTCAGAAAGCAAGTTATCCTCCAATAACGCTTTGAGTTCATCCCTCTCCTTGACGATACTACTCTTGGCAGTCAAAATGCTCAACGCTTCAGCTAATTCACCAAGCTGTTCTTTGGTCATACGAGCATCCTCTTCCGGTTTAGGTGGTTCTTTGACTTCCTCCGTAGTGGCGGCAGCAGGCTGTTCAGCTTCACCTGAAGCTTCAGCAGCGGCTTTCTTGGCAGCCTCCTCTTGTTCTCGTTTGGCAGCTTCTTCAGCTTCTTTCCGTTCTTTCTCCTCCTTTCGAGCTTCTTGCTCTTCCTGCGAAAGTTACAAAAGTCAAGTAAGCATCACGCCCTAGCCAGAAATATCCTCAAAAAAGAATACATGTGAATCATCTGGATGACACTAACCTTCTCTTGATCAGCTTCATCCTCAATGAGTTCTTGTTGTTGTTGCAAGACCTCGAGTTTCTGCTTGTAAGTAGCCTCATCTGAGACGTTAAGTTCCGCTTCGTTAAGCTGTGATTCCATAAGAATGATGAGCTAGACCGATCGTCATGACATCCTCACGAGACACGAAGCTCACCAAGTTTTCGGGCAAACTACTGAGGGTAGTTACCAAACTTTCCATCACGTTATCACCTTTCTGTTCAAAGTTAAAAGCTCTACTCAAGACCAACAATACACCTGAGATACCATTGGTGTAGTGCAGCTCGATCCATTGTTCCAACTCTTCCCGAAGTCTAGCTGGAGATACACCTTGGAATCGGATCCCTCGAGATTGACAGGCGGATTGGAGTTCTTTGGTGGAAAGAGAATCTACGCCTTCAGCGTGGATCATCTGAGAAACAGTCATGGTCAGTGCGCAATTGACACCTTGTTACAAGATGGCATACTCACCATATCATCCACTCTGACTTTTTCTAATTTACTCCTGATCTGATGTTTCAAGAAGTTATCCGTTCCAAAAGCGTTGATGTTCATATATCTACACATCGACACCAGTTGAGGTCTTGAAAGATTATCCAGAGTGATATCATCGTGGAACAATTTGGCTACTCTGACTACATCGGTTTGAGATGGTGTTTCGCCGGTGGATCGAACCTGCAACCGCATCTCATAATCATCAGGACTGTGTGTTCGTTTTTTTTTCGCCTTATTATAGAGGGTATGGAGTGAGGATGCTCACCTTCCTGAAGAACTCTTTGAATTCTTCACTCTTCACTACACTATCTGCTTTCAACCCTGACTCCCTAACAGTCTCTTGCAGGAACTTGGCCATTTCAATCCTGACTCGTAACAGCTTTCGCTGTTTCTCGCTCTGTTCATCCCACAAAGATACCTTATCAGCATCATGATGACTCTGACATAATCAACCACACAGGGTGAAGACATACCGCTGCGAACTCCCCTTCGAACGTTGAAGGCAACATGTTGGGGAATAGTTTCAAAGCGACGGGTAACAACAATTCCATGAATGGCACCAGTACGAATGGCAAGAATGGTATCAGACGAAGTAGATCTGTTGTCGTTCTTCGAAGCTGTTTGAGATAGATAAGAACGTATCAGCACCACGTTGTCATGTAAAACGATAGTGACGTGGGAAAGTATGTTATGATACGATGCTTACCTGTCTCCTCTCTCTTCTTGTCAATGTACCTCCATTCAACAATTTCCACTGCAATTTGCTACTAATCTTGATCTCTTGACCTAACAACTTTGTTCCCGCCCAATAATGAGCTGCCTCTTTCTTCACCACCGCCCATATCCTGGCGGGCAATGGACCAGTAGGCTTCTTTTTCTCTTCCCTCTTGGCCACTTCCTTCTCCTCTTCTGCTTTGGCCAGCTCAGTGGCCTTTGGTGGTAAAGCGTTAAGAGGGGTGGGAGGGAGAGGAGGCGGTGTGCCTAATGGTGGATCATGGATGTTCTTGAGAGAGGTAGGGTTGGAAGGTGCAGGGAATGGTGGTGGCGGTGTAGATGATGTGGTAGGGGGTTGAGGTTGAGTTGAAACTGAACGGGAGAAAGATGGATGTGGATATGATCGAGTTTGCTGAGTTACCGAGAGTGCTTGTAATGGGATTGGTAAGGATGATGAAAATGCTCGATTGGAGAGCGTGTTACCGAGGGCATGAGCGTATAGTTGTTGTTCTGTAGCATAAAAATAGTGAGCAGCCTGCCTGGACCCATTAAGAGCATGATGATCACTTACGTCTTAGAGGTACGCTGCCTGCTCCACGCTGCAGCATGATCCCTTGAGGACTCCTTCTCAACACCGCTCCCATGGAAGTGGAGCCTACCCCGCCTGTTGCTCGAGTGTACAGCATCGAAATCGTTGAATGAGTGCTTGTGAGCTGTGCTTGATGAATATGAAAGAGTGACTGGGAACGTAGTGAAGCAGAATGGTCGAATGAAGTGATAGTAGTGTATGAGGAGATGAGTGAGAGAGATGTCAAAAGGAATGAAGGTAAGTTGGAAGTCTACGTGCGCGGAATGACAACTTGAATTTGTACCAAAATAACAACCGGATGCGGAGTTCCCCATTTTTGGAGTGAGAGAGAGTGTTACGCATTCGTCACCACACAGGCCGAACTCAACGCGACCTTCTTTTTCGCCTATGAGAGCATCGCATGACTTCATTCCTGACAGACCTATTCCGCAATGTCACTCTCAAACCCCTTGAACGTCCTACTCATCCCACCGATACTGTACCTGGTGTTCAGACTGATAGTGCCCCACCCGCTCAAGCAGACTCCAGCAGCATCAACATATACCGAAGAGAACTATAATTGGTTACCTGCCAAACACCCCGAAGTGATATGTCATCGAAAGTACACCGCCAAAGAGCTATTGGAATATGATGGGACGAAATCAAGTCCGAGGATATTATTGGCTATCCTGAGAATTGGGAGTGATGGCAAATGGGGTGAGAGAACAGTATTTGACGTGACGGCTGGTAAGACATTTTATGGTCCAGGTGAGTGTAAAATGACATGCTTTATATGTATAGACGTAGCTGATTGAGGGGGAGTGGACAGATGGTGTATATGGTAATTTTGCTGGAAGGGATGCATCGAGAGGGATGGCAAAGCAGTCTTTTGAGCTGGGTAGGTACAGCCGAAGCAACAACGATTTCTCAGAGGCATGTCGGCTGATCAACTCATGATGATAACATAGACATGCTCACACCCGTCGATCAGCCACTTGACAAACTCTCTGATTTGACTCAAGCAGAAATGTAAGCTACCTCTCCGATAGTCATCTTAGGCGTCTTGCTGATAGATATATCCCATTCACAGCGACAACATGCGAGGATGGCACGAGCACTTTGAGAGAAAGTACATCGTATGTGGCGAATTAGTAGAGGACAATTAAGGTTACAGGTTATATAGCACACTCATCTAAATATTTCTGTATACATGGCCTATGCACGATACGTTATCGATAGCAGTCAGCAATACGTATGCACTACTTATACACCGCTCGGTGGTGCACGTGTGAACAAGTACAGTCAGCAGCAGTCGTTGAAGGGTGAAAAGCCTTCAAAAAATGAAAAGTAAAAAGCAATGACCACGGAGGGGATTGAACCCTCGATCTTCCCCGACACTCGCTCTTAAACAGAAGCTGTAAAGGGGACGCCCTAACCGCTAGGCCACACGGTCCTAGATTGCTTGTTTTGCCTCTGTTTTTTAGCTCCAGGATCTATCAGCCGTTCGGCGTTGAGCGTTGTCTGTCTGCTCAATCTGAAGTGATGTGACATGGGAGCTTTGCTGTTGGGTGTGCGTCTACAGTCTTGTACCGTTGTGCCACATTCACTTTGGTCGTTCGGAAATCTGGAGTAGGCCGATCTCGATTTGCGGGGGGTGGCGTTGCGTGATGAGCTCCTGAGTTGCGAGTGACCTAAGGTTGGCCGTGTTGTAGAGGTCATAGAGATGAGAACGAGAAGAGTGAGGGTGGAATTGCACCGTGAACCTTGGCTGACTAGTGGACGGCAGGGGTACAGAGGCGAGGAGTAAAAGATCGTTACGGACGGAGGGAAGATGAGAAGGAAGAAACAAAGGCCGGAGGGGGAAGAAAGCAGAGAATGAGAAGTGTGTGCGCAATGAGAGCGAAGAGGCGAACGGTCGCAGATTGGGGTGCCACGAATGCGGAACGAAGCAGCAGTGAAGAGGGCTCACCAAGCAAGCAAACAGCAATAGAACGGAGAGTCGAGAAAGGTTATCGAAGACCATGAGGTTCTGCGTGTGTATATGTGTGTATGGACAAGCAATAATGGCCGACCTCTGGTATCCGCACTTCAATAAGAACATAAAGCATGTTCAGATGACCATATTTACCCTAGAATTTGATGATTACCTTAGGTATGTCCATGCGAGATCCGCATGCATTCTTGAATGATCAATATCCTTGTATATGCTTGCAATGATAGACGCGGTCCTATCACGATTTGTGCAATCGAGAGAGAAAAGTGTCCCCTGCCTTAGGGTCGAACCAAGATTTCCACTCGTCAGTGCCGAGTTGTCCACACGAATGACGATATATACACATGGTAACTGATGTGAGAGCAAGCTCGGGTATACTAAGAAAGTGCTCTTACCCGCTGGGCTAGCAGAGATCCACATTGGTGCAAGCAGAACAAATACCCCTCAAACTGCGTGTAAATGTGTATGCGGACAATTGAGAGAAGAACAAAAAGTTGCTCGCGATTCATGATTTTTCGAGTATTCGCACCTGCGCAGTTCTTTTACTTTCGTCTCGTCAATCAATCAAATGCTTAGGATGCTCTACTCTCCAACTCAGTCACTGAGTCCATACGAGATGAGATGATCTTCACCAGGCCGAAGCGCATATCGGCCGTTTGTAGACTGGGGCGATCGACGATGAAGTCACGTGATAATCGCTTCGGAAGCAATCACCGTGCACCCAACTTCATAACCGCAAAAGGGAATTAATTACACACCCAAGAATTATCTGTACCGCGGCCGATATGCGCAGTGAACGATCTCAACGACTCTCAACAGCTCAAAACCATAGGCCACGTATTCCATCTCATCATAATCATCAATATCTCGCAAGCGATCTAGTCAAAGTTGACACTACATTACATTACCAGAATATGCTATGGTGGCTGACTGATGTAGCTCTTTCTCTGAGCCAATTTTGAAGCGGTCTTACCCGCGGTATGTTACTGACTTTGTACCAGCTAATTTCGTCTTTGTCAGCATCAGAGATGAAAAGCACCTACGAAGTCGTTTCTACGACGTTCTTCGAGACCCACGTCATGGCTCTCATCGAGGTCTATATAACTGATGTCGGATAGGTATCCCCAACCTTCATTTTCCTACTCACAGAATATAACAACTCACAAACATTACTTATATACTTCTGATCGACAGATCAACTGATTCACAAATACCAAACACACAAATATAAACACAACCTTGATATATAATTAACAATGGCGAAATCAGCTCCAGTTCGTGAGTATCTCCAACCTTCAACCTACAGAGAAGTTAAAGTTGCTAAATTTTGATCCCATTATCTAGCTGGTAGTAAGAAAGCTACATCTTCTCGACCACGACCTTCCGTCAAAAGCATCTTCAGCACCTCTCGACAGGCCTTCTATGCATCCTTCTTCATCCTCTGGTTCTGTATTGACGTAGCCGAGCTTGGTCTCGTCTCTCAACAGATCCACAAGTACGGTCGATTCGCTGAGAACTGGCCTACTGGGAAATACCAACATGCCATGGGTCTCTTGCTCTTCACTACCATCATCGGCTTACTCTTCTCCATCTTCCATTGGGCATTGGGTCTGACAATGTACCTCCCCATCTTCCTCATGTTCGGTGTGTTCTGGGGTACAGGTGCTGGTATAATGTATGAAACTCCCTTCGGCCACGGTTTCCAATGTAGACACACCAACGACCCAAGTCGATTCGCTCCTAACTGGGTGCCATACTTGGGTGAATGTTCTAGAGTGACTGCTATTGAAGGTTTAGCTTGGGCTATGTGTGAGTAATCATTATTATTTCTCAATCAATTATAGGGATCTCACCACTAATATAATTGTTGTCCTTTGCAGTCGCTCTTTCGGTGATCGCCCTCTTCTTCACCCTCTTTGATAAATTCACCTTCACCTCCAAACGTTCAGCCGTCTACGAATCTCTCGCTGAGGAAGGTCATGCTCAAATCGAAGAGAAGCATTAAATGATGACTTCCACCTTCCTAATAAACCTTGAGTCCAGTACTCACCCTCATACATACACATACATATATAGCCTTTTAATACAATACATAGACCACGATAATCTATAATAACCAGTTCTATAATATGCATACAACGTGTGTCGTTATACTGTCGTGATCTTCATGATGAGTTGATTGTACACCGAGCTCCGCTTAACAGCTACAACCTCCGCTAGACCAACTGTCATCTTCTAGTTTGATGGGCTCAGACCTGCGTGATGGTGTAGCAGAAGTCTTGGACCATAATGCCGGTGTTGCCAATATCTATAGTGATGGTTAGACTAATATGACCCTACAAACGAGTTGATCTGACTCACTCTTCTTACTAACTCCTCAAACGCTTCCGGAACTCTTAGTTTCGTCTTTGCCGAGCACTCTGAATGTCGAATCAGCATTGAAAAAATGAGATATCGAGATATGATGTGCAGCGAACGTTGAGCGGTAACTCACCCACAAACAGAGCTCCCATGCGTTGGGCAAACGCTCTCCCTTCATCGGTGGTAACCTGTCTCGAAAATTCCTGGGCGGTTCGTCAGCTTCGCATCTTCGATGTTGATTGCTTGATGTGAGCCTGATGGATCACTCACTTTATCAACCTTGTTTCCCACTATCATCTTTACTACTCCTTCCCCACAGTACGTATCGATCTCCTTGAACCATTTCAGCAATTCGTCAAATGTTTGCCGGGATGATACGTCGTACACTATTCCATCAGCTTAGTTACAATGATACCATGACTCACCTAGTACGACACCCTGTGCACCTCTATAATAACTTGATGTCAATGTCCTGAATCGTTCTTGACCTGCCGTATCCTATATCAGCAGAAATTAGCGTCCTCGTGTACGTCATATAACAAAGTCACAGCTACTCACCCAAACAGACAGTTTGTACTTCTTGCCATCTAGCTCTATGCTCTTCACTTTGAAATCTACACCTATAGTAGCGGCGGTCTCCTCATCCGATAGAAATTCATTGTCCGTGAATCGAAGTAATAACGATGATTTGCCTAGAACGATGTAGAGGATTTAGCTCCAGGCTTGTAGGAACCGTGCGAGTGAAGCCAACCTAAGCTAGACAGACGTACCGACACTGGAGTTACCTATTAATAGTAGCTTGAGGTTCAAGCTTGTCGAGTTGATTGAACTCATTCCCACTCAGCTCATCGATACACTCTGAAGAGGTCTATCTATATGATCTAGAATTGTATATGCTTACAGCAACAGATACAGTCGCTGAAAGGCGAATGATGGTCATGATGACATCGACGACCAAAACACCGAATCACAGCGGCATCAAAAATATCCCACTTGAACTGGGTGGCAAATGGCAGTGAAACATGCATGAAACAACTGTCTTTCTATGATCACAACAAACCACGTTGTCTAGCTTCTCTCAATGCTCTTCCTCTCGGACCGGCCTCATGCATCACCTCAGTCCATACTGTCCCACTATGCGAACTCGTCATGCTCATCCTCGAGCTCGAGCGGGAATAAGGCGAATCCAAACGGCTCTTGTGGCTGATGGCAGGTTGACGCATGAGAGAGGGTTTATGGGGGTTCGATCTTGGCAGAGTTGATAGTACTGCCAGAGCATTGGCACGAACATCGGCCATCCTATACAGATGCAAATCATAGTGGTTAGCACGACCCACAGATGAACGAGATATCACAGAGGACACTACTCACCTCAGACGGTACGCAGGAGGGGTTAAACCTTTGCCGAAAGTCCTGTTGACGTGGTTCGAACAGAGCAATGCGATGACGATGTTGAAAAAGTGGAAACCTAGCACACTGAATGCTGCAGTAGCGAAATCATGCAGGTTCTTCCTTTCGAATTTGATCCATTTGGCTTTACAACCTGGTAAGGTCGTTCGAGGGTAACATCTATTCGAGTATGTCGCATCATCTATCATATCACATTATCAGTCTTCGGCTGCACAGGTCATGCGATTCACTTACGAAGAGGATTATAGTAACCGCAGCATTTCAGCGAATTCTGTATAGTCAGACGTTCGCCGTCATTCAAGAATTGACTCCATGATTGATTCAACTTCCTTTCTAGCTGTAAAGATCCTCGTTTATAGGACGTATATCCTACTAAACACATGGATAAGACTATTGGCCATAATAGCAGATTGTAAAAAGCCAGTATCGGTCTTGAATTCAGGAGTGTCCCGGTAAAGCCGATGAGACCGGTGAATATGCAGAGTAGTGAAGCAAGAGTGAGGACTAAGTTGTCAGCGTTGGTCAAACAGGTATATACGTACATATGACTATGTCCGGATCGGATACCATGGTCACATCGCTATGTGGATTGACTACTCTATCAGCTTTTTGCAATGGTCTCTGTCACTCACCTCGACCAAGTATCAATAGTGCCCATGTCAACCCAGCAACTCCATATGCAAAGACCTATATGTAAATCAGCTTTGTCCATTTGAGGCCATTCAGAACTCACAGTCATGACCGACAGCAATAGAACCCATTTGTAACCGGTCCATCTCTCTTTCCTTCCCTTCTCAGCTTCTTTGACCTGTCTTGGTGCAGGGAACTTATCTGTGAGTTTCTCACTGACATCCTTACTCGACAGATTACCTAGTATACTACCCTCTTTCCAAAATGCTGAGGGGTAAAATGGTACTGCCAACGTTGAGGTTGATGATATAGAGCTTCGGGAAGTAGCGAAGGAAGTGATAGATCTAGTTGATAGAGCAGGTGAGGAAGGGGTATTTATCGATTGCGATGGGCGGGCGAAAGGGTTTTTGAATGACTTCAAACTTGACAGAACGCTAGTTGGTCGACTATCATGTGGTGTTGCTGGACTCGAGGAATCCATAGTACTTTCTCCTGTACCCCGTGCTGTAGACGTCGATTTTGACGAGATGGTACTTGGTGGACCGCCTCTTGACCGTTTGATATCTAATGGCAATGGAGGTACAGGTCTATCTCTACTGTCCCTCGGGAACAAACTGGATTCGAAAGCACTACCCCTACTTGCTCGTTCACCATTCGAGTAAGACTTAGGATCCGTACGATGTCTTCTCAGAGCTGCTAGCGATGCCGCTGATTCCGCTGAGACACTTCTGATCTCGTCGTTTGACTGGGATCTGAACGTAGGCGGAGCATGACGAGTCGCTTGAATAGGACTGTGCGGTAAGTTACCATGGGATGGTATAAGGCGGATAGTCGGATTTGGATATTCCCTCGGATCCACCAATGGCGAAGCCCTCTGATACCTCTCTAATACATCATTGTACCCCAATCCCAGGTTCCTCCCTTCTCCATTGCCTGATACATTGATATACGGGGATAGTAACGCGGGCGAATAAGGGATGTCTAGCTGCGGTAGGGGCGAGTTCGGATTGGGAGAACGACGTCGAAGTCCAGGGTTGTCAGATGACATCTCGATGGTGTAGTGCGGTCACGATGCATGATTGAAGATCTTTCTTCGAGATTCACCGGAAACTAGAAAAAGTATGAAAACGACATCGTTGATGTTTGAAAATATGATGGACGAAATTTATCAAGATCCAGGCTGAACGCCATGCCAGCCGCTCCAGCGAAAGTGAGACAATTCTTGCCGTTGCCATTCTAGCACAAGTATGATCTATACGATCTTCGAATCAAGAGGCGTCGGATCGACGTGGTAGAGGTTTACGATGAAGCGAGGTGCGAGTATCTAACAACCAAGGTAGAGGGAGAGATGTTGTTTACACAATGATCTTATCCATCCATCATCCAGGCACGCATACAGAGATCGCTGTGACGTCGAGATGTTGCACTTTGGAATTTCTATTTTCAGTCCCCGCGTGATGTACATGTACTGTACATGTATGCCCTATGATATCATGGTATCTCTGCTTGCTGTAGTTATACCATGTCACAGGCTACATAATATATAGCAGATGCTTATCGTGAAAATGATTCTGTTCATTACCTCTACATACACTATTGATCGTACACATGATGGTAGACATTGATAACGACCAGGTCAATGATATCGAGATTGGCATCGTAGGAAGTGGGAGTATGGGTGGGGTGAGTGATCAGCTTCTGTAGGACGAAAGCCAAGCTGACCGTTTTCATATATATAGGGTATGACATTGCTTTTCTCACAACAAGGCTCAAGAATAGGATGTTACGATTATGACAAAGAAGCTGTTCAAAAGCTAATGGACGAGGCTAAGCAAGATGAGAACGTTGATGAAAAACTGGTGCATGGGTTCACATCTCTGGAGAGATTGATCAAGGCTTTCCCTAAAGGATCGGGCGATAAGCAGAAGCCCAGGATACTCGTACTGAGTATGCCTCACGGCAAACCGGTTGATGGCATCCAGAACGATTTACTCCCATTGTTGGAAAAGGGTGATATAGTCATTGATGGAGGAAATGAATGGTGGGAAGAGACGGAGAGGAGACAGGCCAAAGCGAGGGAACAGGGAGTCGAATGGGTGGGAATGGGTGTGAGTGGTGGATGTGAGTAGTTTATAAAGCACAAGTGGCAAGGTGATGACTGATATAATGCAAAGATCAATCTGCTAGACATGGACCATCGATGTCACCTGGATGCACCAAGGAAGCATGGGAGTATCTCAAGCCTTATCTCGAGAAGTGGGCAGCTAAAACACCGGAGGGAGAGCCCTGTGTAATGCATATAGGCCCAGGTGGATCAGGTCATTGTGAGTAACGCTGGTCCCCGGGCCTAATAATTAGTTGCTGATGATGATTATAGACGTCAAGATGATACATAATGGTATTGGTCAGTCATTCATCATTTCGTATTGAAAGGCCTCTAATCCTACTATATACAGAACACGCACATCTCTCTATTCTTTGTGAGGTTCGAGCACTCTTACATCAACAAATTGGTTTATCCAACGACGAGATCTCTGACTTGTTCGAGTCATGGTGGAAGTCTGGTCCACTTCGCGGGAACTTCCTCGTCGGCATAGGCTTCAGAGGACTCAGGTTTAAGGAAGGCGGTGGTATAAAACACGCCGAAGATGGTATAGTAGAGAAAATTGAGGATAAAGTCACCCAGGATGTTGATCTATCCGAAGTGAGTGATTCGGATCCGCCTCCAGCCATTCTGACACTGACATATGTCAATGATAAAGGGCACGGGCACTTGGTCAACTAAGGTAAGTGATTTATCAAACGCTTAGAAGAAGGTCTGACAATGCTATAGGAAATTGCCGAAAGACATGTAGCTGCACCTGCGATCGCAGCAGCGCATCAACTTCGTATAATATCTTCTGATAAATTCGAAAGGCTCAAGGTCGCCGATAATCTGGGTCTCCCTCAACCTTCCCAAGCTAAAGAAGCCAAGTTTGACAAAGGGGAGAAAGACAAACTGCTTGAGACTGTACAGACGGCTGTATATGGTGCGATCCTTGGGGCTTTCATTCAAGGACTGGATGTATGTCATTTCTCCTTATTGTCAGGTCGGGAGCGATACGCTGAGATTATTCTTCTAGATCATCACCAAAGCGTCTCAGGACCAAGTAAGCGTATTATCCTAAACAGTCGAAATCATACTGACGAATTTTGACCCTGGCTAGAAATGGAACATATCACTGGCGACATGTATCAAGATCTGGAGACAAGGTTGTATCATCCAGTCTGGTATGTTCACCCACCACCCGAATTTAGATCGCCACTAATAGTATTCAACAGACGCTATTGCCGAGTTCTTTCTTCCATTATTCGAAAAGTTTCCTCCATCTGAGCCAATCAACCTACTCAAGAGTATACCCGAGATAGCCAGGGAATTAGCCAAGACGTACGATGCGCAGAAAAAGCTCTACACCATCGCTATCGAAACTGATTCTGTGGCTCCTGCTCTTGGAGCATCTTTGGAATACCTCAAGGCTGTCAATTGCCGTGATCTCGATACCAACTTTATGGAGTTAGAATTGGACTGTGAGTGATTCTTTGCAGCATGACAATGGACTTCACTGACAAAGATCGATCCAGACTTCGGCCATCATAATTACGACATCAAAGGTCAGGCTGAGAAGGGACATGAGAAGGGTAAATACCATACGGAATTTGCCAAGATGCCAGGAGTGTAAGATATAAGAATGCTATGCATTTACCGTCAAACTAAATTACATTGGAGACACACTCATCAAGCAGTTTAGGAAATCCAAGAGGGAACTTGAGGAACAGCTTTCCAAGCTTCTTCCCAACCTTCAGTCTTCCCGCCTTTAGCTGGTTTACCGAATATCGCAGTGACTAACCAAGATTCACCTTGTCCTATCGTTCCTGCTAAACTAGGTAAGATACCTCTAGAGAAGATGACATTTGAGTTGGGATCGATTTGAACCAATTGACCTCGCCTCTTCCCGCTTGAGCCTTTATAAGCTACATCAACCAGTCCAACAGCACCTCCAGCAGTCACCGCCCTCGACCAGCCAACTTCCTGATCACCACCTTTACTCATCAATCCAGAGAAAGACTGGATCAAGGCTCTACCATCTTCACCTTGCCCATAATTCGTCCATCCTCCTTCGGCAGATTCTAACTTCCTACCTGAGGTGATCTTGTGTATCCTCAGGTAATAACTCGACTTTGCATCTTGAGGTGGTATCAAGAAAGTCTCAACTTCCACATCTTTCCATGGTCTCCATTTTGACCTGAGATGCACTTTATCTGTTCCTCGTCCCACAATTCGAGCATCTATGGGATTTCGTCTGACTCTCCATGTCTCACCATCTGAGTTTTCCACACCATCCGAAGCATCTCGAAGAGCTAACATCGAGTCTGGAGCGAGTTGACCCAAATCCATATCACCTGTAGGACAACAGAAACCGAATGCTGACGAATAGGAAAATTTACAGTATTTCGCTGGTCCATGTCGCATGGCGTAATGGGGCGCCTGTCCGGAAGAAAGAAGGAAGGTATGATCACCTTGTCGACACATGATATGGGAAGGATCAGGAAGCGATTTGATCAATGGGAAAGAGTCTTTGGGCCAAGGAAGTTCTTCAGAGGTCCAGAATGGGTGTGAAGAAGGTGCAGCGAGACACAAGAAGGCCTTCATACACCAATAGGGAGAGCCTGTACATACATTCAGGTTAGCACGATTTCGCATGATTCCGGTGGACGACTTGCCTGGAGCGTTATAGTTCTCTGTCATATTCATATTATCGAACCTGTAACCGATATTCAGAGTACTATCACTCCTGAATATATCTTTCGCATCATTCCAGTATCTCAGGTGCCTTAACACCAGTCCTTTGATGTGGCCCCAGGTCAATGGCGCAGGAGGCTCGATATCGGCAAGAGCCATTGAGGATGCAGTGGCGATGACAGCGAAACGATAGACCATAGATCGACCAAATGGGATAGCAGCACCTAAGATCAGTCGTCAGTCCTACTGAGTTAAAGTATGAAGCTGAGGATCAACCCACCCTCATCGGAGAAGTAGTACATAAAGTCATTGATGAAGTCACGAGCTCTCTGTCTGTATTTCTCTGCTCTTTCTGGGTCGGTTTTGGCAGCGAGCTAAAACATTGTGTCAGTACAAGTTGTACACGTCCCCTCTCTCACATACCTTAGCATATATCATTTGGGCGGGCTGAATGGCAAAACTTGAACTATAGTAGTCTAGCTGCTTCACATCTTCAGGTCCATCTCGGCTCCAACCGGCAGATGCAGATTCCTGACCCTCTGCACCATGAGGCGGAAGTTGGAATTCTTCGAGCCTCTGCAGGTCCTTTTCCATCTGCTCGGGGTTGTGGAAGTCTGACCCTACTGTGCGTAAAGCCAAATTGGCAAAGACTCTAAACCATAACCAATTTGCTGTTTCGATATCAGCACGTATGGCAGAACGCAATGAACGATCCGTATGCTCACTATCTGGCATTCGTTTGCCTATACATGACTGAAGGAAAGCACATATGTTCTTCTTGGCCTCTGGGCTTTGACTCTATAGGTTCTCCATGAGCTCATGAGCTCGTAGCAGGAATAGTTCCCATCACTCACATTGTAGAACACTTCTGGTGCCATTGCAATAGCGAAACTCAATGGACTCATCTCCACCATTCTCTGATCCTTGTCCATAGATTCGCCCCAGTACTCCTCCCCTTTAGGATTTGTACCGGAAGCAAATCCTCTGACCCATCTTTCTACGCCGTCATATTTCGCTCCTCCAGCCATCAACGAAGCTAGACCCCATAACGGACGAGCAAACGCTTCGAGAGCGACTGCCTTAACATCATAATGGGTTGCTGTACTTCCAATGTCTAGTAGAGCTCCCCCAGCAGATGTATGGGACGCCAATGGGTCCAGGACTAACCCGGAAAGGTCAGCAAGGTGCTGTACGAGCTGGCTGATAGGCTTGGGACTCACGGGCAACACAACCCCTTAGCACATCGTCTCTGGTTCTGTATGGGTTGTTCAGGAAGTTGTTTGTTCCGAGTAACATGGTGAGGTCTCTAGGTATGTTGGAGTAGGCTATAATAAGCTTGTAATGGATGTACAGCAGCTAGACAACGTCTCAGATTCACTGCATGCAAACTCATCGCATGCAAGATTCTAAATATTCTGAATGACAACCTTCCAACGATCTGACGGACCGCAGGTACCGGACCGTACCCCCAAAATAGGCACAATGTAGGTTGATGACGCTGGTCCGGCCAAAGGAGTCCGGCTCCCGGTTCATCCGGTTTTGAGCCTTTTTTTTTCTTCGTTGGTATGCACTAGACCAGAGAGATTCCGGCGGCAAGGTGAGATGGGAATGAAACAAATAAACCGATGCATGTGAAGTGAAAGCAAAAAATCGTTGATATTTTCACGTATTTGTGTATCTCCTCCCTACAACACCAGTCATTGGATCACAATCGAACGGAATGGTGTCACTAAGGTCAGATAACGACGAGACGCTCACGATACGTCCAGCAAGGACTCAGGAACCAAACTATGGTGCCACAGGACCCCTCAGCGATGATGTGGAAGAAGGGAGGCTCGCCAAGAAGTCTGAGCCCAATCCACTGGATATGGGGCAAATCATCCTTCTCAGTACAGCAAGAATCTCTGAGCCTGTGAGTAAAAGGGGCCTTTAGTAATTGACTCCTGCAGCAAGATGCTGACGTCGTATGATCATGCCATACAGCTCACTTTCGGTATCCTTTTCCCTTTCGTTCAACAAATGATAGTAGAGACTGGAGAAGTGTCAGTTGAGAACGTAGGATACAGTGTCGGATTTATTGAAGTTGCTTTCTCAATCACACAGTGTTTGTCTCGTGAGCTTGTTCTCACAGATATCCCCTAATGCTCCTTTGGCTGATCAGCGGATGCTATATCAGTGCTGTATTGGGCAAGAGCAGCAGACAAATTCGGACGAAAACCCGTTCTCATCGCATCTCTGTTCGGCGCATTATCATCAACAGCATTATTCGGCTTCTGCAAACATGTCTGGCAGATGTACGCCTGCAGGTTCCTGGCGGGTGTTTTTGGAGGAAATGCAATGGTCATCAGAACTTTATTTACGGAAAACTGTGATTCCACGAATCAAGCTACAGCGTGAGCTCCCTTCCCTTTAATCTGAACTACCGAATCTTGGTTGATCAAGTTTGTGTGCAGTTTCGCGTACTTTGCTTTTGCTGCTAACATGGGAGCGGTGCTTGGTAAGTCTAATTTATGGCTAACTCATATTGTCCGCTAGACACTGACGGGTTCAAAACAGGTCCAACTCTTGGTGGATATTTCGCGGAACCAGCAAAGCAGTGGCCCAAAGTATTTGGTCACATCCAGCTGTTTGTTCGTTTCCCATACGCTTTACCATGTATTGTCTGTGCCATCTACATATTGGTCTCTATGGTACTCTGCTCAATGTACCTGAAAGAGGTGAGTTGGCCTACCCTTATGCTCCTGATATTGCCTGAAGCTGACCGATCTATCAGACCCGTCCACAAGAATGTGATAACCCACCGTCAATCAAATCCGTCCTCACGCGAAAGATGGTTGGCATGTTGGGAATCTACGGTTGGGCGGTCACCGTGGTATTCTGTATCTACGCTTTATTCCCATTGTACCTATTTACGCCAGTCGCAATCGGTGGTCAAAGCAAGAATCCACCTCAAATCGCTTCATATGGTGCTGCGAATGGTCTATGCCAAGGTCTATGGCTGTTAATCGGATTACCAAGATTCGACAGATGGCTCGGAACGAAGAGAACATTCGTCATTGTATCTTCGATGTTCCCGATCTTCATACTGTTACCCGCCTTGGCAAATGCCTTTGCTAGATCTGATCATTGGTTATTGTCTCAATTGAGTTTGGGAGCTTTCGTAACTATAGGATCGTCCGGAAATATGACTTTCAGTGGGTGCCTTCAGATCAGTCCGGCCAAACGTGGGCTAACCAGACGCTATAGCATCTGTCCAACTCCTGCTCAACTCCTGTGCACCTCCAGCTGCTATCGCTACGGTGAACGGTATCGCGGTAGCCATCTGCGGTATTGTCAAGAGTATCTTCCCAGCTGTTATCAACAGTATCTTCGCCATATCAGTATCGAATCAGATACTCAAGGGATACCTCGCCTGGATAGTACTCGCCGCTATGGCAGCTGGAACTTTCGTATGTGCGTTGTACGCACCGGAGGCTTCGGACGATTCCAAGGATTTGGACAAGAACAAGAGAAGAGTATTGGAAGCAGAAGGAGAAGAAGTCATGGAAAGTGGTCAATTCTAGTTTGGCATAAGTATATATGGCGGATCAGAATTCTGACATCTCTGAGAGATGCATATGCATATCCTGTGATTGCATTTTATTCATTCCTTCGCGTTGGCGTAGATTTCAGACAATCTCATGTGAACATAAGCTCCAGCTGTCATAACGTCATACCTCGCTGGTCGATCTTCGGTGATACACGTGTTTGGGGGAATGAGGGGCACGTCGTGATCGCAACCGAAGAAGAACGGTATGGAGTATCGGTCCTTGGCAATTGTTGGTAAGACACGATGGCGCGTGGACACGAAAATGTCATCTTGGAGAATATGACGGTTAGTCTGCTTCTGCTTCGCCCTAGGGAAATGGATGGACATTGGAACTCACTTGTCCACCTCTGTAACTGATCACCAATATTGACGATGAAAGTGTCAGGAGTGGGAATTGCATCAATCCCTGAGACAGCCAGCCAGATTAGCATTGTCCGTGTAGGATGTTATTCACTCACATTCCCCTTTCCGATTCTGCACTTGCAGACCTGACACCTCGTCTTGCCGCAATATCGTGAAGCACTCGAAATCCGTATGGGCCTATATTCTGATCAGCTCGACCGCCCTTATAGATATTTGGAACTGTCACATACCCCGATCCCAGGCATAAGCTCGTCTACTTCTTTTCCATCCAAAGCAGGATAATACAGTAAACGCATAATTGCCGCAGGATGACGGGTCTGCGAATAAAAGCTCAGCACTGACGTATATGCTTAAAGGGCGGACGACCTGACCTTGTCCTCGAAGAACTTCTCAGGTAGATTGAGCGCAAGGGCGAAAAGTGGGAAAAGCTTGTATCCCAAAGCGAGGACTTGTCTGCTATGCAAGTCGTCAGATCAGAGCGACGCAACAGAGGGCGGTGACGATTCTTACTAGTATTCCAGATTTGCTTGCTTCTGTTGAATCCCGTCAATCAGCCTCCCAGCGTATGAATCATTGAAAACATTCCACTCACAAAGGCTTCTGCGCCTTTCCAGTCCTTCTGATCCGGCCAAAGGTTCTCTGAATGCTTCAATTCGCCTTCTTTCTCACTTCGCTCAAACGATTCTGGATGCACAAGAGGATCCAATCCTAGATTGAACGCTTCATGCCGATCGCCTTTATTGTCCCTACGATATGATTTGTCAGGCGTTATCGACGTACATTATATGATAGAGTAGACTCACGGATTGGTATTGGAACTCAACAGCCTCATGTATCCTCTGAAGTTATCAGATTTATTGATATCGACCTGTCATATTCGATCAGCATGAGATCTATCCTTGTATTATCTCTCGTACCCACAGTGCTTTTGATCTCAGAAGGTAGGTCGAAGAATGTATGGCTTTGCTTGAAGATCTCATTCACAACGCTCAGAGGAACACCATGGTTCCTGACTATTTGGCCATAGAAGTGAGTGGTACGCAAATATGAAGTCTAGCTAGAGAGTATGGTTTCTCACCGTAGAAGAAACCTGCATTCAGACACGCATCTCGGATTACTTCGGCCAGAGCTCTCCTCTTCTCCACGTCGAGGGAGTGAGCGTCCGTGAGATCACTACAGAGACCCGTTGAGAAGATCGTCACAAGGCGTCGGATAAGGCGAATCATCAACTTACATGATAGGTATAGAGTCAAAATCGGATTCAAGCAACTGTTCAGATAGTCTCGTGAGGTCGGTCATCTCCTATTCAGGTTTAGTCTAGTTCAAGAGGATCCAGTAGCAAGTAGCATCATAAGATATCAGACATTGTGTGCTGATGGATACGAGTATTGTTTGTTGCTCCCATTGTTATCCTTATCTCCCATCATTGCACCCTGCTTATCTCTGTGTATGAGATTGACAAAGTCACGTGATGACGCATTGGGTGTATGTTTGATTTTCATTTATAGCATGCATGAAAATGTCACTAATCCACGCTGTGCATCGGATTGGTCTGATGGTATCTACGATACATAGCTACCTACAAAGTCCCTCCATTATCAGTCTCGAGAGTGGAGTTACTTGGATGGCATTGGCTCAAACCGTCATTACCGCCAAGAACAAAGTTGTTACAGGTATAATGGATCTCCGGATGATCTTCCTTGCCCGGTCGAATGTCGATGTCCTCAAAGGTCCAATCATGACATGGTGTGATCTTGGAACAAGACATCCAGGCAACTCTATTAGCAAGAGCAGTCCCGGTGAAGTTTTTCAGGTGTATATCACTCCATTCGAAAAGACCTGAGTCGGCATATTGTTTTCGGTTGAATTCAAGGTATGTCAAACTGATCCGATGTCAGCCTGAATCAACCACCTCCGCACATAGGATGGATCGCTCACTCAGACTGGACTACCAACGGATGCCATATATCCTCCATATACACATCTCTGACAGTGATATTTCTAGCATAGCCATAACCACCTCCACCGCCATTAGGGGGAACCCCGATAGAGTATCTATACGTGGCCTTTTAGCTGAGATTGCGAAAAAGGACAAGACACCACCTACCCTAACCACGATTTGAAGTAGACGCCTTGGTATCCGGGACATTGATTTGAGGGATATAGATTGATATCCTCGAGAAGAACGTCCTCAATAATATCCTTGACTCCAGCATATTGAGCAATAGAGCCAAAGGCTATACCCGTACCACCAAAACAAGAGACATTCCGAGCGGTGATGAGAGTACTATTAGGCTTGAAGGCGAGACAATCGTCACCGCCTTGATACACAAAGTTCTCATAGGTGACATTATGACTTTGATAAGTATCGGAACCATCGGTATTTTGTAGCCAGTTCTTCTCGTCTGAGGAGGATTCAGGGTTGAAACTCGTGGCGTTGACGTAGAAGTCCTTGAAGTAGACATTCTCAGAACCCCAAACTAAAGAAGCCCAGAACTGAGGCTGGATGATACTGAAGTTCTTGACGAGTACGTTCTTGGAATCCTTGATGGTGAGGGACATTGGTCTGAGGACGAAGCGAATTCAAATCAATGTGTGATTAGCAGATTGAGGAACTTTCACTTACCGACCATATTTGTTACCGAAATCTTTGGCATAATTATACCAATATTGACCGTTACCGTCTATCCCACCTTTGTCATTTCCATCAAGGACGTAGTCATGACCTCGAATGATAAATGCGAGAGACTGCTTTTGGAATGGGAAATCGAAGTGATTTTCGAGCCAATAAGGTATATCTGAGGTGAATGAGAGCCAACCGTGGAGATCCAAAACAGCATTTTCAAGTTCAAGCTCAAGAGGTTTACCAATGGTGCTGCCGGCAATTGATCAGCGGTGCTTGCCATTGAGAACATGCAAGCACTCACTAATTGGCATCAGGTAATCGGATTATACCGCCTTTCCCGCATTTTTCAACGGCAGCAACAAGGTTGTCCGAATCGTCCTTCTCATCACCTAATGCCTTGAGAGTACATAATGGCCTTTTAGACTGTGTTTCAGGATCGAGATATCCTCCTTGATACTCGAGCACCGATGGAGGACTGTGTATGATGGCGTCCAGATCAGAGACCAGCTCACTGGCAGAAGGTATAGTGAGATCGATTATCCCAGCCAAAGCTGTAGAAAGTATAGACGCAGCAACCAAAGATTTCGCCCACATACTGAGAATGTCTGCAAGGACTTTACGGACATGTGCTAGAATTGTATCATGCTGTCATTGTCGTATATAAACTATTCGTTCGAGAACGTCATCCATGAAGACCTCCATCAATTCCATCCGGTACCGGTATATCTCGATAACGAGAAGGTAGGGATCGGTCGGTCCGGCGCCGGGTATTTGTGGTCTTCCTGTTTGGATATTTTTGGTCATGACCGACCGCGTTGGGGTTTATCATGACATCTTATTCTACTTTTTAGATATCCCGGAGCTCTCTGATCGCATCTATATTTTTCAACAGCAGCATAATCGACCATCAACCCAATCATCCACAGGCAGCATCATGGTAATGCGAACGGCGCTCACAGCAGGATGGGCTGCTCTGCACACGGCACAATATGGGTTCGCTATCAGTAGTCTCAACGGTGTACAAGGCCCTCTTACATGTGGCGGTGCGGGCGGGATCACACCTCATCTAGTCGATTCGAAAGGTCTGAGGGACTGCATACAGATGAGTGTAAGTGATAGCATGTCTCCATTGAAAGCTTGTTGATGTCAAATCCATAGCCTGGAGCTTTCGGTCTCGTGACCTCTATCTTCACTCTGGGTGGTTTACTAGGATCTCTCGCTGCGACAAATATCAATCATCACTTGGGTCGGATCGGAACACTTCGTCTATCGGCATTACACATCTTGGTAGGGTCTCTGATAGTGGGATTAGCCAATTCAATGGGAGTTATGATTGCTGGCCGGTAAGTATTTCCACATACTACGAAGAGTCGATAGCTTATGGAATCTGCAGGGTTATCATCGGTATTGGATGCGGCTTGGCTACCGTCACCGTACCCCTGGTTCTCTCGGAAGTCGCTCCACCATCCATCAAGAGAGCTTTGGGAATAATGAACCAGAGTTTCATCGTACTTGGAATGTTGACCGCTCAAAGTCTTTCCTTCCCCTTCGCCAAACCATTCACTTGGAGATATGTTCTCACGGTATCTTTCGGATTGGCGATAATACAGCTATTAGGTAGTCTGCTTGTCCGTGAGCCTACCAAAGGCCAGGACACTGGGAGAGATGAAGAGAGTGATGAGGAGACTAGCTTGTTGCCTTCAGACAGTGAGAAGCCGTTGACAATCAAAGATTTGGTGCTGTCAAAGGACCCTTTGGTCACCCGAGGATGTGAGTCAAAATGTTTATGTGGCCGTTACAATAATTGATTTCCTGCTCTTAGTAATGGTCGTTCTCGTTACTCAGCTATCCCAGCAATTTTGTGGAGTCTCACCAGGTAAGTTCTCCATACGCCATCTAAAGTCTATGTAAGCGTTTACGAATTCTCCCTTCCGCAGTCATGTACTTTTCCACTCGAATTCTCACACCGGTGTTCCAATCGAATTCCCGACTTATCGCTCTTTTCATCATCCTCACCAAAGTACCTATCACCATACTCCCGGCGTTCCTCATCGAGGTTAGTTTCTCATGACAAATGACCTTCTCTTAAGCTAATGCTTCTCGTTCCTTTGTAGCGCCTCGGTACACGTCGTCTTCTCCTTATTCCGACCGTATTCATGTCCATCGCGGCTGTGCTCCTAGCCTTCGGAATCAATTACGATGCTCAAGCTCTATCTGTCATTGGAGTCTTCTCCTTCGTGATAGCCTTCTCAGTTGGTCTTGGTCCCGTCACATGGGTTGTATTGCCCGAAGTGATGCCTAAACATGCTGTCACAGCCGCAGGAAGTATCGGTTTGGCCCTGAACTGGACACTCAATTTCTGCATGGGAGCGGTGTTCTTACCTTTGCAAAGATGGATGAGTGGAGGAAGGGACGACGGAGAAGGAAATGTCTTTTTCGTGCTCGCTGTGACATGTTTGGGTGCTGTTCTCGCTATGAGAGTAGCTTTCAAAGCTCAAGAACGAGTTGCCATATAACCTTCTTACATACAGTACTACTTAACATGCATTCCACTCACTTCAGTCAGTCAAAGATTCAGTAGAGCTAGTCGGGCAAATGAGCAGGATCGATGCCGGAGACTCTGCCAGCAGCACCTTGATCCAAACCATCCAACTCTCTCATATCTTGTTCGTCCAGCTCGAAGTCGTAAAGGTCTTTGTTGAAATCGATCCTCGCAGGAGATGAGGCTTTGGGGATGGGGACGAAGCTGGGACTGCGTGTCAGCCACACACCGATGAAATCCCATTCGTAATAAGCTCACCCTTTCTGCAGACTCCATCTCAGTAGGACATGGGCTACACCTTTGTCATGCTTCTCAGCTATCTTGACGATGACAGGATCCTCGAACTTATCCTTTCTAATCCTCACTAAGGGACAGAAGGCCTGAAGCACGATTCCTTTTGACTTGCAATAGTCCACCACCTCACGCTGTTGGCACCAAGGGTGTAGCTCAATCTGGTTGACAGCGGGTAAAGGCTCTGGAAGAGCCTCGAGATGTTTAATGTTGCTAAAGGCCATGTAAGCAAAATATCAATGAGATCTCGGAGACTTGACAAGACTTACAAATTCGATACACCTATATCCCTTACCCAGCCCTCCTTCTGTGCCATGGCGAGTCCCTTCCAGTGATTCACTCTGCCTTCCGGATCAGGTCTGGGATGGTGAATGATCATCAAATCGAGATATTCCTTTTCAAATCTACTTCTATCGAGCCTTGCTACTGATTTGCGGGCTTCATCTCTGACTTGCTTCGGGGTAGGTCTGAAATCTGACCCTTCTACGGGTGGCTGCCATTTGGTGCAGATGAAAAGCTTTTCTCGTGGAATGCCGGATTGAGCGATACCTTGCCCCACCTCTATACGAAAAATTAGCGGACGCTCAATTGGAAACGACGAACAGATACTCACCTTCTTCGTTCCCATACATTTGTGCAGTATCGACTGGACTTCTGTTCTTCAGCATGGGACTGAAAGTTGATTCAAGCACAAAGACACTCACCCATAAGATAACCCGTCTTCATCGCATAAGCTACAGCTTCTACCCCTACCTCATCCTTCAATCCACCCGACCCGAAACCCAATCTGGGCATCTCACGCCCCGTGTGAAACTTCACAGTACTCTCAAGAGTAAGTTTGGAGGACATAGTTATCGCTATGGCTACTGAGGAGAAGGAGGAACTGTTGATCTACTGGGTAGTCACTTCATGTCTATACCTTATATAGACTTGAAGCACATGATGAGCCTCCACACCTGCCGGTCTACGGAACCGAGATGCCGTGATTTACTGCTGCCATCAATAGCCTGATGCCATGCAGTGTGTATTTAGGTGGATGCAAGGACGACCTCTCAAATGGCATGAAAGGCCTCCTCAATAGCTCAAGACGATTGAAAGCTCGCGAAACTAGACGAAATAATAAGTGAGAGAGATAAAGAATACTCCCGGTTATCTCGACTTGAGGTGTTGTTTGACATCGTTAAGGGAGGTCAATCGCCGGCTCCCTATTATCTAAAAGAGTGATTCATAAGCATGCATTCGTAGTCGATTTTTGCTCAAGCAACACTGACAAAGCGATCGTTGTTCGGTGTATATATATAGGTGCACAACACCTGCTCCATTTTTGTACAGATCTAATAATGCCTTTCACACCTGTCCAAACATTCTTAGGTGGATTGTTACTTCATTTCTCGACCTCGTCGTTACTCGAAGATACGGGGCGCGTCTTTGGGATATCAGGTATCCTCAATGGAGCGATCTTCGGTACTCGCGAGCCATGGCAATGGGCTACTATAGGTGGACTACTTGCCGGTCCCCTCATAGGCCTCGCCACGGGATTACAAACGTATTACCCAGGAAATGGACTTGAGACTATCGCTCATATGGGGTCTGGCAGATTAGCACTTGCAGGAGCTTTGGTTGGTTTTGGTAGTCGAGTGAGTGTTTTCGATTACACATTCTTTGTACTTTCACTGATCTATGGATAAATCAGCTCGGATCAGGCTGCACTAGTGGACACATGTTGTGCGGGGTCTCAAGACTTTCACCTCGCTCAATCGTTGCCACGGCTACCTTTTTCACCACGGCTGTTCTCACTGCAAAGTTGCTTCCCCTAAATGCAAGCCCGTCGTCGGTCGTCCCAGCCTATACCCTTCAAGCGCCACCAACTCCAACGATGTTTATCCTTGCAAGCGTGCTCATTGGATTCAAAATCGCTTATTCAGCACTTCGGCGATACCTACTCGCGTCTTCAAGTACAACTTTACGGCTGGCTCCCTTTTTCCTCCTTGGGACAGGGTTCTCGCTCGGCCTCTCGATTTCAGGGATGACCGATCCTTCAAAAGTGTCTGGATTCCTGCAACTGTTCAACCCCAGACGATTTGATCCTTCCCTTGGCGTGATCATGCTTAGTGGTGTTTCACCCAATGCTATACACTATGCACGGATCAAATACACCGCGAAAGCCAACTTCCCTTGGGAAAGCTGGCACGTTCCAACACGAAAGGATATAGACTGGAGATTACTCTTCGGCTCGGCAATATTTGGAATAGGCTGGGGTCTGCAAGGTTTGTGTCCCGGTCCAGCAATTGTGTCTCTTGGAGAAGTGTTGGTACGAAGTGTCATACCAGGTCATAATGTACCTATAGAGGCTTTAACCAAAGTTATCACATTCGTAGGTGCGATGGTGGTATCGATGGGCGTCGTCTCCTGGGTATGACGAGAGTGTATGTATGTTATGTGTGAGATCGGGTTAGTGCTGAACCAGATCTGACGGAGAGAAGGGATAGGGAAAACAGCCAAACTCACCCAACTGAATACAGTAGTGTCGTTTGTGCCTGATCGCGTTTGATCGAGTGCTGGTGCTATTGAACGATGGCCGTCGGCGTAAGTGGTGCACTGACCCGTGTTTTTTTGATTTTATATTTCATTTCCCCATTCAAGCTTACAAAGTTGACTCATCGTTTCGGCACCGATGCATCACCATGCAGACTATATAACAGATAAACTTGCTTTCTTCCCATCCCATCGTCCAACTCATAGCATAACATTATAATCACCCCGTAAATACTGATCGCACCATGGCAACCACCCACAACGGTGCAGACAATCACCTTAAAACATCAGAACATCACCCAACAATGCTGGAAAGCGCAGAGAAAGCCCTCGCCTCTGAGGCTGTCGAGTACGGTCAATCACCAATGCTCAGTCGTACAGCCAGCCAAGAGCTCACCTTGAACGAGACCAACCACTCCAATGACAATGACAAGTCAGAGGGTAAAGATGTAGAGAAGGCCGAGCCAACACAAGATAACTCTGGTTTGTTGTCCGGTATACGTTTGTATCTGGTATTCTTGTCTCTCATGTTGAGTGTATTTGTGAGTTAATTGAAAACTTCGCCAAGACTTTCTGCAAAATATTCGCTGACCATCGATATTTATAGATGTTCGCTCTTGGTATGTGTCTAGTTATTCTATTTAGATTTTCTGCACTCACACTAACACGATCATACAGATCAATCCATCGTTTCCACTGCTATTCCCCAAATCGTATCAGAGTTCCAAGCGTGAGTCATTTATAAATATCTGATCCTCTCCCTCCTTTGGATGTCCACTTATTCTTCCCCACTTCAGCTTCGACCAAGTCTCATGGATCATCACTGGGTACTTCCGTAAGTCCAAGTCCGCGTCTGATGAAGTCATCACCCGCTCATGTGAAGTTTCATAGTCACACAATGTGGTCTTATCCTCCTTGTTGGTCAACTTCTCACCATTCTTAAAGCCAAATGGATGCTTCTCGGTGCCGTCTTCTTCTTCGAGCTTGGATCTTTGATCTGCGCCGTTGCCAAAGATATGACCACTTTGATCGGTGGACGAGCCGTCCAAGGTATCGGTAAGTAGTCCACCAGTTTGATTTTCGATCTATGACTGATGGCAACTCCAGGTGCCTCCGGAATGTTCGTCTCCATTCTCGCTGTTATCGCCGTCGTCACTCGAGTCGACCAACGAGCTGCCTTCATGGCCTCTTTCGGTATCGTATTCGTCATTTCCAGTGTTGTAGGACCCTTGCTGGGGGGTGTGAGTAACTCCGGAATATCCACCTTGGATCAAACTGACTTAATTCATCTTCCAGGTCTTCACTGAGCGAGTCAGCTGGAGGTGGTGTTTCTGGATCAACCTGCCCTTCGGTGGTGTAGCTGCCGCTGCTGTCTTGTTCCTCCTTCCCGCCCGTGATCCCGAGGTCAACGAGAACACCCCTCACGATCGAACCTTGCTCGGCAAACTTAGACGAATGGATTGGCTCGGTACCGCCTTGATCTTCCTTACTGTCACTTGTCTCCTCTTGGCTTTGGCCTGGGGTGGTAACGAATATGCTTGGAGCAGTAAGTCGAAACGAGCTTTCCCTTCGCCACCCTAATTTCTGGTTCCTCCCTTGCGTACAGAGTGGTCATCTCTCCCTCTCCATGATCTCTCGACTCTCCCTCCCACTGTTTCTCCCTTGCTTCGTCTTGCTCCGTCCTACTCTCTCCTTTGGTTTTCCTCTTTCCCTCTTTTGCGTCTCCTTTTCTCCTGCTTAGTCTGTCTTGGCTCTTATCCGTCTGTTTGTCCTCCTCATATGCTGACCCCACTTATAGACTGGAGAATCATCCTCCTTTTCATCCTCGGTGGTTTACTCGTCATCTCTTTTGGTGCATGGCAATGGTACTACGACAAACATGCTCTCATCCCCCTTTCTTTGCTCAAGAATCGATCTGTCATCGCATGTGCGGGAGCCATGTTCTTCTTCATGTTGGCTATGTTGGGTGGTACCTACCAACTTCCTCTTTTCTACCAAGCTGTAAGTCTCCCCGTATTAGCGAGAACAATTCATAGCTCATAGACTTGCTTAATAGGGTCGAGCACACTCACCAGAAAAGTCTGGTATCGATATCATCGCTTTTATGTTGTCCATCTGTATTGCCATCTTCATCTCAGGTGGTATCACTACCAAATTCGGACGATACTATCCTTTCCTTCTCATTGGGTAAGTGTGTACATCTGATATCCTCGAGTCCAAGCTAATGACCGTACCAAAACAGTCCCCCCATTTCTGCCATCGGTTTCGGTCTCTTGTACACCATCGACGCCGAGATGTCAAATGCCAGAATTATCGGATATCAAATCTTGGCTGGTTTCGGTATTGGTCTTAGTTTTCAGAACGTTCTTATTGCCGTCCAAGCAGAGTACCATGATCAACCCGCTCTTTTACCTCAAGCAACTGGGGTTGTCTCATTCTTCCAACTCACTGGTGCTGCTATCGGTATCGGTAAGTACTTCACCATCCAAAGCAGTGTATGTAAGCTAACATGTTCGTGCAGGTATCATCAACACCGTTCAATCCGTTTTCTTGAATACCGAGATCAAACGACTCGCTCCCAATGTCGATTTCGAGACTGTCCGACAATCAGTCTCAGCGATCTATCAACTCCCTGTCGCTGATCAACCCCCTGTCATCGACGCATACATTATCAGTATCACCAAATCATTCATTCCCATCATTGCCGCTTGTATCCTCGCTTTGATCTTCGGCGCATTCATCAGAAACCACAATATGCTCACCAAAGGTGGTGCAGGTGCTGCTCATATGGCTTAAACAGAACAGCAGCTCGAATCCCCATTTTATTTACCCTAATACCTTGACAAACCTCTTCACACTCCCACTTCAGAATAGTTAATCCATATATAATGTATATATTTTCATAGAGGGTTTCGGACAATGCATGAAATGACACCTCCCGCAATCATGATGTGGGATCTCTGTTCATTGGGTTATATGGGCCTATTGAAAACTACTGTGATCTCCTTCTGCTCGTTGTAGTAGTGACAGACATGTATGATATCTTTACAAACACGACGTGATATGATATGATGCATATGATAGATATGCTATTTTTCCAGCATGGAACCCCGTTTGTAAGCGTGATTATCTCAATGGGCAAAATCCTAAAAATTTCTATCCAGATCTCATCAATCCCTCTTTCAACCTTTTCCACTTTTATCAACTAGCTGCGGCACCAGACTATGACGACGAAGATCTGAAAACTTTCGGTAAACTCGCTACACCTTGCGAAGCCGTTTGACTATTGACCATACCGAACCTCGAACTGCAATCCAACAAGATCCTAAGTGCGTTTCTTGCTCTTACTCTTGAGATATCCTGAGAAGATGATAATGACGGTCGGGAGGTGGTAGGTGCGAGAGGGACAGCAGGGGCGAATGGGTAAGGGAAAGTCTTGGATAAAACTTCATACATCGCTAATGTCACGGCGAATTGAGGAGATGATCGGATAACTCTGCAAAAGGACCCATTAGCCAAGTAAACTTGTGAGAAAGGCTTGTAGATGACACTCACCGAGCAAGACCACCCTTGTACAAGGCTATTTGCATATCGTGAGCATGTCAGAGATTTGACAATTTGGTTCATTCTGTCTTGACTTACCTCTGACACCTTCCTCCTGTAAGATCTTGGTGAATCCATCTACAACACCTTTATACACGGTCTGACCAGCTCGGGCTTGCGACTGAAGTCGGGTTTTAACCACATCGGCCGGTGTTGTCCTATCAAACGTTTCTGTAATTAGCACGACTAACGTCACTACATCATAATCCCCTAAAAAGTCGCTCACAAATAAGCAGCGGGCATACCAGCGATACCAGCAGCAGTCAGGAGTTCTCCGAAACTAAGGACTTTGCCTCGCCTGCCCTCGTGGAATAAATCTTTCTGCTCTGGGTGTCAGCGCATTTCTCTAGTGGGGTTTATAGCGAGAGCGGCTTACCTTCAAGTGAGCGTATCTGGGTGGACAAACAAGATCTCGATATTAGCCGTGTGTTATGTTCGAATGCGAGTTCAGTAATGACTTACGCTGTGAAGTAAATCATTGACTGGTAGAGATGAAGAGTTAGCCGTTAACTTCAATATCAAATCCAGTACGGCGATCGGGCTAGTCCAGCACCCCAATGATTCTCCTGTCGATCTTGCCCCTTCTCGCCATTTCGGCTATCGTCTCCAGTCCCTCCTGTCTTCCCCTACGTTCCTCCTTGTCTGTTCGCCTCTTCTCCCTTATCCTTCTGCTTCCCATTCCTTCCATTCTCCTCCATCCCTTCCAGATGCATCCACCTCTTCTCGTCTGCATCTCCAAGTCACCTTCTTCGATCTCACCACCCCTCTTTCCTCACGGTAAATTAATCAACTCACGAAAGGAATATCTCTGCAAAGCTTACCATCAGCAACCAAGCTACGCGAGTAAAGAGATATCGAAGAACTCACCTCCAGAAACAAGCGATAGCACCCTATCAGAATCAGGATCGTCAGTATCGTCATACCGTGAGTAAAGGTCTCTGACCCACCTTGTACAATCCCACTAAACCGAGTTGTTTGACAATATGCAGTGCCCCTCGGGGTACAGCACCACCTCCTTCCGCTCTCGTTATCTCACCGGCCTATTTGTCCCAAGGGTCAGACATGTTCCAGAACTATGCTTTTCCTAGACATACCATCTGTAAACGAATTTTCGTAATTTCTGAAAAGGAATATTAGCATGTTACAGTGATGTACTCATGACAAGGTCGACCCACCAAGAGGATTGGTGACAGCCTGTTTCACATGATCAGCCCATCACATCTTCTGTCATGTCGATATAGGATTATCACATACCACTTGACATCCACCCGCCATACCACCCGCAAAGATCTCCATATACAATGGGATTCTACCAGTTTCAGGATCGGTTGCCTTTTTCCTCACGAAATCGTTGACGGTCAATTTGATGGCTTTCTCAGGAGCTACACCGACGAGCTGAGGCATGACACCTCGGTAGAAAGCTCTTATACCTCCTTCGTTGGCGTATACCTTCCTTACGCAGTCTGCGGCATTTCGGTAGAGCACTTCTCCGACCACAGTAGATCGTTGATTTTGTAATCTAATGAAAATCGGCAATTAGCCTACAAGACAAGTGTAGTATGACTATTGGACATGACATACCGAGTCTTGACTAAATCAATCGGGTATACGACCTAGTGAAAAGACGTCAGCGAAAATACGAAAAGTCAGTACTCCTCTTACTCACATAGGCACCCATACCACCTGCTATACCACCCAAGAAGAAACCGTAGGCGGATTGACCTAATTGCGACAGAACACTTCGAGAGGCTGTTACTTGAGGCTGCACAGCAGCTTCAGGTGGTTGCCACTGGATATCAAGTGTCATCAGCTCGAGTACAGAACATCCGGGTAGGACTTATGTCGACTGACCTTGGCATCAAGAAGAGCTTGGAAATCAGCCAAACCGAGTCGGGAGCTAGTGGAAGCACTTCCACGAGTAGCGAAATGCCAGATGATTTGTGCCTGCGATTTGAATCAGTATTCGTTGTCCAGATTATAGTGTGATCTGACGCACCTCCATAGGGGTGAACATTCCATATCGCATACTAGAAGCAGCTTCGTCCAGGAAATCTGATAAATCGATTCTTCCATCTTTTGATTTCCTGACTGCGTGTTCGATAATACGTTCGACAGCGTCCATTTCTGTGAGGATTGTAAGCAACGATACCTTACTGGACCAATTCATCATGACATACCTCGAATGACTATTGACAAATCGCAAGTAAGCATTGCATACTTGCCCACATGGACGATAGACACGTCTGAACTCACTGTTATGGAAAGCGATGACCTCCGAATAACTAATCTTTCTACCCGGGTTCATCGTACAAAGCGTAGGTAGCCTCTCAAGAACTGAATCTGACAATTTGTGTCCAGCAATCTCTACAATGATCCTTTGAAATTCTTCCGGACTGATATAACCATCACCATCTTGATCGAAGTGGTGGAAAGCTTGTCGAAGCCTTTCACCTTGGTATCCTTTTATGAGCTGCGTGAATTCGTGATCTTTTGTGAACGCAAGGGGTGTCAGCTAAGCGATCACTTTCATTGCACAGCGAGAAAGTACACCCACATCCCAGAACATGTCGTCCACCTCGTTTACCAACGTAAAGCTTCATCCAGTCACAATCAAAGTCAAAGGCTAAGCAGGTAGTCAGCCAGGATGAAAATGGCTACCATTCGTTTGACGGAGACTCACGAATTCCACTGGCAGCAGTGTTAGCAGAGAGCACGGCTTTGAACTCGTCAAACTCGATGGTTCCAGAGGCGTCGCTATGACCAAGATGTCAGCTGACATTTTTCTGTACCGAAAAGGTATGTTGAGAGCTAACTTACGTGTCAAAGACGAGGAAAGCAAGTTGATAATCCGCATCGGGCTACGAATTGTTAGATAGGCAGACCGATAACCTCAATACTCCATACACTTACTCGTTTCAGCACTGCATGAGAGACAGTCAGCAAAGGACAAATTGCAGCTCATCAAGAGCGTTTTACTTACAGGTCTCAAACACAACGAAATCCTCCCATGATACCAATCCTCGTCCAGTATTGTCCGCTACTCTGAACACTATATGCCGATATCAGGTTGACAATTCTCGAATATAGATTCGCAGTCATAACTTACAATTGGTATATTGTTCTCTTTTAATCTTACTGAAGCCCTCATCTGTCGGAGCGATAGCATCGATGAATTGAGAAGGGTTGAGGTATCTATAAAATGATGTACCATGATTTCAGCTGTCGATACAAGGGGGGAATGAGCTGAACAACGAAACCACTCACTTCTTCCCCTCAATCTCCTCTTTTGCGAACCTATCAAAAGTCCTTCTCCATCTTGCCAATTCGTTCTCGGCAGGTTTGACGGAAGAAGCGAGTGAATCGGCTGTTGATTTTATGGTGGAAGATAACCTCGACGTGAGCGGTCCCTGTGAGTCGGACATGATGGACTATCGTACACGACTGTAAGGTAGATGTAGAAGAGGAGGAGGTGGGTAGTCGACGATACCTAGGGGGTTTGTCGGTGGGATGTAAGGAGGATCAAGAGGGTGGTATGAGAGGTGAGTGATGAGGCGTATGACTGAGTGTGGTATGGTATACTCGTCCTGCTGTATTTTCCAGCCCGGTTGTTCCGACTGTCACTGTAACTCGGAGTTAACTCGCATAAGACTTACACATACACTTACTTTACTTTGGTATACTCCACGGTGCCCCCTTCGCGTCCCCTACAAATGATCGTATGAATCCTCCTATAGATAGTATCAGACAGACCACTGATCGCCACGTCATGCTCGCATGTTGATCATCATCCCGATCAACGGACAACGGACTAACGTACGTTCTATCTCATGATCCAACTCACTTGCTTCCCAATCTCAGAATTCCCGTCACAAAAACACAGAACACAAAACAGAATGGATCTAGGCGCCAGTGGACTCCCCACCTCATTCGGTAAACAAACCCCTTCCCTTCCTTCCAAACCACCTCCCGCCCAATCAACATCCAGGGGTGGACACTCAGGGCGAGGATCAAGAGGAGTGGCAGGAGGCGGAAAGCGAGGCAACAATAGAGGACGAGGGAGGGGAGGTGCGAGTAGCGGTGGAGACCACGGCGATCATGCATATGGTGATGAAATCGAATATGGGCAATCGGGCTTCAATGGCGGAAGTAAGGTCAGTTCAGTATCGATCGATCTCGACGCTCAGCTATGAGTGCTGAATTGGGATATATTGTTTGATATAGAGACGACACCCTCCTTCTCCAAACGACTCCCCTTCATCGTCCAATCGGAACGCACCACCCAACTTTAGACAGAATCAACCGTTCTCAACCAGGGGAAGTGGCGGGAGAGGAAGAGGGAGAGGAGGTGGACCCAGAATGCAGCATGATCACGGACAGGGTGGAGGTGAGAGAGGGTTCTGGAAAGATAGTTTCATGGAAGACCCATGGAAGGAATTGGAGGAGCAAAGGTCGAGGACGAAAGGGGTTATGTGAGAAGTGATTAACGACCACATTTATGGTTTTAACGAGGTTTATGGATGAATCATGAATTGATATTGGGTAATGAATGATATGCCAAAAATATGATGCGGTATGTATATACTCTGCTATGAACACATGAATATAGTCGTAAGTCGTCCTTTTGCTTTCTAGCTTGAGACCCCGAGGATGGTTGAAGCGTGCTGACTCTGTTATCAATGACTCATAGTGAACAGTCATATAATTAGAGGCTCAACCAGTGTCATATGGGCTCTCGACACCCATGACAATATGCATGTCTCTGTACACGTACCTCACGGACCATTGCAATCAAGAAGAACCCCATGCCTTCAGCGAGATCATTGATAGGGACAAAGTGATCATTTTCTGTTGATGGAACATGACGCACGGACGATGCTCACTGACACTGGACACTGGCATCAGCACTGCACACACACACACACACGCACACACACGAGTCACGTTGGATGATCAACATATATCATTGATCCCCAGTCTTGATCCCTTCCTCTTCCTCTTCTATATCACACTCGACTCGCTCATACATCACATTCATATTATATATATATATAAAAGATCTCACCAGAGTATCGACACACACAATCTCCCTTTGGCATTCCTCAACAGTGTCGCGTCGGATTTTGGGCTTGTATCGATAGCCAGCCGAGTATGGTACTCACGTCAGAACTCGTGCGAGGTGGGTACATCCTGGACAAGGACTGACAGATTGGGACATTGACATCCTTTCAAGTTCTCGTACCCACACTGTTACAGCACGACTCAACACTGCTGTCTTCCTTGATCGATCTGCACAACCGTTCTGTATACCAAGAAGTTGTCAAATACCTCTACAGCACGGTGGACATCGTCTTGCCAGCTGATCTATCGTTGTCTCCTCTACTGGTATCACCGAGAGTCAACGCTGTCCTCCGGTAAGTGCTATTTGCAACGTCCCGCCCATTGAGCTGACAATAGCATTAGGAATGGCAAGTTGGGCCAAGTAACTAAGACTATCCGGTTTCGACATTCCTCATCATCCAAGAAAGACGTTCCCTCAATACAAACTCGATATCTCACCGATACTGATGATGAGAAGAGGACTGCTGTCTGGACATTGGCCGCTGATATCATCCAACGTTGTCCCAATGTTCGGACCCTGGAGTGGGAGACGGATTTTGGCATAGGTGGAAGTTTATGGGATGTGAGTAACATCACATTGTCATTGCAGTCCGGCCCATTGCTTAATACGCATGCATTTTAGGCGATCTCCTCCTTGAATGATCTGACGCAACTATCAATGCGCCACTCCCCTTTACACCCCTCTCAAGATCCAAACAAAAATTCCACTGCGCATTTCCCTCGCATAGCTCCTCGTCTACAACTGCTGATTCCTCCTGGCTTATCGCTACAACCACAGGTGAAGGCTGAGGGGACCGATACACCGCTGACGAGAGGATCAGTCGTTGGCAATGGTGGTTGGGGTTTAGGAATAGGATGGGAGAACTTGGAGGTTTTGAAGATAGGACCGTTGAGTGAAACAGGTGTGGGTTTCCAGCATTCCTCTACAATAGAAAACGCTGAATCTCCGATAGGCAAAAACAATCGCGAATCATCTCACTTTGTTATCAATGCGACCCTGTGCTCTCGCCGGAATCGCGTTGGAAACTCATTTCCTCGATATACTTCTTTGTAATGCAATCAGCAGAATTGGTTCTCTAGGTACTTTGGTTCATGTCGAATTATCCACGACTGGAATGAGATTGACTGCCGAGTGCCTCAATACCATTATCACCGGTTGTGTCGTGTTAGAAAGTCTCAAACTGAGTGGTGTAGATGGTGGGTTAAGGAATCGCTCTTCAAAGCTGACGACATACACTAATAGGCCATTTAAGCAAAGATACCTGGTCAACGATCACTGAGTGGCCATCAAGTTTTGGGTCGCTGGAGATAGTAGTTGCTGAGTACTCCAAGAAATTTTCGTGAGTTTCAGTCTCCTTGATATGACCATGACTGATTCTCAGCTTCTTCCTCATCAGCTGGATACTGGATCATCTCGAAAGTATTCATCATGTTCCTATACCTCAACTCAAACATCTCGCCATACGTCGAAGTATCCATCCGACGAATCTTCTACCTTTTCCTCCACCTAACGCACTTACATATCCGCCTTGTCGACCTGATATGGCGCTGCAAGCGATCCCAGATACACTCTTCAATGCGATCGTGGACAAGGGCAAGCAGCTGCGATCACTGTGTCTGAACTGGTGGGAGATCACTCAAGGAGAATTCACAACTGTAATGTCGAATTGTACGGAATTGAAGACGTTGGAGATAGCGTTGGCGGCTCCTCTCACACAGGTCGTTAGTGTCAATGCTTCAAAGCTGTGATTGTAAGCTAACTTTAGCATAGTTGAACCTTCCAACCTCCTTCGCGAAACTTCCTATGGAACGATTGTACATCACTAGTGATCCTGCGGTGTATCCCGCTAACATCACTGGCAAACTCAAGATCGATTACATCGAAATTCCTGAGGGTTTTCCAACGGTCCTTCGCAACCAAATTCTGGAGCATGACCCGAATCTGCCAGATCCTCGAGATTTGAAGAAAATTTCCCGTCGGTTACCCAACTTGACCACTTTGGCTTGGGGGGGAAAGGGTGGTCGAGGCGAATGGCACTTCACTCGCAAGTCTGCTCCATCAAGTACAGTCAATATCGACTTCAAACATTCTGCTGTCAAAACCAAGGACATATGGCAACGATGTCAGGAAGCTCCTCCACCGCTGTATGGTGATGTTATCGAAATTCCAAGTTCAGGTGTTTCATTAGAGATCCCCTCTCTACCCTCGACACCTGCAATTATCGATTCACCCATTTCTAGGGTTTCAACGGTCAATACGGATACCTTGGTCAAGACTCCTAGCACTCGAAGAGTCAGCTTAGCCGAGGTTGAGGCTAGTCTCGAAGATCCTTCACCGTTCGATGCCGAGGCAGTACTTGAAGTCCCTTCAACTGCTACGCAAATATTCACCGGGATACCCAAGATTTTGCGAAACTCGAAAGCTTCGAGACCTATACCAGCCACCTCTCCCAGTAGTAACCCCAATAAGATTGGTCCATCAGCAACGTTCTCTTCGCCCAGAACCAGTCAACCGGTAGGCTCTGGAGCGAGGTCACCTCCGAGTTCACCGCATTCTTTCCATCGTCGAGGGTCGAGCAGAAGCTGGCATGGTGTCACTCGTAAGAACGCTATTCCGGAACAAGAGTTGACCAACGCGCCTCGAATCGTTCCTGGTTCTGGAGGTAGACAGTCTCTTCCTGTCGAAGCTATCGGTGAGAGACTGAAGAAGGTTGTACCGAAGGAAGAGAAACCGAAAGAAAAGGTGGAGAAAAAGAAGATCGAAGCTAGTCCGAAATCGGCAGAATCGGGATGGACCATTGTAGGTGCTGGGAATGATAAGCCGATCAAAGGGGATAAGTCAAAGAAAGGTATATCTAAGAAATCCAAAGATTGACTCATGGATTGATTTGAGTATAAACCTTTTCATAGTCCCCGGTTGCTCAGTATCAAGAAAACTTGTATATGTATTTGAAGTTGTAAATACAGTAAACATGACATGCATCTCTCTTACATCAACATGAGGGAGCGAATCGAATTGGGTAGCCAAACCTATCCATACAACCGAAAAGACGTATTGATAACAGTAGATAACGGGATAATATCATAAATGGTTTAAGATCCAAGGTTGTTGATCAACCTGATCGAGGGGTAATCTTTCCTCGGGCTTGAGGCGAAGTAGCTACGAAGAATCAATGTTCCAATTGTCAGTTTCAATTTGGGAATAGCAATGGAAAGATCAGCTTACTGATTGTATGAATTCTCTAGCTTCTACTGATAAGAATGATGGAAAATGTACATCGCATCTACATATCCTTTGATGAACCACTATTGAACATACATTATCAGCATCTGCTCTCCTCGAACAGTTCCTTGATGGCGATTATAGCTCAGTTCACTCACATCTTGGGCCACTGCACGTATCTGCTCCGAAAGGTTCTGCGCCACAAGTTAGCTCGTATGCGAGAACACCTAGTGCCTATGATGTGAACCCCAATCAGCTGTGACTTCGTTGCACTGCGAATGATACTCACCCAGATATCCACAGCTTTCCCATATGACTGACCTAACACCATTTCGGGCGAAACGTACGATAGTGTACCCGCTAATGTGCGCTGACTGTGTTACAAGACAAGAGGATTAACTCTCTGACTTGCATATCAAACGAGATATACTCACCTGTTCTCTTCTGGGGAATAGACTGACCAACCGAAATCACCTATCTTGATCTCCCCATTCATGCCTACGATAAAACCAGTAGGAATGTCAGCTACGGTAGTACACACGAAAGGGAGTGATGACTGACCAAGTAGCAAGTTCTCAGGCTTGATGTCTCGATGGATGATCTGCTTCGAATGCAGATACGTCAATCCGGAGGCTACTTGACGAATATACTGTTGGGGCAAGTTAAAAACAAGGACTACAAGGACGGCCAATCCGAACAGGGAGGTACTAACCTGACTGCTCCTCCTTTCCGAGAATCTACCCTTTTTAGCGAGCTGCTTGAATAATTCCCCTTTGCCTGGTTGTCAAACCGAATTAGCTGACTGCGCCCAGATCATATCAAACCACTGACCTGCTAGTTCGAGCATCAGGAATATGCGCGTGGAGTCGTGGAACCATCCGTACAGTCGTATGATGTTCGGGTGCCTAGAGTGAGCGGCTGTCAACTGGTTGGACGTCTATCAATGACCTTGCACCTACCTCAACTGCTGCATCACTTCGATCTCCCTTCTAACTTGAATTTGGACCTCCTTAGTGATGACTTCATCTTTGCTCAGGCATTTCAGCACCAGAATGAATGGGTCTGTCTTCGATTTCACCCTAGCTAGATAGACTTTCCCGAAGTGACCTAAGTGTACAGTGTCAGTGAGAGTCGTCTCGCAGGGTGTTACATACCTTTGCCTAATGGTCTCCCTATATCGAAATTGGCCAAACTCCAATGCTTGGATGGGCCAGCGCTATGAACAAGAGAACGCACGATCAGTAAATTATCACCTAAGGGTAGAGAAAGAGTGCTCCATCAGTGTGATTATGACATTTGTTCAGGAGTCTGGACACAACACTAACCGCTCAAAATCATCATCGAGTTGCCTATGTTGGGCCACTCGTTCAGGTGTAGCTGGCACATGAGGGATCTGTTCGAAACCTCCGTCATATATCCCTATACCGGTCGATTCTGTGGACGCAGGGTGCCGGTCCTGATGCTGCATGATTGCATTGTCGACTTGATGCTCCGCTTGAGTGGTGACAGGGTTGCATGATGCATAATGTCATCAGGATAATGGTCATCCATCTCCCTGTCTCCCTTACGCAGGAGCTATGTTAGTTGTCGATGTATACCGGCTGTGTTACGTAATATAGCGGACCGAGTGTGTCCGGTGCTGTTTGCTGCTGCCATGATGATGTTGAATGATTCAAGTTAGATGAGCTTGCCAGCTACCGCCCACTTGACGACCACATCTACGCTTCATGTCAATCGCTATATTGGCATCCACATAATCAGCAATGTCAGCATACCAGACCTATCCACAGCAAGGTGGGAGAAACCAGCCAGGTGCCCCCAGCGAGAGATCAGCCGCTTCAGAGGATGATGGAGAGGAGGAGAGAGATCTACCTCCTTCAAAAGCCAATGGAACGGCCGCTCCAAGTAATCGTAAGTAGCAGTTTGATATCAAATCATCTTGTAACTTCACATCGATGTATTTAATTCTTACCATTCTCGATGTCCCTAGGAGTGTTTGCTGATATAATGTCGCTATGATAGGTGCATGTGTAAGTTGCCCCCCGAAAATTTTCTCCTTTTGCTTACCCCCTCCTCCAGGATTACTGTCACCGGATGAAGATGAAATGTATCGGCAAGGAGAATCCACCATGTAATCGGTGTAGGCAAAACAAACATCCTTGTACTTTTGATGGACCGAGGAAGTCCAAGTCGTCTAAAGTTGAAGAGTGAGTGCAAGTAAATGCTACTGTATGCTAAATTCTCATTAGCCGATTGCGCCTTGTGGAAGCACAGATCGGGGCCATGCAAGGGAATCTACAAGAGTTGTTGCAGCTGCAAAGAGGTGCAGCTGCTGTTGCCGCGGCGAACAGTGAGTGATATACCTCTGTTCAGCCATGTCTGACCCCTCGTATAGCCCATCCAGCTACTACGAACGACTTGGACGCAAACTCCCCTGTTCACCTCGGTCAGCGACATCACTCTTCCCAGACCGCTCATGGACCATTGGGCCCGCCTCCTTGGGGAGCACCACCTCATCACCCTTACCGATCTCGTGCTGTTCCATCTCCCGGTCCCTCCGATGAGGATGAACCTATCGATCCCCTTAAATCGGCTTATGCAGCTGCACCATGGGCAAATATGCTTCACCTGGCCGAAGCTGCAAGACTGAAAGCGGATTCGCACATCGGCGGAGATGATGATCAAGGATTCCGACCGAAGGTGATCTCTCCTCGCTACGATGTACTCGAGGATGCGCAAAGAGCGAGAAAGCGACCTCGCACAATGAGCGCAGTAGGGGATGATGCTTCGTCTGTTCACATCAGTCTCAACGAAAGAGGACCCAATGGATCACCAGATCCGGTCGATCTAGGATGGTGTACGTTGGAGAAGGGGAGACAGTTATTCGACACGTGAGTGAATGGATGATCTTGAGCGATGCTAATGTTGTAGATTCTTCGAACGGTGTGGTGTCTACATGCCTTGTTTCGATCCAGAATATGACACCTGGGACAGGTGAGCTGTTTTCCATTGCTTCCCTCCTGATCTTTCGCAGCTGATGCATCTGGTGTAGTCTACGAAAACGATCTCCATTCGCGATAACGACGATCATAGCAGTGGTCACAAAATGCGAGGATGCAGCTGGTGAGTCTTTTCGTTAATGGCCTCGTGCTTAGACCCTTTCGTAGGCCCTCCCAGTGAACTCCAATTGAAAAGTAGGGAACATGCGGAGAAAATGGGTAAGTCGTCGTTTTCCATCACCCCAATATCCTACTGACCTTGATTTTTAGCCATGCACTCCCTCTTTACTCCTGTTTCTAGGATCGAGATTGTCCAGGCGATGAGTAAGTCAGACTTGAGGACAAGCTCAGCTAACACCAATAGTTCTGCTTGCCTCTTGGGGAGAAACATTCTGGAGACCAGGTGGTGAGTACGAGTCCCGCAGGAGTAACAAATGCTGAATTTCGATCCCATAGGCCATGCAATTCGAATGGCAATGGACATGGGATTGCACAAGTCTCTGGCGTATCTGGTGGAAGCTGGTATGGGTGCTGGAAAAACGCCAGAGCAGGTCGAGGCGGATAGACTGATCGTTGCCGGTGCTAGAGTTTGGCTTACGGTGAGTATCTTCATATACTCTTGCAAATAGACAGCTGACACCATACGTACAGCTCTTCAAGATGGAATACGAGTGAGTGTATCTATCAGGGGATAAATCTGACACCGCCGTAGAATGTCCTTTGCATATGGTCGACCCGGTCTATTTTGCTCAGAGATCACCATCAAAGACGCTCGTGATTTCCTTCGACATCCCCTTTCGCTGCCCACGGATGCGAGATTGGTTTCTTCGTGCGAATCTCTGATGTTGAGAAGTGAGTTCTGCTATTTGTCTTTCGCTGCTGACGTCTCCCCAGTGCCGCTGCATCAACCTCTTGCGCTGGCGCCAAGTAACGCGGCGCAGCCGTACCCAAACATGGACGGAAAGCTAAGAGAGGCAAATCGAGCCATAACAGATTGGTACAACTACTGGGATGGTTATTATGGTAGGTCTATATCGTCATATAACGATGCTGACGACGTTGTGTAGCGCGCAATGGTGTACCTAAAGACCATTTCCTTCGAGAGACATGTGAGCGGATCGTATCGTCGTTGAAAGCCATGCTAACGTGTTTACAGTGATAACCGGTGGTGCCGGATCCTTGTGAGTTGCGTCTTCGAATCTACGAGGAGTCTGACTGATCATCCAACAGCCTATCCTCGAACTCTTACGTCTTGCACGAGATTCGGAGCCGAAGAGATGTAGCATTCCTGTCGGACGAACGGAGACAATGGTTGCAAGAGGCTGGAAGGAAAGCACAGCAATTGGTGACTATATGTCTGCGAGGGCAACAGGTGAGTGTGTTGTGTTATTCATGCATATGCTTCCAAATCGCTGACCATTGTCACATAGTATGCCAACACGATACAATATGGTAAGTAGCCGAGGAACTCTGATTACATTTCCCTTCACTGACGTTTTTGTTCATTTACTAGCTAACCTCCTGACCCGTAAGTCGCCACCTTCAACATTCATAGCACGTTTCTGATCAATCAATAGATTACAACATCGTCTACGCTGCGCGTTTCCTGATCCGTATGGCTACGCTGGTTCCTGAGTCATGTAATTTGAGACAGATCGGCAAAGACGTAGAACAAGTTGCGATCATGTTGACCAAAGGTGAGTTACCTCGCTATGAGAATGCGCTGACTCGATCAGTCCCTGGCTTCCTGTTCGCCCATATGCTGTCAGACGTCTTGAAGAAAGCTCGGAGAGACCAAGTACTACCCCCGGCGTCTCGTGCACCTTCTCGACTGCCGTCTCCTACCAGAGGTCTGACCGCTCTACCTATGTCTGACCAAAACTCTTGGTCGTCGGGCCTCACCCCGAATACCAATTTTGTATCCTCTCTCTCGGGTGGACCGGACATCTCCATCAACGTGAATCCAGCATCTGATCAAGGCCTATCGTCGCATATGGACTTCTTGTATGCAGAGCAGCTCTTTGCCAACACAGGGAATGCGAGCACTCCTAGTCAATTCTTGGTGAGTTATAACAGTACGAAATGTCAGGCTGATCAAGTAGTCTATCGATTCACAGCCCAATCCGGCTAGCGGAACCACTGATCAAGGATTCAGTTTAGATGCGTGGTTCCCGTTCCCTCCTTTGGGTAAGTCTCTCGTACTTTGACTGACTGCGACTTGTAACGAAGGCTGAGTTTCATTCGCATAGACAATGATCTGAGCCCTCTTCTGGCGACGGGTACAGATCCTTCCGCCCATCCGCCTCCTACCAACGCAAACGAGAGCCGGCAAACGTGGTGGTGAAGGAAAAATATTGAAACAGGATATTGCGGATGCATGCATTTGTGTAGACATTGTTACCAGTTTTTCGCGATCGATGTACTGCCGTAGGCATCGAGAAGTCTTTTCATCTAAGGAGCCTCGACCACCTCTCCGACGATATCTTCCTCCTCTTCCTCTCCTTGACCGTTTGCAGGCTTAATAACCGCTTTGTGCATATCAATCTCTCTGATCCCCAAACCGGCAAGGAGGTATATCACACTCAAGATGACTGCACATAAGAAGACGGCGTGTAAAGCCTTTTGGTATGAGTTGATGGCGATCGATTTGAGGGGTTCTGCCAAATATCGGATGGACGCAGAGGATTCTCGGATGGAAGCGATGGTCTAGGAAGTTAGCGTTGATCGTGATGAACCACACTCACTTCTTCAGCCCCAGGTCCAGTGATTCTCTTACTTAACTCTTTCTGCAAAATAGCTTGGGCCAAGGCACCCGATAATGCAACTCCCAAGACCTGACCGATTGTTCTGAAGACATATGACACTACGGCGAGGATGAGCGACATCATGACTGATTTAAGGACAACCTACAGCTGGTGGCGATCGCAACATGTTCATGACCGACATCTGCGATAAGGGCGACGATGGTCAAAGTAGTGACAGCCCCCATGGCAAAACTCGTGAATGATAAGTTTGTCCAGAGCATCCACCTGACGAGATATCAGCGCAGTTTCATGCTCATTTCTCCTGTGAACCTACTCAGAGGATTCCCGATTCCACCACGAAATCAATATAGCACCAACAAGGCCCATAAATCCGGACCAGAAGTTCAACCAGTAGTATTTCTTGGTGTGTCGAACCACAAATCCACAACCTAGGGAACCGATCATACCGGCGATGGAGTTTGGTATCAAGTGTGCACCTGCTTGTGAAGAAGACATTCCCCGGACAACGGTGAAGAAGAGGGGGATGGTGTAAATCTAGATGTCAGCGAGGTTCACGAGATCTTTTACTCACCAGAGCGAATTGCGCCATAGAGATGGAAAAGTTGTTGATGGCAACGCTGACCGCCGTCCTCCTATTAAGCAGTTCGAATGGCATGACAGGTTCCGAGGCCCATTTGAGCTCGACCAGCAAGAACAGAGCGAATAGAACTGCGCTGACGCCAAACAGACCTAGAATGATAGGGTCCGACCAGGCATAGGCATCTAACGAGGTAGAATTGGTCTTGAGAGAGACAGCGATCAGTGCTGCGCCGACCCATCCAGCGAGCAGGAAACATCCTAAAAAGTCTATTCGTCGGAACAGCTGCATGGGAGTTTGCTTGACAACAGGCGTGGCTGCACCAGATGCAGGATCAGAAGGGATCGTGTAGCGAACATTGGTGTAGACGAGAAGACTTCCGACCAGTAGAACAGGGATCTAACGATCAGCCCTGATCTCTTCAAGATTGTAACCTACCTGAATGCCGAAAGCCCAACGCCAGTGAAGATAGTCATTGATGATACCACCTAACGGCGCTCCCAAGCTGTCAAAGGTCAGCATTAGAATGGGTGTCAGGTTGACTCACCCCATCCCACCTCCCTGTCATTCATTATCAGCAATGCACATACCTCCGAGAGGGGTTTGTAACTCACAAATGCCAAATTTCCGAAACCTTGGTAGATACCTCGATGTGTACTTTTCGGAGGAGAACATCAGATACGACTGACTCTACTGCACTGAGATCACTCACATTGGTACAATATCACTCATGATCGTGCTTCCGACTGCATCGTCGTCAGACTTGGTCCACCAACATCCATGCACTCACTTGTACTTAGACCGCCTCCTCCCATGCCTGCTAAGGCTCTTGCAGCGATAAGGAATTCCATAGATGGCGCAACAGCACAGAGAAGGTTGCCAGTGGCTAAGCATGTCAGCAAGATACTGTAAGGCCACGACTCACTGAATATAGCCATAGCCAAAAGCATGGAAGCCTGACGTCCGATGATGTTACAGAGACGACCGTAGATTGGCGTTAAACAGCACACGGACAGCATGCTATGATATCAGCGACTACGTCTGACTGAGATCAACTTACTAAGAAGTACCGAGCCACGAGGCCATGTTCGTAGCGTTGAAAGAAGAAGAGATCGGACCGAGAAGCGTCGCAACTGGAATATCTGTCAGTGAGACGAATGTGGGGATCAAAGATGTTCGGATTTTTAACTCACCAACGGTCCCGTCGAATGCATTCAGAAAACTACATACCCACATGGAGATACACTGAAGATCAGCTCTGCACGGAAGTCGAAAGTACTCACCAGAAGCCAGAACCTGTTGACGCTCAAGCCCACTTTGTTGTAGGATAGCTTATTGACATCGGCGGGCTCATCTGACTTGGGAGCTGAGGAGTAGTCAGGTGTGTTGGCGGTGTTGAGCAGCGGTCTTATCTCGTCCGTCGTCATTGTGCGTTCCGTTGCTGTTGGATGTATTCCGCAGAGGGCGATGAACGGGATAAAGGGTTTATATATCACGAGCAACAGTCGAACGAGACAATCCTTGCAGATGCTTATCTCTGACTACGAGTGCATCTCATTTGTGATTCCCATACATTCCCCCATATGGGCGGTCAATTCCACTGCCCACATCGGTCAAAACCGAAACCACACCAATCACACCGAATCAGAACCCTGAACTGCATGGATTCCGAATATACTCTACTCGAGTATGTAGAGCAATATCACGTCGACAGAGTGATTTTACGAATGGAAAAACCCACCCAGTCCGAATCGAATGTCACTTCATGTTGGATAATTACGATGCACTACGGATTCGCCATCGGCTGACAGTCGCTATATCGTTCTTCGTAAAACTGATATACATGTCCTCACATCTTTTCCGTGACGAAGGAACTCGTAGACATGTACATGTATATATATATATGCAGACGACTCGAATGTATCAGTGGAAGAGATCAAGCTGACAGTAATCTACCTAATTCATCACTCTGTGTCACAAAAAGATGGTTACTGATCTACCAGCAGACGAGATGTCTATGCAACAAGAGAATACCATCTCCCCCCCTCAGCACCACGCGAAAATTGAGACGAGTGACGTCTCTGGCGAAAAGGAAAACGTTGGCACTCGGCTCAGTCACTGCGTCATCAACCTTTCGCCCGCTTTCTTCTGTGAGTTCTAACATGACACCCAGGGATAAGTAAGTGTTGACGAATTCCCTCCAGCACTGAATATGGGTACAGGAATCGTGTCGATCCTTCTCTACACTTTCCCATACCCTGCAAGATGGTTGAGGACGATTGGTATAGTCATCTTCGTCCTCAATGTTGTTCTCTTCCTTTTGCTCAGCGTGGGCAATCTCATCCGGTACATACGATGGAAGGGACTTTTCACAACAACGCTCAGACATTCTTCTGCCGCTCTGCCATGGGGAACTCTGCCGATGGGCTTTGCTACTATCGTCGTAGGTTTTCATCCTGCTGCTAACACGCTGACGATCCCAAGAACATGATAGCTCTCGTCTGCGTCAACAACTGGGGCGAACGATGGGGCATAGTAGCAGTCGCACTATGGGCCTTCGATGCTGCTCTCTCCGTCCTCGTCGCTATGGGAGTGTCATTCATGATGTAAGTTGGATCCACCAGAGCCCCGCTGAGACATTCAGGATTACTCGGCAGACACATACGATCGCGTCGATGTCAGCAAGCTGGCTTTTGCCCATCGTCTCTTCAGTCGTAGCAGCCGCTTCTGGCGGTGTGGTAGCAGAGGCTGTATCCCAGTCCATGCCTTCCACCGCAAAGTCAATCGTCATCACATCATACATTGTATGGGGAACCGGTGTCCCTCTGGCTCTATTCATCAGCGCGACTTACTTTTACCGACTCATCGCCCATGGAGCACCTGATCCACAAGCTTTACCCAGTCTATTTCTTCTTGTAGGTCCTTGTGGTCAAGGTAGCTTCGGGATTGTAAATCTGGGTAAAGTGGTCAAAGATCTGGTCTACTCATCGAGCATCGACCTCCTGGCAACGCAGAAAAAGCAAACAGCGATGACAATGATGGCTCAAGCGACGTATGCTGGAGGCCTTGTCACTGGTCTGATCCTATGGGGATTGGGCTTGTGCTGGTACCTCCTGGCGACTGCGATATTCATCGATCACATATGGAACGTCGATCGGTCCTACCTGCGCCATCGATCGTTCAACGTATCTTTCACGGCGTTAACATTCCCGATAGGGGTCTGGGCGGTGAGTATCTTCCTTTTCCAAATGTATGAACCTGCTGATGGATCTCAGAGTGCCTCCAATGCTCTCGCAACAGAGCTCGATTCTGAGGTGTTTCGGGTGATTGGTGCTGTTGTATCAACTCAAGTGTGCTTCAATTGGCTCTACGTCATGACCATGACGATCTACAAGGCATTCGATGGTTCCATTTTTAATGCACCAGAGTTAGAGCTATTTACCAGTAAACATCGTCAGAGAAGTGAAGATAAAGTGTAATGTTTTCTGGTGTGTTATATGTATTTACATAACCTACTGGTATTGATACATGCTGTATACGTATGTTCATTAGAAATCTGGTTGAGCCTTGTCAGCCCATGATCCCCTTGGTTCCCACTCTCTCGCCTCTTTAAGAAGCCTCTCCCCTTCCGCCTTTTCGATTTGATCTACTACCTCCGGCTTTCCCCATCCTCCTCCACCAGGGGTATGCAATATCAGACAGTCTCCAGTCTCAAATTGCATGGTACCTTTACCTCCCACATTGATGGTCCTGACCTTACCATCCTTCTCTTTTGGCTGTTTTACCCAAAGATTTAACCCTGTAGCTCCTGGTCCACCTCCGGCAAGACCATAGGGTGCTCGAGATCGTCGTTCAGATAGGATGGATACGGATAAGGGTTGTAGGAATTGGAGTGAACGGATACATCCTTCTCCACCGCGATATTTACCAACACCTCCCGAGGAGGGTCTAAATCCGAATTCATGGAGGATGACGGCTATGCAGGGGATCAGCCAGGACTTGTCCGGGAAGATGACCGCTCACGATAACGACGTTCCAGGATCTCAGGATCCGTGATACGCTATTTACGATGTCAGCTGACGAAGATTTCGATCAATTCGCATAGTACTCACCGTGTTGGTCATATGACAGTGCACTCCGGATGTTCCGTTCCATCCGTCTCCAGCGCCACTACCACCGGCGATGGTCTGATTGATGGATCAGTCACAGGTACCACTAGCATCGAACTTACCTCGTAATAACCCCAACCGTCGACTACTTCCCCAGTCTCTTGATTCTTCCCACCTGCACCGAATGACAGACTGAGACGGCAATGTCAGCTTTACAAGTGCAATGGGTTAAAAGCTCACTTGTTGCAACATCCTTGACTAGCAGCACACGCCTTGAATGCAAGCAAAACCGTATCTGTGATTCTCTGCGACGTCATCACATTACCACCGCATACCGCACTTTCGGGTGAAGGGGATAGTAGACATCCTTCGGGTATCCGTATTTCAATGGGTACCAAACACCCCGCGTTGAGAGGGATATCTTCGCCGATCATCGATCGCATACTGTCGTCATACGTCAGCTCGCATACCTGACCATATCAGCTCGTCCACTTACCAGTAGATCACAGCGGCATGCACAACACAGATAGGTGCATTGAGATTCCCACGAAGTTCAGGACCGGTACCTTCAAAGTCAAACACTGCCGAGCCTGATTTGGGATCAATGGTTATGGTCAAGGCGATAGGCGATCCGTCATCTAGATAGTCGACAGCCTATGGAACCAAGGTCAAATAGGGATCATGAAACGTTTTGCATGACTCACATGTAGCACATTGGTCCCAGCATTCTCTGCAGCCTTTCGCAGCATCTTCCGCACTGATTGTTCGGCATTGCTGAGCGGGGAGAAGTGTGGCTGAGTGATCTGATGTATTTTCAAGTATGAGCTCCACTCACTTCTTGATATGGTTCATGTAGCTATGTACCGTCTGGAGATCGTACTCTTGTACTAAAGCTTTCAGAAGATTGGTGCCCTTATTATTCGCAGCGATCTGAGCCTTGACATCACTCTCGACATCTCTGAAAGACCTGGAACCTGAACAGCCAGGATACTGAGCAGGATCCTCCACCATGACTTTATGTAAAGCATCGTGATCGTAATAGCCATTTGAGACTATCTTGAGTGAATGGATGTTGGCTCCTTCTTCGTAGAGCTGAGTGGAAGTCGGGGGCATGGACCCGGGCAGGATACCACCGATGTCACTGTGGTCTGTGGTGTTCAATCGGTCAGTGAAACACTGGCATGAGACACTGTAACAAACTCACGACCTCGGGACGCTGTGAAGAAGATAATCTTGGTAGGGTCATTCTCGTCGAAACATGGAGTGATCACGGTCAAGTCGGGAAGGTGACTAGATGGGGGGGTCAGCTTACATGTCCACACAGAGGTTTTGAGAGCTACTCACCTTCCACCGGCCATTGGTGAGTTGGTCAAAAGTACATCCCCGTCTTTGAGATCTTTCCCATGCAATTTCAATTGATATTCGACTGACCAACTCATGGATCCGAGATGTACAGGGACGAAAGGGGCATTGGCAACGAGATCACCTGTAGGAGAGAACACGGCACACGAGAAGTCCAGTCGCTCCTTGATGTTGGTACTGATAGCCGTTTGCTTCAGTGATCGACCCATTGCTTCGGCGATACACATGAACCGATTGGAGCTAGCGGGGGGTCAGCGGAGATAGGAGATTGCGATGCAGCTTGACTAAGGAGGAAGACTCACAATAAGGACAGGGTAATGGGATCATAATTGGCTTTGCTCTGGACTTGTGGAAGTGACTCGTTGACCATGATGGGCGATGATTATCAATCGAGATAGCCGAGAAGAGAAGGGCTGATCGGATGAATGAGTTATCGAAGTGCAGGCGAGCCAGGTCGTGCCAGAAGAGACGGGGATTCTAGTCCTCTGACAGGCTGACCTGGTGTAATTGAAAAGAAAGCGAAATCGACAGTGAAGGGGGATGTATGCGAGATGTATGAAGGCGGAGAATGAGCATGAGGTCGGATGAGAGAGATAAGAGGAGGACCATAGTCGTGCTGAAGCGCGCTGATAACTTGTGACTTGTTGTTATCCTACTCGTATTCGCTGACGACCTACATTCCTTCGTCCTCTGTTCCTTCATAATCCATCTGTATCGATTCCAGAATATCATACCTGCAGTTGCCTCAGGTCTAGCTGAGGTAGAGAACACCGCTGTAGAGTCTACTTAAAGTCCTGCAAAGAACATCACCCTATTCCCTCACCTCCACCGATATCAACGATGTCTTCTGTTCCCGATCATTCCATTCGAATATCCATCGACAGAGTAAGTCTATGTCACTTCTAGGTCTCCTGACGAAGCTGATCATTCAGCTCTAGGGCGGAACATTCACTGATGTCCACGTATCTACCCTTCCTCGATCCAACCCAAAATCCGCTCAGCAGGATGAATCCAAACGAGAAGAGTTTGTCTTGAAGTTGCTGTCGCAAGATCCCAGCAACTATCGAGATGCCCCCACCGAGGGTGTCCGAAGGGCGCTAGAAAGGGTCACCGGGGAGAAGTTCGAGAGGGGCAAACCGCTGCCAGTGAACAAGATCGGTGAGTCTAAGCTAACTTAGATAAGGACTGACAATTGCCTAGAATACGTCAGGCTTTCCACAACGGTTGCAACCAACGCGCTGTTGGAGAGGAAGGGCCAGAAACATGCTCTTATCATCACCAAGGGTTTCAAAGACCTTCTCGAGATCGGCAACCAAGCTAGACCAAGGATCTTTGATCTGAATATCAAGCGAGCAAAGCCTTTGTACACTAAAGCTGTAGAAGTGGATGAGAGGGTTACCTTAGGTAAGCCGGCGCCGCTTCTGAAACTGTCGTGCTGTTAACATCAGATCACCTCGCAGTCGGGTTTTCATCGGACCCAAGAGCCGAGCAGAACGCCCTTGTATTCAACGAGGATGGATCAGTGCAGAAAGCATATTCTGGCGTAGGCGCCGAAGAGCAGGAGAACATTATACCTGGCAGAATTTTGAAAGGGTTGAGCGGAGAAGCAGTCAAAGTGATCCGGGAACCAGGTGAGTTCACTTTGGGAGAAGACGAAGGCTGAATATCGTCAAGATCTCGATACTATCAAGAAGGATCTGCAGACATTGTACGACGAAGGGTATCGCTCAATTGCCGTTTGTTTGGCTCACTCGTGAGTGAGGTCTGTCTGATCGGGAGCCAAGGCTGACCTGCGCATACTAGCTACACATTCCCTGATCACGAGCTTGCGATTGGAAAAGTTGCATCAGAAATTGGATTCCCCCATATCTCATTATCGTCCCAGCTCCTGCCCATGATTAAGATGACCAACCGGGGGCAATCTACCACGTGCGATGCTTATCTCACTCCGGTACTACAAGACTATCTGAAGGGTTTCTATGCCGGCTTTGCAGGTGGAGCAGACGGTGATTTACATGTGGAGTTCATGGGATCAGACGGGGGCTTGGTAGACCTTAATGTGAGTGGGAACTTGATGGAGCTCCCTGACATAGGTGCAGAACTTTTCAGGCCTCAAGTCGATTCTTTCAGGACCGGCTGGTGGAGTTGTGGGCTGCGCTTTGACAAGCTGGGATGAGGAAGAAAGATCTCCAGTGATAGGGTGAGTGAGATGGGCTCCTACTCGTCGAGCTCTAGCTGACCACCTCTCATCTCAGTCTCGATGTAGGCGGAACGTCAACCGATGTATCTCGGTATGCTGGGCGATACGAATCGGTATGGGAAACCACCACAGCTGGTATATCAATGTTCACCCCACAGCTCGATATCAATACGGTGAGTTGGTATAAGCCGTGGACGATATGTATCTGACTGCTACCATGAGCTCAGGTTGCGGCTGGAGGAGGAAGTTGCTTGACATACAAGAATGGACTCTTCCGTGCAGGTCCAGAGTCTGCTGGAGCCCATCCTGGACCAGCGTGTTACAGGTGAGGCCTGATTTTTCATGATACAGAGATCGTCAAGCTTACCATCTATCCACTCGTAGGAAAGGTGGCCCTCTCGCTTTGACGGACGGAAACCTCTTCCTAGGCCGTCTTGTACCGAAATAGTGAGTCACAAATCTATTGAGATCCCCACTGAAGACCCACCAGTTTCCCTAAATGCTTTGGTCCCAACGAAGATCAGGATCTTGATCCAGAGGCATCCCGTACAAAATTCGAGGAACTCGCTCAAGAAATTCGAACCGAAACCGGGACAGAGAAAACGATTGACGAGATTGTGAGTAAAAAGGTGAATCGTATCAAGAACTGATGAGGCGTAAACAGGTTTACGGCTTCGTGAAAGTTGCGAACGAGACTATGGCCAGGCCGATCCGAACATTGACCGAAGCAAGAGGATTCAAGACAGACGAACATGTCCTTGCATCTTTTGGAGGTGCCGGTGGTCAACACGCCTGCGAGATTGCCGAGGTTGGTCAATGCATGGTCAGGTCATAAATACATGCTGACGGCTTCCATAGCTTCTTGGTATAGATCGGGTTTTGATTCACAAATACTCATCGATCCTCTCAGCATACGGATTAGCGCTTGCAGATAGGTAAGTATGCACGCCACTGGAGTGTCGGATATTGCTGATATCGCCTTCAGAGTATACGAGCAGCAAGAACCCGCTTCGGACACCTACAACTCTTCAACTCAGTCTTCCCTCTTTTCCAGACTTGACGAGCTCGTAACGAGAGTCAAGAAGGTGCTGAAGGATTCTGGGTTCGAAGACAGCAAGATACAGGTTGAGCGATTGTTGAATATGCGATTTGACGGGTCGGATACTTCGTTGATGGTTTTGGAAACAGCTGCAGGCGAAGGAGATTTTGAAGAGGAATTCAAAAGGGCTTACAAGGAGGAGTTTGGGTTCTTGTTGAACAAGAATATCATCGTTGATGATGTCAAGGTGAGTCAATGAATCTGTGAGTCGAAGCATCCGTCTGATGACAGATGTTCACCAGGTTCGAGGGATTGGCAAAACGTTCGATTCGCTTGGTCCGTCCGCATTCTCCGAGTACAAGTCATTGAAGTTGAACGACGTAGATCAGCGCAAAGCAGACTTTCACCAAGAAGCGTATGTATGGTATGGTCAAGAAGGCAAGAGACAGGACGTGCCAGTATTCGAGCTGGCTTCGCTTCATACCGGAGATCAGGTCAAGGGTCCTGCTTTGATTATCGATGAGACTCAGACAATTTTCGTCAACGTGTGAGTGGGAGCTTGCACTGGTGTCCGACATATGTCCAAGCTGACAAGCCCTGTTCCTTCTCAGGCGGTGGACGGCTGTAGCAACGAGTAGTCGCCTGTTGATCCAGCGAGAGAATTGAGCCATCAAGTGACGATGATGACCTAGCGTAGACGTAGAGATAGACCCATCATATCGCATTGACAACATTCATGCACATAGAGTACATACATACCATTTGCTAGAGAATTTACCGGACCGAGTTGCAGCTCAGGGAGTCGGCCCAATGTACCGAAAGATCCCGATGGGTGTTCGGGACGGACAAACAAGCACCGTACTCGATGGGATGAGTTATACCTATAACATATCTAGCTATAGCATATCAGCATCACAGTTGTTCTCTTCTTTATCTTCTAGCATCTGTCAAAAAGCGTACTCAACATGGAAGCCAAAACATACCTCAGAAACGCTCTTCAAGCCAAGCAACCTGGTCTCGGTTTCTGGTGCACGTGAGTTACTTGTATCGTTGACATCGCTGAGCATTGTAGCCTCCCCGGGGCTTGTACCATCTCGACCGTTCTCGCTACTGGCGGGTTCAACTGGGTGTTGATTGACGCAGAACATGGTGCTATCACCGACAAGGACTACTTTGATGTGAGTGAACTATTTTAGAAGGGCTCAGCTAATCATTTCAGCTCTCCCTGGCCGCTACTGCTGCCGGTGCGAGTCCCATCATCAGAGTTCCATGGAATGAGGAGTGGATGATCAAGAGAGCACTCGACGCTGGAGCTCACGGTGTTATGACCCCTATGTGTCACAACGCTGAGGATGCGAAAAAGATCGTCTCATTCTCCAAATACCCTCCTACCGGATCTCGGGGTTACGGTCCCATGTTCTGTCCTCCTGTATTCGGATGCAAGGGATCAGAATATGATTCTCAAGCGGATGAAAAATTGTTGGTCATCGTCCAGATCGAGTCCAGACAAGGTATAGAGAATGTAGAGGAGATCGCAAAGGTTCCTGGATTGGATGTGCTTTTCATTGGTGAGTTTACTCATTTTGCGAACAGAGCTGATATGTGACAGGTCCTTTTGATCTTTCAAAGCAAATGAACGTCCAATTCGGGGGAGAGGAACATGAAGCTGCTATCGCGAAGACCCTTAAAGCAGCCCATGCTGCTGGAAAGGTTGCTGCGATCTTCTGTGAGTGTGGACCGGCAGCGAGACTGGGAATTGAGCTGACCCTTCCCCAGGCTCTAATGGTCAAATCGCGAAACAACGTTTGGACCAAGGATTCGACATGGTTTCGATCGCTGTCGACAATGCTTGTTTGGCTGCTGAGATGGAAAGGCAAATGGGATTCGCTACGGGTACCACTAAGACCGGAGACAGATCGTACTCATAGATGAACATGCATTGTACTGTGAATCGTAAAATATCAGGGCGCCAAGGAATGACGCCCTTCTTCGTGAACGATCCTTTGACACATGACTCTACGAATTTTGTTATTCCGGCACTTGGACTGTTCTGTTTCATCATGAACGTTGCTCTTTGCATCACTCACATTGAGAGCATACGTACAATCTCGACATGACCAAACCCATCGTCGTCGCGCTCAACCCCCTCCACCCACAAGCGCTGGCCCTCGCAACCGAGCATTTTGATCTGATACTCCCTTCCTCTGAAAGATTCAAAGACTGGCGACAACACGCTCAAGGTCTATTGACTATATCAGGGAGTGTGACCAAGGAAGATGTAGATGTGGTCAGGGAATATGGGAAGCTCAAGTATGTAGCGAAGCAAGGGACCGGAGTGGATATGCTAGACCTAAAAGCTTTGAAGGATGCCGGTATAGTCGTGATGAACACTCCTGGGATTAATGTGAGTCAACTCTTGACAAGCTTACAGCTGACCATTGCAGTCCCAAGCGGTTGCCGAATTAGCACTTGGCTTGATTATAGAGTGAGTGCATGTGACTATGAGCAGCAGCGGACTTACAGCTGACCCATTGCGAAGCGTTGCGAGGAAGATCAGCACCACTCATGCTCGATTTTACGCTGGGGAAACGATCAACAAAGCTGATGGGTGGGGTGGGCAAACGCTTTTTGGAAAGACTATCGGTCTGATCGGTGAGTGACGAATGGGCACATAGTCGATACTTACTCTTGTAGGTGGTGGGGATACCGGTTTCGCACTGGCAAGGATGTTTCAATCGGCCTTCCACGGTCATGTCATACTCTACGACCCATTCCTCTCAGCAGCTGACCTACGACGCTGGGAGCGGGACATCCCCCCCAAGTTCATGACCCGCACCTCATCATTCAACGATCTGATCACTCAATCGGACATCGTATCTCTCCACTGTCCTTTGACCAACGACACAAAGGGGATGATCTCCGCCCCTCAGTTCGATCTCATGAAGAGATCAGCGGTGCTGGTCAATGTAGCCAGAGGAGGTATAGTCGATGAGGTGGATTTGGAAGTCGCTCTCAGGGAAGGGAAGATAATCGGGGCTGGAGTAGATGTGACGGTCGTAGAGCCCCCTACACAGGAAAGGTACGAAGGATTGTGTAAAGCTGGTTGTGTCATTACGTGAGTCTTGAAGGAGACGTTGGGATCTACGAAGAGCTGATCATGTTCCTAGACCTCATTACGGAGCTGCACCTGCCGACGTACAAGAAGCTACCTGTCTGGCTATGGTGGGACATATGATCGAAGCGCTCAAGGGCGGCAGTATCAACGACAGGGTGGTTTAGGTGGGAACTGTTCGGCAAGACTTGTTCAATCAGAAGAAGGAGTGGGAGGGATAGTCGGTTGTAAACAGAACTTGTTCATATCGTTTCGTAGTCGATTGGAAGAGAGTATGCGATCGGAGGTGTTTATCAATTTCTGCACAACTCGGGATCTTTCCGTTTTTCACTTGCAATTGACCTTCTCTCGGATCCCATTTCCCCAACTTTCTTTTCCTTCTGATTCCCAACAACGACATGAGCTTCCCAGCTCGTCACAGCACTCCATCCACCTCGACGAGCAAGCGCCAGAATGGTGTTGGTACGCCTATCAGCAGACCAGCCATCGCTGCAACAGGAATGGGACGGATCACTCCGAGATCAGCCTGTGAATCATGCAGGACAAGGAAGATCAAGGTGGGCTCGACAGTTCTCACTCGGCCTCAGCTGATGTCGTTATGCAGTGTACAGGAGAGAGACCTATCTGTGCTAGATGTCAGAAGCAGGGGAAAGAATGTGTTTATGCGAATGCAACGACGTCGTGGAGGTGAGTGAGATGAAGTGGGGCTCAAGCTGACGGCTTTCAGCTATATCGCTGCGCTGGAAGAGCGTATCCGTGGGTTGGAGGAGGAGAAAGCGCACTGGATCAGTCAACGGGAGAATATGCAGCCATCTCAGCATGCGATTAATAGAGCCCGTCTCGATACAGATCCGCCCGAATTGCCTTCTCCACCCTCGCACAGCGGAGGGTCCGGTGTTTCCCCAGTACCTGATCCTCCTGCAATCATCAACATACCTCCCCCTAAACCTTCATCGCTGGTAGCATTTGACCGATCCATCTTACCCTCTCGACGACATATACATGAATTGCTATCACATTACTTCCTATACACAAACGCCGCATTTCCCATATTTCACATTCCAACCTTGCAGCGGCAGGTCGACGCCGTTTGCTTTTCTGACGAATCGGTCGCTAGGTTCGACATAGCGGTCGTCCTATACGCTTTAGCTATAGGCTCTGCTTCCCTTGACCAGGCAGGCCTATCGGATCCAGCCATGCCACTTCAGACAGTAGATTTCTTCAATCATGCTGTAAAGTATGTCATTGGGTTGAATGGTGTGGAGAGCTTGCAAATTCAGGTGGCCCGTCTTATCTTTGTGCTCTACAAGCCTGGGTACGGGAACGCTTGGGAACTAGCGGGATCCGTAGCAAGACAAGCCATTGGGCTGGGTTTGCATCAAGAAGCAGACACTTTGGGGAAGAAACCTCTGGAGAGGGATATGAGAAGGAGGTTGTTCTGGATGTGAGTGGATTTGACAATGATCTTAGCTGATAATTGAAAGAATATACTCTCTCGACGTGATGATATGTGTAGTAACAGGTCGACCACCTGTAATCTCAAATTCATGGGTGACAACAGAGGTGAGTCTCATGATCCAGGATGATGGGCTGATTCAGTAGTTTCCATCCGTCCAAGACGATTCCCTCATCACCGACAATGCAATCCTTCCAGGAGAGCCATCACCGTTGAAAGTTTCATCGCTACAGGTCTACCGTCTTCACCAGATCCAAAGCGAGATCCACACACGCCTTTACGCATCGACGGTGGCTCCGCCGGCTCTATGGCTCGATTCCATGGTGAACCGACTAGCCCAATGGCGTGCGATGTGTCCCGCAGGAACAGGGTATGCCAGCGACCACTGGCAAGTTGTGCAACATCATGCTACTATATCCATGCTTTACCGACCGTCCAGAGCCTCCTCAAACCCCGATCGACACGGAACAATGACAGCTTTAGTCAGTGCAAGGGAGGTGATCAGAAGGAGCAAAGACTTGTCTCGCATGGGAAGGGTTGACTTTAGTAAGTGACAAAGCATTGATGTCCGCTGACAAAGTAGGTTGGATATCCATGCACAGTTTGTTCATTCAAGGAATGACCTATCTTCATTGCACCCTCCAAGCTAGTCAGAATGACTGGAACATCATACCCTCGACAGTGGATACGTTACTAGACATCCAGACTTGCCTAGCTCTGATGGAACGTCTTGCTGGTGAGTATATCCTTCGACAGATCAAGGTGACTGACATGTCAGCTACTACACCAGGAACATCTGGTATTCGAAACGCTTTCGAGGGTATAACCGAAAAGGTCATTCGGCTTATCATGGCCACATCAAGTGGATCAGACCCCTCGCGGTCACCAGTGAATACTCTAACAGCGTTCTTGGTACATCCTTTGGGCGAATGGAGTGCAGAAGAGTGGGATGAGAGAGTCGCCGGGGTGCTACGACCCCTGCCATGACGATGTAGTTTCATTTGGATTCTGACGGCGTTTATAAGCTGGTCTTGTCATCATGTATCATTCAGCACGGTATGAGACATCTCACGCATGCCGAGTCCGGCCTGATTCCCAAATGCAGGTTTCCGATCTGCGAGGAGGCTCTTGGGATAACGATCGGCGGTATATATAGAATATTTCTGGATGTACGTAACATCGACGTCATGTTGAGATCCGGCGGTTGAAAATCTCGTATCTGTGTCCATCTCAGATGTTCATGACGTTTCGTGTAGATTGAAGCCAACGTCGACCATGCCTATAACAATACATATATATATATAGGTATGTGTCGCGGGGGAACCAACTTCTACATGCACCACTATTTTTGCTAAACCTGCAACATGTCCAATCACGCCCTTGACACCAACCCTCCCTCTGGATCAGTTCAGCACATCACCGTCCGTGGGTCTGACTGGCTCTGGGCGGTTTTCGCAATTATGATGGTCACAGATATCGTCGTTTTCTTCTGGCAATTCTCCCTCCCACGGGGCCAACGAGTGTTCCATCAATTGTGCTTGGTAAGTCACTTACAATCTGAGAGTATCCACACTGACTCCTCTGCAGTTCATCCTCTCCACTGCTGCCATCGCATATTTCTCAATGGCTTCGGATCTTGGTTATGCCTCTGTTCTCACTGAGTTTGGTCATATGGGATACTCTGCGAACACCACCAGGCAGATCTGGGTGAGTTGGGATCGGTGTTGGACTTTCGCTGATAACGTAGTATGTCCGGTACATCGATTGGGTAATCACTACCCCTTCGCTTCTCTTAACATTGGTTTTGGCTTCCGGTCTTCCTCTCTCGGACATCATCGCGTTGTGTTACTTTGATTTGGTGATGATAGTGACGGGGTTGGTCGGTGCATTGGTCGTTACTAGCTACAAATGGGGTGAGTTTAGTAACCCATCTGCCTGTTCTCGATCCTTCTTCGCTTACATTTCAGCTCGTTAGGCTTTTACACTTTCGGATGTGCCGCCTTGTTTTATGTACGTCAGATCTACACTGGTTCGACGCTGACATCTCATAGATCTGGTGGGTTCTCGCTGGCCCAGCTCGAGCAAGTGCAGGGGCACTCGGAGCGGACTACAAGAGCGCTTTCACCTCTTCCGCTGCCATCTTATCGTTCCTCTGGCTGCTTTACCCAATTGCTTGGGGTGTGAGTGACAATTCTTTTGAAAGATATCATCGCTGACCCAGTCACAGCTCGCCGACGGTGGTAATGTGATTACACCAGACTCAGAGATGATTTTCTACGGTATCCTCGATGTCCTTGCCAAGCCTGTCTTCACTATCTACCACCTTTACAGGCTCTCAAAACTCGACCTCAGCTTGCTACAACTCTCTTCCGGCAAATTCTCCAGCTCTGGCGGGGTGTTTGACCGGGAGAAGCATGCCGCTGCTGGAGCACCTGCAATGGTAGGAGTCCCTGGCGCATCAACCACCGGTACGGCCAAGGGAGGCTTCTTCAGTCGACGGGGTCAGAGAGATGCTGTAGCCGAGCCTCGGACTTCTGAAGCAACTGCTGTTGGTTCTTAAGCGAATGATTCGGTTAAAAATTTCGTTAAATCATATATACATTCCTATAATTTAGTCGCGTGTAGCCTCATGTATCAGACACACTTTTAACCTTTCACCTCTGCAAGCAACGGCTCGCCCTTCATACTCTGAATGGCATTTCGCACACAAAGCTCTGCCATTTTGTTTCTCGTGTCGAAATCTCCGGAGCCAAGGTGTGGAAGAACAATACCTATCTGTCAGCGAGCTCCTCTCTGGGCCGTACTCACAATTGTCCAAGTGTAACAGCGGATGATCTGGCTTGATGTTGGGTTCGCCGGTTAGCACATCTAACCCTGCGCCAAAGATCTGGCCGGATTTAAGCGCTGCATGGAGATCATCAGAGTTGACCACGGGACCCTGTCAACATATCAGCGGAACGTCATGCATTGAATGACTTACTCTCGCAACGTTGACCAAGATTGAGGTGGGTTTCATCTTGGCCAGGAAGTCTTTGTTTACAATGTCCTTGGTTGACGGGTTGAGATCACACAAGACGATGAGGACGTCCGCCTGGGACGCAAGTACATCCTTCTCCACTCGCTTGACATCGACGCCCCACCTCTTTGTGAAGTCGGCGTCGATAGCAGATTGATTCTCTCTTTCTCTCGAGGAGGTGTAGATGATGGTTGGCGGTTCGGTCCTGTTGGTAAAAGCCAATAGCCTGTCGACGGCAGCTTGGGGTATTCTACCAAAACCAAGGAATCCGATTTTGAGCCCAGGATGGCCAAGAGAGTGACCGCAGAGGACGAATGGAGCCCATGGGATTTGGGGCCACTAAGGGTCAGCTTTGTTCGTCTCAACGGACTCACCTCTCCACGCTTCACGAGGTTGATGCCATAGCCGACCTTTCTAAGCGTCATCAAGACCAACATGACGGTGATATCGGCGACTGACTGTCAGCATTGTCTGGGTAGGGTTTAAACTCACCAGCATCGTTCAATACACCTGGGGTATGTCCGATCTTAATCCCTCGAGCATGAGCAGCTTTTACGTTGATGTGATCTGACCTGTCAGCGATGTTTGAGGGGGTAGCAGACTCACCATATCCAACACTGAATGTGGAGACACACTTCAAATTCTCGTTACATGCATCAATGAACTCCTGGTCTACTTTGTCGCTAGGCTGACTGTGCATGATGCAAGCCGCGCCGACATGGGGGTCGGCGATTTGATTCAAGACCCATTCTCTGCTTGGCTCGGAGTCTTGCGGATTGACGATGAGCTCGTAGCCAGAGCTCTCGAGGATGCTCATGGCATGAGTCCCGACGTGTCGGGTGCTGCCGTGGGTCAACCAAGTGTCTCTTGGCCAAGACAAAAGGACTCACATCAGGATCTTTGACATTGTGCAATGAGTGGGCGAGTATGCTGTGTCTCTTATGATTTAGCTGATAGATATCAAGGTATCTCTTTGCAGCTTACAGATAACAGCTCAAGCTCGGCCCGGCTATTCCGTAGGTCTATCGTCACGTATTTCGGCGATCACCACTCGCGTCGTGGTAGCCGTAGATGTCATCGTAAAATATATATACGCAGCACATTTACTACTCGCTTCGGCCACTGGGCCCCTCTTCGCACTCTATATACGCACCCCCTTTACCATAATCGCAGCAGGGTGTCCGCTTGTTGCTTCCGGGTTTCACACGTGCTCAAAACTGATCTATCTTATCCACGCTGCTCACATGACACCAGTCAAGCGGATCACTACATGCATAGGTTCATAGTGTCGGGTCATCTATCTCATGCATACAGTCACTCCATCGCCACTGCATACCCTCTCCTTCACCATAAACGTGCAGCCCCCTTACCATCCGCGTCGAGGCACTTTTATCCGTACCCCATTCAACTTGGCCCCTCGTGGCAATTAAATTCGTGGCATTTATATCTGTACCCCACGTACTATAGCCGTCATCGGGTGTCGCCTTGCCGGTTCTGGATTTCACACGTGTAAGATTGCCTTCTATCTATCCGCATATATTAACAAGAGCACCCCCCGGTTCAGCATCGCCGTCAATACCGCGTAAGATACCCACTGGACCCTACTATAGATACTCTGCAACAAGCATGCACCAGAACATATCCCGTCCAGCATTGTGCTTGTCGACTTTTTGGACACGTGTGAAACCCGGAAGCGATAAGGCGACACCTTTTTACGACTATAGTAGACAGGGGGCAAATATAATGTGAGGATGCATATAATGAAACGGGAGGCGGATTTAGTGTGCGATGACACCCAAGTGGCGAACGCGAGTGTTAAAGGAGATACGTATATAAGGTGGTCGGTGATAGCGGACGCGTGGAAATGGGATGTTACAGCGGAGGTGACCGCTTTCCACCTGTTGCAACACAGCTCAACGTCAGCGTCATTCCATTCCATATGCAGTCAACATCCATCCTCATTCCTATACTCGTACCACCATTCAACGCTCACTCACCACTCAGGAAGACCATCCCCATCCACCATGTTCGAGTTCCTCATCACGCTTCTCCTTGCCACCGCAATCATGGTCTCTCTCATGGCTGTGGGTGTCGCCATAACGATGCCCTTCCATGGTGCTCTGGTCCGACTGCGGGCCAACTACAATCCTCACGCTGTTGGTCTTGATGCGCAGACTCGGTAAGTGGTGGAACTCGGAATGCCAGTCACTCGCTGATATGCTCTACAGTGTCGGACCGACCCTCACCACCCTCGTCGGAACCCTCAAACGAACCAAAAAGCTCGAAGGATGGTGGGGTTTATGGAAAGGTGAGTCATGTCGCTTGCGATACTGTCCACTGCGACTCAATCTATCTTCCGTCCTGCAGGCACCTATCCCACCCTCGCCTATACCACCCTTGTATCTATCGCATCTATCATCTTCGTTGGCGGATCGTCCACTCGAGGTCCCAAAAACACCTATAGCGTCCCGGAAGCCGGGGGAGTACGGTGAGTCCAGTCTGATCGATTGCTAACCTCACAGCTGACACCGTTTAGTATGGGCCTCTTCACCATCGTCCTCACCCTCATCGCTCTGCCGATGACTGTGATAATCAACCGGTGAGTGCATGACCCCCTAGGGTGATCGCTGACTTTCCAGATCCATCATAACACCGTACAAACTTCCCAACAACCCCACCACGTCTCTCCGAGTGTTACTCTCTCCACACGAACTCGCCAAACCCTACATGCTCTACCTCACGCCTGGTCTCCTTGCTACCACATTCATCCATTCCCTGTGTGTCACCCTGATAGCCCGAACCATGCGAGTATTCTTCCTAGGTGCCTCCGCTCCCGAGGACATCTCCGATAACATCTCCCCGTGGCGATGGTTGATCTTCATCCTTTGGCAAGCACTTGCCACCGGCTGGCTCACACCTCTCGAAGTCGTCAGCACTCGACTGTCCGTCCAGCCCAACACGCCAGGTGCTGTCGCAACCGAGGAAGAAGAGCAAGGTCCTCCTGAGGGGGTATCATTCTGTGGAACCGACGAAGACGTTATTGGTCTTCGACCCACTACCGACCCCTACCTTGGCATGGTCGACTGCGGAAGAAAGGTCATCGAGGAGGAAGGGTGGCAAAGTCTGTATCGAGGATTCTGGTGGACCATGCTGAGTAATGTATTTGGAGCTTTCGCGTGATGGTATTTTACATATAAAATATTATGAACAAATGCATATAAGTCGTGATAAAATCGTCATCTCATGATAAGGGTTTTCAAAAGAATATATACAAACAAGCAACAAATGAATTTATGTACACAAAACTTGGAATCACACGGTTCGACGGCCGATCATCCATCCTACCTCAGTCAAGAAACGATTTCGCAAGGGTTCGAGGGCTTGTCGGAACGATTCGTCAAAAGAAGGGTCCGAATCTTGATTTGCTGGTCTCGACGTGGGAAGCGACCAGTGAGACGTATGACTTGAATCCCAAGCACTGGTTGCGCTTTTGGAGGTCAGTCTATCCATCGTCTCTGCCCAGTTTGTGACTACTGAATGGGGATACATTCCACCTCGCTGATTGACCTCCGCGGATAATGATTTCAGCCAGAGGTCCCATATAGTTAGGACTAATTTCGCCAAGTCAAGGATAGGATTGTTAGGTGGTGCATTGACCGGGACGACGGACAGTAGAGTGCGAAGATGTGTGGTCAGAGGGTGAAGGAATGCAAAGATGGACTCTGCTTCGAGCGGCGATTTTGTGTTTGACGTGAAGTATCGGATATATGTCGATGCCTACATGCCCTGTCAGAGAAAGCTCGGAATCACCATCAACATCAACACTTACCGTCCTACAGAAGATTTCTGCTTCACCTCTGACACGTTCCCATCGCCTCAACTCGAACAGCTCGGATGCTTCTCGCATTCCAAGACTACCCCCAGCAGCCTTCTGGACAGCTTCGAATGCTGTTTGGATCTCCCTGACGCAAGTCTTCACCTCGGGTTGAGGGATCTGACCGAGTACCGATTCAGACAGTGTCGGATGAGTTCGAAGCAGCTGCATGAGTATGGGAAGGTGTGAAGAAGATGGCAAAGTGGCTATGAGGAGATGTCAGTGCCAGTGACTCGTTCGAATAAATGGACAAACCGAGTAAAATTCCCACATCTATTCCATCTGACGCGGCAATCTGCGTATTATCAGGGGACAATACCCTAGATCTTTTGGCTGACTTGGAAGGTCCATCCTGGAGAGCGAGGCCGGCGACTGCTGAAAGGTCAACTTTGGACGCTGATCCCCGAGCTTGGGAGGATAACGAAGCGGGCGAATTGGGGGAAAGCGGCGGTGAAGACGATGGGGAACGAGAGTGACGTGCCCTTTTCAAAATACTCGATGGAGTGATTATGTTCGACTCTGCCCTCAACCTGGAAAGGGAAGCTTTGGTTGGGGAATGAACGGGTGATGACCAGTTGAGACCACTGGTTGGAGGACGGACAGGTGTGTTGAATCCAGAAGGGGTTGATGGATGACCGAAACCAAAGGAGAGAGGAGAGGGTCGTGCAGCGAAGGGGAAAGGGAGAGAAGAGGGTGGCTGCTGAGTGAGAGGATGCGCCATGTCTTGATCAGGCTGATGTGATTGAAGTGACAGTGAGCGACAATGTGGTCGACAATAAATAACGAACAACAAAAACTAACGAGAAGAGAAGGAGAGAAGAGAGATAAACTTTAAAGAGAGAGTGAGAGGGAGGTTGAGTGATCTGTCAGGGTTTGAATTACAATCTCAACTACAAATATTGTAATCACCGATATCCCCCTATTTGCCACCCTGATTAGGAATCGATCGTGAAAACGTAATCGCAGTTGATCCCGTGTCATATCGTCATCTGTTCAATGGAAAAATCTTTGATTGCTTGTTCATTCATTCTTCTTACATCTCAAAGACCAACCCAGGGCACTTCATATCGTTCGTATCATAGTCAACCTCCCTATCATAGGTCACCTACGTGCAGCCTAAATCGATTCATACGCAACATTCACATCGATTGGTGACCTACAAATCCTGGACATCTAGCAAGATGACAACCGCTCAAAAGGTATATATATGACTGTCGCATGGAATCTCCCTTTTGATCCAACACTGACGTCGATCACTTCTTGACATGCAGATAAAAGACATCGAGGAGGAGATGGCGAAGACGCAGGTGAGCTCATGTGTTCTTGCACCCATCTGTTCTGATCCATGCTAACATACACCCAAGCGAAACAAAAACACCGAGTGCGTATTCTCTTGTACAGTTACGGTATTTACCACAGCTGACAACGCGTTAGATATCACTTGGGTCAACTGAAAGGTATGCTTGTACTCTCCCATTTGCCAGAACTCGCAGTCTGATGTTTACTCTCATGACAGCCAAGCTCGCCAAGTTGAGACGAGAATTGATAACCCCATCGGGCGGTGGTGGTGGTGGACCTGGTATAGGGTTCGATGTCGCTAGGACAGGTATTGCGAGTGTGGGGTTCGTTGGTTTCCCTAGTGTGGTATGTCTCCTCGTCGTTGCCGACTCCCTATGTGCTTTCTTACTAACCTAGACCTATTAAAAAGGGTAAATCAACTCTCATGTCCAAATTGACGTAAGTTGGATCATCATCCATTCTTGGGGATATCACAGCTGATCAAAAATTCAAAGGGGCACCCACTCCGAAGCAGCTTCATACGAATTCACTACCCTTACCACTGTACCAGGAACCATGACATATAATGGTGCTCGTATACAAGTCTTGGATCTTCCTGGTGGGTTTTGTCGCAATCCTTGGAGAACTCCCACCATGCTAACTTTCGATTATCAGGTATTATCGAAGGTGCCAAGGACGGTAAAGGTCGAGGTCGACAGGTCATTGCAGTCGCCCGAACTTGTAACCTCATCTTCATCGTGCTTGATGTGCTGAAACCACTCAACGATTTGGCAATTTTGACCAATGAATTGGAAGGGTTTGGTATCCGTTTAAATAAGAAGCCACCTGCCATCACTGTTCGAAAGAAAGAAAGCGGAGGAGTAAGTCCTCACAAAGATTAACTCGGCTGACATATCGCGCAGATTGCAATCACCAACACTGTGCCGCTCACCAAAATTGACGCTCAAGAGATCAAGGCCGTCTTGTCCGAATACAAGATGAGCAATGCCGCTGTTTCTATCCATCAACCCGACGCTACAATCGAAGACTTCATAGATGTCGTTGAAGGTAACCGGTAGGTGCCCGTGATGATTTGCCCTCCCCACGTACTGACCAAGTCTCAGTGTCTATGTGCCCGCGATCTTCGTGCTAAACAAGATAGACGCGATCAGTATAGAAGAACTTGATCTCCTGTACAAGGTGAGATCCCTTTTGGTCTTTGGGTTCAAATGCTCATGGTTGCTCGTACGCAGATTCCCGACTCCGTGCCTATCTCTTCCCAGATGTGGTTGAACATCGATGAGCTCCTCGAAGTGATGTGGGACAAGCTCAATCTCGTTCGAGTGTGAGTACGATCCATGACTGCGAAAAAGCCTTCGACAACTGATCTTGATGTATATAGCTACACCAAACCTCGAGGTCAACAGCCCGACTACTCATCACCTGTCGTCCTGCGTCGAGGAAAATGTACCGTCGAGGATTTCTGTAATGCGATCCACAAAGAAATCGTCAAGCAGTTCCGTACTGGTGAGTGAGACTATATGAAATGTTATGATCCTTCCTGAATCATCGCCTCGTCCTAGCAATGGTCTGGGGTACCTCGGCCAAACACTCCCGTGGTCAGAAAGTTGGGTTAGAGTGAGTTTGATACCTCGATCTCGAGGCTGAGTGAGCGAACTGACTAGCTGTTTATCACTTGTTCGCAGACATGTGCTTGAGGATGAAGAGTACGTGTTGAGTTATTATTCTTGCGCAATCTTACTAGACTAACCATATGATTTTGATGGCTCTTTTCCATTCTCCCTATACGCTTTCGGCGCCAATACTACCCATCCCCTCTTACCTTGTGATCATATCTGTCATGTCCCCATGTCTTACGCTGGTAAACCTTTTTCACACTTTACTGGTGTGCTTCGAATTCTACCTCTTGTGCTGATCTGACTCGTGGCATCATTGCTTTCCTTGACTCAACTTGACTCAACTTGACTTGTCTCGCCCAGTATTATCTGTATCTTCAAGAAGTGATGGACTAGCATGCAACTTCTTCTCAACTCCATTGCCCGTGTGAGCATGATCGCGACTGCCGCTGGCTGAAATCCGTTCCGCAACGTGCGCTTTCCTTTTCCGAGAGCCCTCCTCGAAGGCGCCGGAAGAGACTAGACAATACGCAGCTTGATCAACATTCCGAGGACACAAGCAAACATGAGACATATATCTTCATCATACAAAGACGCATCCCATTTGTCTCCGTCTCATCATTAACTGAGCAGGTGAATTAGATGCACAGCGCCGTTCAGCGCTGAGTATCACAGAGGCACTTAACCTATATTCCTGTCTGGGTGAACTGGCCTTTTGGGTCCAATCGCACTGATCCGCTAGCCACGTTGATAGGTTAAAGTTATTTTCCCCCTTTCCTCCTGTTTCTCTTTTCGAAACTGCAGATGCCTCGACTGTTCAAATCTCTCCGTCTTACTGGATTCGTGACAGATTGAGCAACTTGTACAGAGAATGATGCAATCCACAACTGATTTGCTATCGTAAGCCATGATTGCACAGCCATCAAGAACGGAATCACTCAATACTATAAATCAATTACCGTTGGTGCTAGACATGCTAATGCTCTACTCCTGCAACAAATGTGGGAGCTATCGACATATATGAGATGCATATATGTGAACCGATACGAGAACATACTTTTACATCTGAAATCTGTCGGAAATAGCCGCCTCTAGTCAATTTGACACGTTAATAGCCGTTGTATCTATCTTTCTCTTTTCCTTCTTTTCACACATACACACGCATATAGATGCATTGTATCGCCTAAACTTGACAAAATCTAGTCAAGTGACGATTACTTATACCCCCAACTTGCGTATGGTTTACTGACAGGTCACATGAGGAAGTACCTCACTTGACGGTAGTCACCTAGGACACACCAATTGGACAGATCACAGTGTCAAAGTATGTGATGGATTTTTATACGTCAAAAGTAAATTAACCTCAAGATATGTATGGTCAAGAGCTGAGGACTGATCATGACTTTACAGTGTCTCAGTTGATATCTCAAACCATTTCGACCATTTTGACCTTGATTGTTATTATTTTCATCAATTTGACCGAGTTGCAGTGGCTTTGTTGGCCAATACAGATAAACCTTTTCTGAAAGGGCCGTAGTTGGACTGCAGCTTGTACTTCAGCAGGATCAAGATCATTTCTTTGCTGTGAGACATGTTCAAATGGATGCCAAGAGTCTGCAGAGTCAAGCAAATGTGTCATGGCCCTCTGTTGACCTAATCAATTCTTCTATAAATCCTTGATATCTCGTAACTCAAGAGAGTTCATTTCTCATTGGCCTGTTTCTCTATTACATAGCTCAATCACTCAATGTCGGAAATAGCCGCCTCTAGTCAATTTGACACGTTCATAGCCGTTGTATCTATATTTCTCTTTTCCTTCTTTTTGTCCTATACAGACGCATATAGATGCATCGTATCGCCTAAACTTGACACTCAAAGCAGAAAGTGTTAAGCAGCTAGTTTTCCATTGTCAGAATAAGTGATCTATCGCTATACGTACAGTACCCATTAGGGGTTTCTTTAGGGGTCAGAGTGAGCGTGGCGGAGCCTCACCTAAATTGTACATAGTGGTCGGTATGTCTCACATTGAATAGCAACCCCTAGTTGAAGGTCAGTGCGTAACGCACTGGGACATGGCTTCACTTGGTATTCACTATATAGCTATCCGTCTCTCTGATACTTTCCTTCCTTTCTCTTCTTTCTTGACACATCGGTTTATCATATACTTAGTATATATGTATATGCACCTCATATATCTGGACAGGTTATGAGCCTTGCTTGCTATATCTACTAGTTGATACAGACACATCAACTATGGCTTCAACGCAACAGCTATACTAGGTCTACAGTATCAGCTCAGTATCCCTCACTCACCTCACTCACTGTGTTTCAGACAACGCATACGACACCCTCCACGTATACACCTGACCAATTCACAACTCGACTTCCAATCCATATCACCTCCATCATACTGCTCTTACGCTCCACAAGAAACCCGCCACTGCAAGCTAAGGTGACTGGTACTGCTTTAACGAGTGGTGAAAGAATCTGGTCCAACCCAGTGACAAGTCCCTGCGCTTCATAAGCATCAAGCAAACTTGTCCAGCCCAAGCTGAGTACTACAGGAGCGTTCATCCTACCTTTGTATCTGCTTGGAACTATACAATACACTCACGTCACCTTGCCTTTCTAGTTTCCTCTTTCACATACAACACTGATCATCATGGAGGACACATCGGATGGAGGAACTCGGTATAGGGTGATACTGCTGGAAGGCTCGGAGAACTATGCTGCTTGGTCCCTCTCGGTTCAAACTTGTCTTGCCATGAGAAGTCTTCAGGTCTATACTCCGGTTAAAACAGCTTCTGATTTCCCCTCGTCCACTGCCCTTGACAAAGCCACTAAAACTTGCGCTATCATCATCCAATCACGACTGTTACAGCTGGTCTTTCTGCAACTGCACGAGACCTCTTTAACCCTGACCCGAAGCTCTTTGGAATGAACTCAAGAATTTTACTCGCTGTTGTTGGTGCTCGACGTGCTCAACTCATTCAACAACTGTGGAACAACCCTACTGCTGAAGGTGATGACTGTATGAAGAAGATGTCAGAAGTTATATCGGCTCATACTCAGATAATGGCTGCTGGTGATTGGAATCAAGACAACATGCTGGCTTACGCCATGACATTCGCTCTACCGGAATCTTGGGATCTATTCAAACAAAATCTATGGTTGAGGGACAATCTCACTTCTGCCAGTGTACAAGCCGCCGTACAAGCAGAATGTTTGAGAAGGAATACAACTGCATCGGCCAATAGAGCTACTGGTCAAAGGTCAATCAATGGTCAACAGGGTAACAACAACAACAACAACGGTCAAAATGGTCAAAGAAGGGAATGGACTGAGAAATGGTGTAGTCTTCATCGCACCTCAACACACAATACGGTAGATTGTCGACTCAGAAATGTTCAAAAGGGAAAATCTGGTCAAGGTCATGTGTCTAAGGAAGTCAAGGCTGAAGAATCAGATGGAGAAATGAAACTCGCTATGTCAAACCGGACTCTCAATTTTGATGTAGATGAAGATGGTGATGCTCGTATGTTCCATGTCTACGCCCCCACTTCAGCTGCTTCCGACTCCTTCATCATTGATTCTGGTGCGTCCCATCACATGGTTGGTCCCAATGTCAAACTGTCAAACGTCACGACTACCATGGTGAAAGGTGTCAAGATTGGAAATGGTACTCGACTTCTTACCGCTGGTCAAGGTACTCTCACTCTCGGCAAACTCACTCTCTATAACGTCCTTGTGGTTCCTGCTCTCACCTGTAATCTCATCGCTGTCAACAAGATCCCTCCTTCAATGAAATGGACATTCGACTGCTTCACTGGTAGTCTTCATGATAAGAACAACAACACTGTCATTACGGCTCCTTTCCAAGACGGACTGTATATCTTCAAGGCAAGTCATCTCGCAACTGCCTTCCAAGCTTCCGCTGATTCTCTTCACACATGGCATTGCCGTTTAGGTCATCTAGGTGTGAGGGATATCATGAGGTTAGCTAGAACTGGAAGGTTGGGTAAAGATGTACTTGTAAATACTGGTCATGAGGATGTATCAAACTTTAGATGTGAATCATGCGTCAAAGGCAAAACGGGTCGACTACCTTCTCCACCTGCTCCTGAGGATACTCGTGCAACCGCTCCACTTGCCTTGTTACATACTGATTTATGGGGTCCAGCTTCTGTTCCTTCAAGAGGAGGTAATAGGTACTTAACGGTCTATGACGACTATACTAGACGGGTTGACATTACACTGCTTAAGGATAAGTCACAAGCTATCAGTGGTTTAAGGAACTTCATCAATATGGCCGAAACTCAACTCAACAGAAAGGTCAAACAGGTACGATCTGACAATGGTGGAGAGTTCACATCTGGAGCAGCAAAGATTACTTCAAGTCAAAGGGTATTATACACACCACCATTCCACCTGGTGCTCATGCTCAGAATGGAAGAGTGGAACGGGCACATTTGACAATCCTGAATGGTGTCAGAACATTGTTAGCTGAAACTGGTCTAGAAAAGCCGCTCTGGGCAGATGCGCAAAGTACATCACTTTCTCACAACTGCTCACCATCTAGCAACGGTAAAACGATCCCAATGGAAGAATGGTTTGACAGGAAACTCAACTTCAGTCGGTTAAGAGCATTTGGTGAAAGGGTATGGTTTAGACAACATCTCAAAACCACCAAGTTGGATCCAAGATACCGAGAAGGTCTGTTTATGGGATATGAACATGATCACAGCACTTCTATCTACCGAGTATGGGATGTAGAGAGCAGAAAGATGGTTGTATCAAGGATATTGTGTTTGCCAAACCGCTGAACAGGTTACTGGAACTGGTCAAAAACATCAACAACGCCAAAGTATGTCAAAGGACAACCAGAAGACTGTCGTCATCTCTGAAGAATCTGAAAATCCTGCCAAACCCCGTCAATCGCCTAGAGTACTCTTAAGACAGCTTGCTCAAGCTGATGAAAGAGACAGACAAATGGATCCAGCTCTTGATAATGAACTGCGTGACTTGGAAAGACGAACGGATAATATTGGAAACATTGATGTTGAGGATTATGGAAATGAAAGCGACAACAACCAACCGTCAAGTCCATCATCAACTCCACAAACCTCACCCATTCTATCTTCATCATCAGACACAGGAAGTATCGATCCAATGGCAATCACAGATGACCCAGAAACTTGGGGAACGGATCAACTTGTTTTGCCAATGCTGCTGCCGCTACCAACCTACCTCAATCCTGGAAAGAAGCTAGAAGCTCGGGTGAGGGGAGCATTGGAAGAAAGCTATGGACGATGAGCTGTCAAAGATGGAAAAGTACAAGGTCTGGAAAGTCGTACCAAGGGAACAGGCCAAAGGTAGAACTCTGAAAGCGAAATGGGTATACACCAGGAAGATAGATGGTGAAACTGGTAAACCGGCTGCCTATAAAGCTAGATGGGTAGCAAAAGGGTATTCTCAAGTCGCTGGAATAGATTACAACGAGGTATTCTCTGCTGTCGCTCACAAGGATTCACATCGAGTGTTCCTTGCTCTGGTCAACTACTTCAACCTGGATTGTATACAAACGGATATCATCGCGGCCTTTCTCAAAGGAGGATTGGAAGAGGAGATATACCTGGAACCACCTGAAGGCAGCGATATTCCGGCAAACATGGTCTTACTTCTGCAGAAATCACTGTACGGTCTGAAGCAGTCACCCGATGCTTCAATATGGAATTTGACAAATGGTTAAGGGAACAAGGATTGATTCCAACTAGAGCGGATCCTTGCTTATATGTAAGACGACGAGGGGAATTACTCATGTTAAGTGTTCATGTGGACGATACTCTGATTGCAAGTAACTCGACTCGCTCACCAAGTTCAGGAAGGATCTTCACAACAAGTTCGAGTGTAATGATTCTGGCGATGCTGGTTACTTCTTGGGATTCAACATACACAGGATAGAGCACAACGCAAGCTCTATATCTCTCAAGAACACTACATGGAAGCTTTACTGGATCGATTTGACATGTCAAACTGCAATCCTAGTCGATCACCTCTGCCCACTGGATTCAAAGCGTACCTTCAACTGATCAAGAACATGAGGAAGCACGTCATCTTCCATATGCTCAAGTGGTTGGCTCAATCCTTTACGCTTCAACAATCAGTCGACCTGATCTGGCTCATGCTGCTGGTGTTTTGTCTCGGTATATCAGCAAATGGAATACATCCCATTGGAAAGCAGCAAAACACTGTCTTAGGTACATCAGAGGAACAAGCGACTTGTGTCTTACTTTTGATGCAGAGTCTAGTAAACAGGTAGCTCTTGGATTTGTAGATGCGGATTGGGGTGGAGATCTGGATACTCGGAAATCAACAACTGGTTACATCTTCAAGGTATATGGTGGAATCGTCGCTTGGAAGTCTAGAAGACAGCCAACTGTAGCTCTGTCGACAACTGAAGCAGAGTACATGGCTTCGGCTGATGCCACTCGACAAGCTGTTTGGTTAAGGTTACTTTTGACGATCTCCAACTTGGTTTAGGTAATGATCCCTTCCTCTCTACAACGACAACATTGGTGCCATCTCACTTGCCAAGAACCCGGTCAATCACGAAGTCAAAACACATAGCGATGCGACATCACTATGTCAGAGAAAAGGTCAATGATAATACGGTTACATTATCACATGTCTCTTCGCAGACAACTTGGCAGACTTGCTCACCAAGTCTTTACCTCCCGACACTCTGGAGAGGTTGCGGTCATTAATAGGTGTTCAAGGGCGATTAGATCAAGGGGGAGTGTCGGAATAAGTGATCTATCGCTATACGTATAGATTCTCAGTGAGGGTTTCTATAGGGGTCAGATACTCAGTAAGGGTTTCTATAGGGGTCAGAGTGAGCGTGGCGGAGCCTCACTCAAACTGTATATAGTGGTCGATATGTTTCATGTTTAATAGCAACCCCTAGTTGAAGGTCAGTGCGCTACGACTGGGACGGCTTCACTTGGTATTCATTATATAGTTGTCCGTCACTCTGATACTTTCCTTTCTTTTCTCTTCTTTCTTCACACATCGGTTTATCATATACATAGTTATATACGTATATGCACCTCATATATCTCAACAGAGATCTGGATACTCGGAAATCAACAACTGGTTACATCTTCTGTCGGAATAAGTGATCTATCGCTATACGTATAGATTCTCAGTGAGGGTTTCTATAGGGGTCAGATACTCAGTAAGGGTTTCTATAGGGTCAGAGTGAGCGCATGGAGCCTCACTCAAACTGTATATAGTGGTCGATATGTTTCATGTTTAATAGCAACCCTAGTTGAAGGTCAGTGCTACGCGACTGGGACGGCTTCACTTGGTATTCATTATATAGTTGTCCGTCACTCTGATACTTTCCTTTCTTTTCTCTTCTTTCTTCACACATCGGTATATCATATACATAGTTATATACGTATATGTACCTCATATATCTCAACATCACCATGGTAGTCGTGACGTTTGACAGTTTGACATTGGGACCAACCATGTGATGGGACGCACCAGAATCAATGATGAAGGACTCGGAAGCAGCTGAAGTGGGAGCGTAGACATGGAACATACGAGCATCACCATCTTCATCTACGTCAAAATTGAGAGTCCGGTTTGACATAGCAAGTTTCATTTCTCCATCTGATTCTTCAGCCTTGACTTCCTTAGACACATGACCTTGAGCAGATTTTCCCTTTTGAACATTTCTGAGTCGACAATCTACCGTATTGTGTGTTGAGGTGCGATGAAGACTACACCATTTCTCAGTCCATTCCCTTCTTTGACCATTTTGACCGTTGTTGTTGTTGTTGTTGTCAGAATGAGTGATCTATCGCTATACATACAGTACCCATTAGGGGTTTCTATAGGGGTCAGAGCAAGTGTGGCAGAGCCTCATTCAGACTGCATAGCAACGCCTAGTTGTAAAGTAGGGGTCAGTGCAGAGTCAAAGTAGGGGTCAGTGTGTTGCGCACTGGGATACGGCTTCACTTGGTATTCATTATATAGTTGTCCTTCGCTCTGATACTTTCCTTTTCTTTCTCTTCTTTCTTTTCACATCGGTTTATCATATACATAGATATATACGTATATGTACCTCATATATCTCAACAGTTGTTACCCTGTTGACCGTTGATTGACCTTTGACCAGTAGCTCTATTGGCCGATGCAGTTGTATTCCTTCTCAAACATTCTGCTTGTACGGCGGCTTGTACACTGGCAGAAGTGAGATTGTCCCTCAACCATAGATTTTGTTTGAATAGATCCCAAGATTCCGGTAGAGCGAATGTCATGGCGTAAGCCAGCATGTTGTCTTGATTCCAATCACCAGCAGCCATTATCTGAGTATGAGCCGATATAACTTCTGACATCTTTTTCATACAGTCATCACCTTCAGCAGTAGGGTTGTTCCATAGTTGTTGAATGAGTTGAGCACGTCGAGCACCAACAACAGCCGAGTAAGAATTCTTGAGTTCATTCCAAAGAGCTTGGGTCAGGGTTAAAGAGGTCTCGTGCAGTTGCAGAAAGACCAGCTGTAACAGTCGGAGAGTGATTGGATGATGATAGCAAGTTTTAGTGGCTTTGTCGAGGGCAGTGGACGAGGGAAATCAGAAGCTGTTTTAACCGAGTATAGACCTGAAGACTTTTCATGGCAAGACAAGTTTGAACCGAGAGGGACCAAGCAGCATAGTTCTCCGAGCCTTCCAGCAGTATCACCCTATACCGAGTTCCTCCATCCGATGTGTCCTCCATGATGATCAGTGTTGTATGTGAAAGAGGAAACTAGAAAGGCAAGGTGATGTGAGTGTATAGTTCCAAGCAGATACAAAGGTAGGATGAACGCTCCTGTAGTACTCAGCTTGGGCTGGACAAGTTTGCTTGATGCTTATGAAGCGCAGGGACTTGTCACTGGGTTGGACCAGATTCTTTCACCACTCGTTAAAGCAGTACCAGTCACCTTAGCTTGCAGTGGCGGGTTTCTTGTGGAGCGTAAGAGCAGTATGATGGAGGTGATATGGGTTGGAAGTCGAGTTGTGAATTGGTCAGGTGTATACATGGAGGGTGTTGTATGCGTTGTGTCTGAAACACAGTGAGTGAGGTGAGTGAGGGATACTGAGCTGATACTGTAGACCTAGTATAGCTGTTGCGTTGAAGCCATAGTTGATGTGTCTGTATCAACTAGTAGATATAGCAAGCAAGGCTCATAACCTGTCCAGATATATGAGGTGCATATACATATATACTAAGTATATGATAAACCGATGTGTCAAGAAAGAAGAGAAAGGAAGGAAAGTATCAGAGAGACGGATAGCTATATAGTGAATACCAAGTGAAGCCATGTCCCAGTGCGTAACACACCAACCCCTACTTTAATATGCACTGAGCCTCACTCAAACTGACCTCTATAGAAACCCACACTGAGTCCTATACGTATAGCAATAGATCACTTATTCCAACACAGACATCCCTCACTTTGGGCAAAGCCTGCCAGCTCCATTTGGTGTTACCAAACCCAAAATCTATGTGTCATCTCATCACCACAGTCATTCATGCTTGTGAATCTCTCATGATGTGAGTAACATATCCAGTGAAGTTTATGGATCAAAGAAAAAATGAAGAAAGAATGCATCATAAGTAGTAGTATGGAATGAATGCACAGAAATTGATTTGTTCACACTCAAATGAGAGATGCTACTTACGAAAAGTCAAGTGGTTCACCTCAAATGACCGAAATTTCAAACAACGCGTCCGGATCGAAAACGCGTCAAACAGACTTTTTCAATGCTTCTACGAAGATTCTCTCATCGAGCTCATATTCGTTCATTTCATCATACTACAGCTTTAATACGCTTACAACATGTCTGCTGGCGAAGTAGGTCACGATACCGACGTTGGCGGAGACTGACAATCATGCTGCCCATAGCCACCTCACGATCTTGCAGTGCCATTGGACGTCCAGTTGCTCTCTGATCGAGGAACACTTCCAACCCTCGGGTCTGACTTTGCGGCTGGACTTGATCTGTACAGTGCGGAGTCGAAGATTGTCCCTGCTCGGGGGAAAGCTTTGATCGATCTGCAGCTATCCATTGCTGTTCCCAATGGGCACTATGGGCGTATCGCACCCAGAAGTGGATTAGGTGGGTCGGCAAATATGATCTTCTGTTCGGTATTATTCGCTGAGGGCTTAGGATTGGGTCATTGCAGCATCGAAGCACAGTATTCAGACTGGTGCCGGTGTGATTGATGCCGATTATCGGGGGCCAGTGATGGTTCTCCTCTTCAACCACTCTGATACCGATTTTGAAGGTATGTCTTTGCAAATATCAAGTTGGCCTCGCCGCAGCACCACTGAGTCTGTCTCATGCATAGTTCACCCAAAAGACCGAATTGCCCAATTGATATTGGAGAGGATTTCTATCCCCCGTTTACGTCAAGTTGAAGTGAGTGCTCCAACTTTCTCTATTGTATGATCGCTTAGCTCCTTGTGCAGTCACTAGATGCGACGGTCAGAGGTGCTGGCGGTTTTGGGTCAACAGGAGGTTTTGGTGTTCAAGCAAAGAAGCACAAGCGAGACGAGGGGGAGGAGGAGACCGCAGAGAAAAAAGGATAGCAGAGTCGCATATGGCGTCATGCATATAGTCATGCGTCATGCAAAAGGTATTATGCACAATCGCTTGCTCAAGTTGGATCTTAGATCCTCCATATCTCCGATCGAGCGCGATCCCACACCTGATGATCTCGGAATTCATCTAATTCGCCTCCATTTGATATCGCGTTCTCAAGTTCTGGTCTTGGCACAGGATGAATGGACACTTTGGCGAACGTGCCCGCGGTATGTGCTCGGGCGAGGTGAGCAGGATTGATGACTAATGTTGAGTCGACGATCTGAAGATACAAATTAGCATGATCATTGCCAGCCCTAGTCAGCTCGACTCGGGACTCACCTTTGAAAAGTGCTTGAGCTTGCTTGGCAGAATGAGAATATCAGGAGCCGGACCATCCATTTTCAGTAATGGGTAGTGAGTCACATCTAGGTTCACCTCAGAAGCAGTCGTCTCTGGAGGCGGGAAAATCGGGTAGAAGCTCCGCTGCCCCAAAACATGTCGCAATAGGTTTGCCATGGCATCCTTGACTTCGGCTCCTCTCAATTCTGGATCTGGTTCAGCTTCTTCGGCCTTCTGATATAGTTCCTCCCGCCGCAGATGAAATAAGATATCCACGCTCGAGAGAGCGACGATCACTTCATTGATCGAGAAGGTGCAGGGGTTGGGTAGTACTTTGACTTTCTGATGATATCGCAGATTGTCAGTGGTAAACCGTCGGAGGTGGAAGTGTAACTCACTTTGGGCAGACCAAGGGCTTCTTTATCCAGCATTGATTGTGGGAAAGCAGAGTGATGGGAAACGACATCTCGTACACTAGGAACGAGGATGATTACTGTACCAGGAGATGTATCCAACACATCCTGCAAACGACGAGAGACTTGATCACGGAAAATCTCGTTTGGGGTCTGTGTGACCGCACCGGACGTGATAGAAGGATGTTGCGCATCGACGAAGGGACCGAGCTGCATGAGAAGCGATCGTCAATCGATGTCTCAGTTTTCATTGGAGTTGGCACTTACTAGGAGGAGCACATCGGGTCGCTCGCGAGACACGACCTCGACTAAAGCAGAAAGCGGAGCGAAGGCTAAGCCGTCTTCCAGGGTGTAAGGACCAGCAGCTGTCACCATGGAGATCGGTTGACCTTTGAGCTTATCACCATGTTGGAAGTCAAGGAGTTCGGACCTTGAACTTTGCGCTAACGCACTTGGCGCTGGCTGTATTTCAAGCGAATCCCGCGTCAGCTGCTAGAATAGATAGCCGAGCAACATGAGATCAATCTGACTAACCAAAAGAACCTCTTCCACCACAAAAGCACCTCCTCCACCATTGCGCCCTTTCACACAAGCCAAACATCCGGGGAAAAGGCCAAAACCCTTCACACCAGGAGCACCACCTCGAACTTTGAGGGTCCCTGGAGGAGCAAAACGAAGTGCAATGCGTTTCCCTGCTCCAAGCAATCGAGAGGATTCGAGGAAAAGAGAGCTGGTAGTCGCTTTAGAGGTATCGGTGGGTGGGGACAGAATCCGACCAACAGTGTATATGCTCTCCTCCGAAACGAAATGGGGATCACCGAGCTCGGAAATCCCATAGGCGTCCTTGATGTTCTCCGCATAATCATCTATCGAATCGTCCAATGCCTCACTTCGCTGAGAGATCTTCTCGAACATGTATCTATAGTTCCACTGTTTTGGATCGGCCGTTGAACTGAGTGTGACCCTTGGTCTGGAACCGGAGGGAACACCTTGATTGGAATCAGGCAGGTGAGGGTTGAGCGTTTCGACTAATGAGTGGGGTTGGGGACGAAGCTCGAAGGGTTGAGTGAGTTGTGGAGTCATACTATGGGAAATTATCATCAGCGAAACTTAGGAGAACGTTTCTCCGGACCTACTGTGTTAGGGATCCAGCTGGACTGGTCGGACTTGAGGGTACGGATAAACCGTTACCACCTCTTCCTAGTGGTGTTTCGAGTAGACCGCCATTCGATGGTCTCGAAGCTTCAGGGCGGTAGCTGCTGGCCGCCGGACCAGCAGGTGTGGCCGGCAAGGGTGTAGCCATGGTACCTTTTATTGACGGACTGAACGTCGAGCCTGCAGGAGATTCATTATTTGGATGAGTGGAGGATCGGATAGTGGAATATGATGCGCGAGGTTTTGTAGGTCTTGAAGGCGTCGATAAACCCTCAAGGCTGAAATGGGAATTGCCTTGTGATTAGCTGATAGGTTGTAAATAGCAATATGTGGGTCACTCACAAACCTCCAAGGTCCGCCATGTTACCTTTACCTTTCCTCACCCCTACCGCCGATTTGGTTGATTGATCGGATTGTATTCCAGAAGCAGCACTAGGCAGCCCCGCCATTGCTGCTACTGCTTTTGCTTGTTGTTCCCTCTGGATCTCCGAGCGCAACTCTCGAAGGGTCTCAAGGGAAAGATTGCTGAGCTTGGCTCGTAAGCCAGAAGGACGTGACATCAGGAAGGCTTCGTACTTGAAGAAAAGGTCGGCGGGAGTCAGGTTGTACATCCGAAGGATGGAGAGACCTGACACATGGTGAGAGAACTGGAGTAAGCTGTTGTCGCTGATAGATCACACAACCCAGGTTTCGGTCAGATGGACACAAACTCACATTCAGCCATAACATCAGGATGATCTAGCACAGCTTGGTGAAAGTAATCACCCAGATCTTTTCGTACTGACGCGTCTGCATCTGACATCTTGGGAGTGAAGGTTGCAGGGGGTGATGTCGGGTCGACGCTGGGTATGAGTTGAGGAACAGTAGCAAGATAGAGATTGAAGGTGTCCAAGTAATGTCTGACATTGATTGACACTGTGAAGAAATCACCATTTATTGGATCTGCGACTGTACGCGTTTTTCCCCCTTGCGGTTGCTCCCCTGACCCTGACGCGTGAATGGATCCGATCTGTAATCATGCATTAGAAATCAAGAACCATTTTGTACTGGGCGGTCACAGCCGTTTTGTAATCACCATTACAAACCCGTTTGCAATCGCTCCTACACGGTGTCACTGAGACAGGCTGATCTGTCCATCTGTCCATCCTTCTCCATGCATTACATGTACAACAAACAGTGGATCAATGATCTCTATCTACTCTCTGTCAGGTCTCACAAACCCCGGCGGGAACACCTGACGGGCATTGATATTGATTCTTGCGGATGATATGAATCTCTTGGCTGCCTTCATCGTCTCGCTGTCCCTGTCCTGCATTGCGAAATGCGAAGGAAGGGTACCTTCTAATATACGTGGAACCCCTAAGGTGATACACAAGGTCGGTCAGTGCTTTGCCTCGTCATGAATGGAGGGTCCCAAGGTATACTCACCATGATAAGCTTGTCTGCCGCTACCACTCATGATCAGGCAGTCTCCCGATCGCATAATGATGGGTTTCGGGGGATCATGGCGAGATGCAGATCCGAGGAGCAGTATCGCAGAGTATCCGAGACTGTTGTGAAGATGGTGGCATATAGGTGGTCAGCTTAGACAAGATGAAGTCCCCATACATGCTGAAATGCACTCACGATAGAGAAACAAGCGGACGAGCAGGATCAAGCCTGGAGATATCGTCAGCTTCATATTGCCAAACCGATGCTCGCTCACTAACTCTGATCTATCCACATGACCCATCAGAGTGTCTTTTCTAGCTTGATAGAAGTTGACAATTCCTGTGTCAGGAGCTATACAGGCCGTCAGCAATTCCTCTTTTCCGTTGTCACGAAGGTGTGTGTTCACCATAGTCTTCCGCCCAGTTCTCCCACCCACAGGCATACGAGTCGTCTCCTTCTGAGAACACCCGATGCCAAGGTACAGAGGCTACCACCTGGTGACAGACTGCTGCAAGCTCCGGGGGGAAAGGGATAGGCTCCTCGCGGCTGAAATCGTAAGACTTGGTCGACCACTAGATCTGAATCAGCTGACTGTTGCTATGTCATTGTTTTCCGAACTCACCTGGTAAACCCATCCTAGATTAGCCCATCTCAGTTCCAGTATCAACTGATCGACAGTCTTCTCTTTCAGTTTGTCACTTGGCGCATCCCCTGTCCATGTTTTGTTACGTGCTACAATCTCATCATATCCAATAATGGACGCCGGTTCGGTCTCTATCAAAGTTCGAGATTTTGGGACATCAGAGGTAGCGCTAGATCGCGTCTGCGATGCAGGGAATGTCCGGTGTTTGGGCTGAACAACGGTATCTGGGTCGTGAGTATAGAGCTCGAACAGGTTGGAGGGAAGGTCATAGTGAGTGGACAAGGAAAGGGGATTGGGTGGAAGGGTATATTCGGCGAGAGATGAATGGAGGAAATGCAGTTGCTCGCTGCATGACAGAAATCTCGGAATCAAGATACAGCCTATGGCAGATGTTATGAGCTTGATCAAAAAGAAGCTATCCTGTACATACCAGGTGCGACAATCCATCCTGTCCTTCCATCATTGAGTTGAATGGGTTTTAGGTCTGAAGTCGGTAAATCAGGACGGGTGCCCTTATCCTTCTCCTTTCCTTTGAATAACCACGGCTTCCAGTCGGTCCTATTCGGACAAGCATCGGGTTCATGATCAGGACTCCACCATCCTGCTTTCCAGACTACATCATCTTCTTGTTGTTCGGGACGGGATAGATCGACGAGTGACTCCTGGTATTTTCGGAGTGAGGGGTATTTGTCTTTCACCGCACGGTTTTTGAAATGTTTCTCGGCTTGACGGAATGCAGTAAATTGGTTTGTAGTGACATCTGGCACAGATGGCATAATGTATGTGTTCTTGGGCTGGCGCTCAATCGTGGAGAAGCAGAACAGGATGGACGAATGAATAGCGAGACGGCGGACGTTGGTACGGATCACTATCAATGAAAACGGAAAAGTTTGATTTGATAAGTGAAAATTCGATCCTCAACACATGTCAATATCTCATGCAACATCGTATCATTCATTATACGACAATATGACAATATGACAATATGATCAAGTAAGACTGCAGTTTTACCAGGAGGTATGCAGTCATCACAACAGTGCGAATGCTATCCAACTGAACCATTCAGAATGCATATTCATTCATATATACCTCAATGAGGGAGAAGGAAAAGCAGCATATAAAGGATGGATACACTTAGATCTTGATCTGTAGACACGAAGCGACGAGGCATTGATCAGCTCATGCAGCATGAGAAGAGGAAACACGTCACTTACTGCTCGAAGACCATCCTTCCAGAAGGTGAAGTAAGGAGTGGTACCATCCTCTCGGTAGTTCTGTGGGGACAGGTACAACATGAGCTATGCAAACGCGCTCCAGATGGTTACCACTTACAAGCAAGGCAACCATACCGTCTGGGTTCATGCTTTCACCGACGTAGAATTCGTAGTCTTTGAAATTAGCTACGATCTTCTTGGCGAGCTCTTGAGCACCTTTCTCGAAGACGGGGACTCGTTCAGGGTTGGTTTCTTGGAGCTTGGCCTTGACAGTCTTCATGTAACCTTTGAGGTAAGTAAGGTAGGACTAAAGTTCAGGTCAGCATTGCTTTATGACTTGTCGGGCACTCACCTTCTTGTCGAAAGCGGTTGATTGGAGTCGGAAGGAGTGCACAACGTTGTTGACTTGAGAGGCACCGGATTCGAGAGCTTCCTCGGCCTCTTCAGCGGAAGGGTTGCCACCTGTTCATGGACAGACATCGTCAGTCTTTAATGAAACAATCAGAACAACACGGCACGCGTTACTCACCAATGTCAATATCACCCTCTTTGACGATGATCAGGGAGCAGTCGACCTCGTACGCGATGTCGTTGATCTCCTTGCTGTAGAATGATTGATGTTGGTCAGCGATACAGCGGTCTGCAGATGAGAGACACAAGGACAGAGCTGGGTTGGAAGGAAGTGAGGATGATGTGATGCTGGAGGAAAGCAACGTGTGACAGCGGTAAGGCTTTGAAAGATACCACTCACACGTCGAAAGCGTCAGAAACCAATTCGTCGTCGGTGATGATATCTTGGTAGATCAACATTTTTGTCTGTTTTTTCTTTTTGTTTGTGAGCAGATGAAGAGCGGATGATGAGGAAGATGGGAGATGTGAGAATGTATGATTGTAGATGTGGACAAAAAGGGAGCTCCAACTGGAATAACCCTGTCTATCAACCAACCTTTTTTGTAGCTGGGTTCAATTTTTTTTCGGTTTTTTTCTTCTGGTCGGATAAATTACGTAATCACTGCCATTGTGAACAGGTACGCAGATCGAGAGATTTGTGATATGATGATATGACCACTCTACTCTCAAACATGCAGTCACTCGAGTTCACACCATTCATAGCCAGAGCGAGATCTGTACGGACAATCTCACTCTCCACAGTCCAACCGCAATGGCTCTGGCCTTCCACGCCTGGCACGTCGCTTCGCCCCTCTCGACCCGTGCAACGACGGCCGTCTCTCGTGCATTTATCAGCTCGGTTGCTTCGTCGACATCCCCTGCCTCAACTTCTGCCTCCGCCTCTTCCTCTGCCTCTGCCTCTGCCTCTGCCTCTCACCAGCATGTGCAGGATTTTCAGACCTCTGCTGCTGGAGAGCAACTCGACGCAGCCCGTGGTAGATCTCGCCGCCGCTTCCATAAGACCCGACGCCAGGCGGTTTGCAGATCTTTGGGATCTCAGGCCGCGGACGATTTAGTCAAAGACTCCACCAAGGCGAGATCGATCGATGTCTATAAGCAGAGGCATAAATCTGGGGCACCCTCGTTATCGATATCCTCTTCGACCAGAGATGATCTATACCATTTGACAAGGTCACCAAAGGCGTTCCATAAGCGAAAGTCTGAGCACCATCCCGCTATCGAGCAAGTCACAGACCTAGATCTCCGCCTTACTTCAGATGAGTCCATCCAGTACACGCAAAAGGCACCCATGATTAACGAAAGTGAAATAGAAGGCAAGTGCTGGTGGATCTGAACATAACACATCTCTGGGCGAAAGCTGACTTTCGAGTTAGAAATCCTTGGGAGTTCGACACCAACAAGTCATACCACCAAACAAGCCGAAGGAAAGCTTGGGATCGCAGGAACGATATCTGCAAGAGAAGTGTCGATCAATGGTGAGTCAAATATCGAAAGGGCAATGACTGACTATTCCCAGAGGTAAAACCCATGAGAGATATGAAGATAGCCCGACTGCGGAAAGCTTTGGGCAGGGTCCTGTTTAGGTGAGAACATCCGCGAATCTACCTTGTTATTACAGCTGATGCAATACACCAACAGCCCAGGAGTCACCCCACTTCGAGACTCTAGGACTGGTGTCTGGAACTTCGAGCCCAGCTTACAAGATATACCGCAACCAGACAAATTCGCATTCCATCGTTGTCCACCTTATATCACCCCGTCGCAAGATGAGGTAAGTCTGAACATCATGTGAGAGGGGCTCATCGCTCATACATACGAAATATTACAGGAACTGATCGATTTGGCAAAACAACAAGGTTGCAGTTTTGTCGGTTCGACGTCTACTTTGACCAAAGCTTTGAGCCAAATCTACTTTGCTATCAGTGGTACGTGCCAATTTCGGTGTTCCTGACGTTGGCTGACGGTGTCTTCAGGCGGGAAGGGCGTTGATCTGTCAACTCTTAGTCAAGACTTTACCTCTGAGGTGAGTAAGAGTTCTGACGAACCGTGCTGACCATTAGCGGACAACATTTACTCCCGGTGCCGAGCTGCCAGCGAGTATAATCGTGGACAAGATGTCAAATGGTATATACTCCGTCGACAGCGATAAGCGATGGGACATTGAGAACGTGATCAGCGATTTTGTGAGTGCTCCGGCCGCAAGAACAACGCTAATTCAAACTGATAGGGCCGTATACTGGAAAAGATGCTCACCTGCGAGGTTCACGACTTCAAGCGGTTCCTGCTAAGCAGTCCTGAATCGGCTGTGCCGGAAGAAGAACGAATAGCGAAGGAGGCTTATCGTTATCAACGTGTACGTTTGACATCGTCAGGTGTGAGCTGACATCCTCAGGTCAACTCGCTTCTGATGCGTTCTCAACTGGATTGTCACGATCCCAGGTTACCTGGAAACGGTGTTTTCGACATCAAAACCCGAGCTTGCCTACCTGTCAGACATGATCGCGCTAATTATCTAGTGAGTAGAACGGTTCACCGATCCATATGTTAGACCATGCTGACACTGTCTCACAGGCTAACTCCGCCTATGATATTTCCAAAGATCGAGGTTATACCCAATCCTACGAGAGAGAGTAAGCTATATCTGTGTACGAACGACAGGTGTATGACGCTAAGTTGAAATCTGCCAGATACTATGATCTTTTACGTGCTGGTATGCTCAAGTTCAGGTAGGCGTCCTATTTGGAATCAGGAATTAGCCTGTGCTGATCTTTGGGCAGTCTCCAAGTTCGTATCGGTGGGATGGATGGTATCTTCTTAGCGTATCATAACACCTCTCGTCTTTATGGGTTTCAATACATATCGTTGTGAGTTCCAGGCTCCCTGTACTGAGCTCTTGGAAGCTGATCTGACATGACTCAAGATCCGAAATCGATGAACGGATCTTTGGCTCCACCGAGATGGCTGAACAAGCATTCCGATTGTCCGTTTCCCTACTGGAGCTTCTCTTACAGAAATCAGTGGCAGAATTCCCAGACCAGGTGAATATTATCACCTCCCCTGCCATGCGATAGTCAATGAGTCTGATTTATCCATTATCCAGGCAATCAACATCCTCCTCAAACACTCCCCTGCCATCAACGCGCATAGCGTTACAGCCTATGTCGAGCCCAAATACTGGGACTCATCGGCTGGAGAACGACCTATCAGAGCGATCACACTGACCATGAAAAATGTTCTTGACGGTGAGCCGATCAATGGCCCTGTCGTCTTCTCGGTGGACGAAAAGCTTCGGCACAATCAGAATTGTGAGTGCCTCCTTCAAATGCTGTTGCTAATGATTCTCAGGGTCGGTCAACTATACAATCTCGTATAACGAGGTGGACGAAGAGGGTATCAAGAAAGCTCGAAGAGGACTACATCGTTTACAACAGGATATGCTAGCTATGAACAGCCTTGTAGTGCCGGCTGGGGAGACCGTCAAAAGCATGACCCGAAAGGATGTCATCACACGTCGCCGTGAGAAGAAAGAGCAGCAAAATCAGGGAGAGGATCAGTCAGCGATACCCGACGAGGAAGCAGAGTCGTACTCTAAAATCAGGTGGCGAGAGCCTGGAGCTCGTCAGATAAAGTTGCGAGAAGAGGCGCAGGAGAGTGGTCAAGCTTACGAGAAACGAAAAAAGACTTGGAGGAAAGGGAAGTTTGCATGGTCAGTTTGATTATGATATACCAAGCATAGAAAGAATATATACCACACTTGCATATGTTGTCATTATATAGTCAGATAGATCATTCTATTAAATATGTTATAATTCGTTATACAATACTTGTTGGTGTATCAACTAAAGCTACACTTCCATTCCTCGATCGTTGCGATTCACCTGCACGCTCCAACCTAGGTCTCGCCCCCTCACTGTTACCTCTTGTCAGTCTCCTCCTGAGCCCTCCTCCTTCACCACTGTCGCTGGCCTTCCGTATTTTGTCTTGCTCTTTCAGTAGTTCCTCCTTCTCCTTTTCCATCTCTGCTTTTTCTTCCTTGCGGTCTTCCTTCATCATCAAACGTTCTTCCTCCATGACCTCATTCCAAAGTCGCTGTTGTTGAGCGGACATAGCACTGGCCGTCCTGCTCTTAGAAGGAGATAGATGACTGAGGGATCGATTCCTAGGACTTGTAGGGGATTGTATGAGCTCTTCGCTCATATTACTATGACCTGAGCGTATCCTTGAAGGTCTTCGGCCCGAAGGAGATCGGCCCAGCGTTGCTGCAAATGAGATGTGTGATCCAGTGGGTGCAGCAGCCGGGGTACTAGGTTCCTGTGTTGCTTCAGGTTCTTGTTGTACTGATATGGCGCTCGGAGTAGATACACGAGGCATCGAGATGAATGTATCCAAATTGTTGAGCTCAAGTGGAATAGGAGGACCTGGCCTTGAGCGTACAGACAGATTGTCCATGCCTATACCAGGGTTCGAGGTGCTAGAACTCGCTCGTGGCCTGCGGAATACATCGGATAAAGCTGTTGCAGCTTTGTGGGTGTGTCGACGGAAGAGGTGGGTGCCGGAGAAAGTATCATGCACTTCACTGCCGATATTCGAAGGTGTAGACATGAGTCTCGTCTCGCTGTTGGCGCCCGGAGAGGTCGGTCGATCATCAGAGGGACCATGTACGAAAACATCTTGCCATGTATCGCGATCTTTCTTGTCTCGAACGGACAAATCGGCGAATTCTGATTCACAATCGCTGATCTGACCAGATCCTCCCGCACTTGTCGTGAGGGCCACACGCATTTCGACAGTATCATCAAGATCCAAGGTGGAAAGAGGATCACGTGGAAGCCACAGGAAATCATCGTAATTATCCGTGTAGGTTGGCTGATCGTCATAACCTCGAGATCGGTAGTAAGGTGGAATATCTTCCCATGGTTGCAAGGCAGGATGAGGAGCGACAATACGTTGTGAATCTTTCGCTTGGCTCGCGCGGGACGGAAATTCCGAAGGCTTCACCGATGCCTCTTGAGGGTTTCCGAATGGCTCAAAAGCGATCTTCGAATCGAGGGTGGAGAAGAGAACATGATCGAAGGGAATTGGTTTGTGACTTGATCCAGCTTTTTTCCAACTGCCAGCCCAACGGCCGACACTTCGTCTCAAGGTGTTGAACCGGCTACTACCTTGGGAAGCGGGTAGACCATTCGGAAGAGGTACATCATCGGGATCCCAGTCTTCGGAAGCGGTATCATCGTCCTCATCATTGTCATTTGTCGAAGCGGTGACAGGGGGACACAGTATATCGGCCTCCTGAATGTCCAGACTGGGGAGGTCAGCTTCCATCGTGGGTACGGGAAACTCACTTTTTGAACCGGCTTTTCAGCGCACGAGTGATTCTGCAATCTATCAGCGACAACCTTTCCGGTAGCACTTACATGAGCTTGGTGATGAGAGTGATGGCGAATAGGATTCCTGTAGCGATTGCATGTCCTTTCGCTTTGTCTGCCTCGGCATCAGCATGCGTCTCTGGCAAGTCGCCATTGTAACTCACTCAAGATAAAGAAAGCAAAAAGGACAAATTGAGCCACTGATATGGGTATATTAGCTATATAAACTACTGGATGCTTGCCACTCACGAGCGAGGGCATCCAAGCTGTATCGCAATACTCTGATGCTTGTACGCTTGCCATTGGTCTCATACAATCGTCCATACACGTAGGTGAATTGCCGTTTCCATACCACTACATGTCAGCGGGGCTTTGGATTCTGTATTGACTCACCATAGCAGGCGCCGTAGTATACAAGGGCTGATGAAAGATTAACGATCAGTGTCGATATATGGTGCAACTTGGCATGCCACTCACTAAATGGAATGACCAAAGGGCTTCAAGATGAGTTAGCTAGAAGGCCTGTCGTCCGTTTGAACATTAGACTCACTTCAACAACATGAACAAATGCATGATAGCACCACCGAGTACTAATGACATTAGCTGAAGCATTCCTAAGGTTCACTTACATTGTTGTGGAACCTGCGAGAAATGACTAAACGTAGGACTAAGTTCGGTCAGCGAGGTAGGTTTAACTTCGACTCACTGTTCCGTCCGTGACGACCTTTGCCTCGGAATGACCGAAAGCCTTGTACCGAAAACATAGACAATGGTAGGAAGCTTTTCGTCAGCACAATCAAAAGTGGGTGATGACTTACTCCAAAACGAAAGATTTCAAAGAATGGTTGGATTGCGGTTTGCAATAGAATATACGATGCGAAATAGGGAGCGGCCGTCGGCTGTTGCAAATATTCAGCCCAACCCGCAGTTCTTCAACTTACAAAGGCAGACGCGATGATTGGCAAAGGGTCAAAGCTTTTATTTTGAAAAGCAGTAAGATATGCTTCGATAGTAGATTGTCCAATCTAGGATGTCAGCCGGGTCCCATGCGGGTTTCACTTACAGCAAAGAACACCACGCCGTTCACCATCACTGGTCGACCAATCAAAAGGTCAGCTTTTCGACTGGGGATGATCGATATCAAGATGCTCACAAAACTTCCAAAATCTCTCTAATACCGAATTGTGTATACCCAACCTTGTTACGATGGTTTCCGCCTTGTTAGCTATAACCAAAAGGATCGGACAAATTGCGATGGTGAGCAAAGCAACAAGTATCACCGGGGCCAATGAGGTGATAGCAGAAGCGACTTTGGGATGAGCGTTGAGGAAAGCTTGTAAAGGTTTGATGAAACCGGCTATATTCGTCAGAGATGCAAGTGCGCAAAGCAAAGAGACCGGGAAGATCTAAACGTCAGCTTCTATCGTGTCACCCGATACTTACCCAGACCAAAGTGAATGCCCAAACTCCAAGATAAACAACCCATCCCCGAACAAACTCGGATCGATAAGTACTCTTGCCCAGACGAGGCCATAGTATGTCAGTCCAATCCGGTGCTGGAACAGCATGACATGCAAGGGACCGTTTCGGATGGCTATCCAAGATCTTCGATGCCAATCGAGCTGTTTTTGCATCCTTGAACGTGACGAATGCAGCGGATGAGGGAGTGTAGGAGGATAGAGGTCGTGAACGACTTTCGTCGAGGAGCATGGTGAGGTAGCTCAGCTTTGTCGTCAGGTAGTCGATGAGTGGAGCATTTTGATCACGAAAAACAGATGTAAGGTGAGTGAGTGATTGGTAAGGATCTATGCATTCGCGGGGAAGAGAGTGCAAGGCCTGGAAGGTCAGCTAAGGTCTGAATAAGCTGACTCACATCCCAGACGGTCGTGTCAACCTTCCCAGCGGAGCCATGATCATCAAGGAAAGGATCGAGAACTCGCACGAGCCTCTGCATGCGATCCTGCTTCGTCGCGTTGGGTGGAAGTGGTTGATCCTTATCTTTCTCGGATATCATCGGTACAACGCCCATTGTGCGCTTATAGCGTAACGCAGCTGCTAAAACTCGTTTTGCCAGATTGACATGGGCCTGATTATCAGCACAAGCATCATCACTGTTGCACTCACGATCTCAAGTTTCCTCAGTACGTCCTGCCTTCGATCCCGCAAACTAGCAATGGTATGGAGCTTTCGTACCAGAATCACTTCTTCCACATCACTCTCCTCATTGGTCCATCCAGTTAGTTCAAGAGCGTTAAGGGATAACCTTGGTTTCTTCAGGTCTGGTCGATTCTTCGGAGATTGTTTGCGTGCGTGATGCCTCTGTATATAGTAGTTGAAATAATCCCTCAAAATGGTCTCATCTCGCACTATACATCAGTCAGCTAGTTACATTGCCCGCTCGATCCCGCTACGTACTGTCAGGAGGTATGTTGGTGACCATGAGGGTTCTATATCGTTTGACACCTTTACAGTCTTCGACAATCGAACATGAATCTTGACCTTCTTCCCCTCGAGTGGTGGTTCGCTTCGTTTCCTTGGAGGCTGCAAACTTCGCAGCCAGCGCCTTTATCTGTCTGCGACGATAGGCCAAAGCTCCCCAAGTGATCCATAATACCGTTGCGGTCCATGTTATCGTGATCCACCATATCAGCAATGCATGAACCCACAGCCACTTGGACCCGGATGACTGGACAAGGGATGACACCGATGCTCGCAACATGGAAGTCTTGGCGATGTCTCGAGGGGAATAAATGATGTGTAAAGGCATGAGAACTCTGTTTTGATGATCAGCAAGGCACTTTTGTGTTCGTACTCACGGCATAATGACGACTGTTTGTAGAAGCGTGTAGAAAACTATGGTTGTCGTTGTCACCATGAGTATATTTCTCGTTCCAATATCAATCAACTTACAAGCCCCACGGAGGAATCTCGCATGCAAGGTCAGATCAAGACCACATTTCTCTGGCATGTCTTTCTCGCGTACTTTGAGTGACGATACAATCCACATCAATGGCCATCGGGGAACAGGAGGTGAAGCATTCCTGACATGTCAGCCTATGCACATGGTCAGGTTGACTCACACTGCCCAAGCTTTTGGTTGGAATATACTACAGAAGCGTTAGTCGAAAGCACATCATCCATGTTGAGGTAACTCACTACCCAAACTCCCAACTCTCTCTATCACCAAGTTTACTTCTAGCCTTGTCCTCTTCTCCTTCATCTCTGACCAATCCCTCGCTACTTGGGCGTCCGTCTTCCCTGTTCTGGAATTTCGCACCTCTCCCCCGTAACCCCTCCCAACCTCGTTGCGCAGCAAAGAACAGTCGGACCGGTATCCTCTGAAAACGCCCGTCCTTGCCCCTCCTCCTGGGTATATGCACTTCTACCTCATAACCTATCAAGCATGCACCGGCGATCGCGAGTGTGAGGTAAAAGTTATCGAGTAGACCTGAATATGCAGCGGTGTAGTTGGTGTGCTGGGACAGATCAGCCATGCCAGCGAGTGGCTTAGGCTATTTTGGGAGAGGGGGATGATCGAATGAATTTGCACTTGAATCTTGTTTACCGAGGGTGATGCGATATGTTCTATATGTGGACTGGTCTGATCTGATCTGACCTGATCCATCTATCTTCTGTTTCAATGTCTATCCATCCACCTTTACTACAGTGAGTGGTATGATGATGATGGTGATGATGATGCCCATTACTCGAGTACTTGTCCTTTTATTTATCTTTTATCTTTGACCAGTTGTCGTGTCATGTACGATGGTGGGATTGTTGTATTACGTAATACCATGTCAAAGTCGAGTGGAGGAGGTTCACTCGTTTTTCTGCTGTGCAATCAATCAACCAATCAATCAACCTATAGAGACATCAAGGTCAACAACAAAGACATGTTGGATCCTACCCATTCACCTGTCAGCTCCCAGTACCCCACTATCCTTACACTTGCCACACCATGGCACTGAGAGATGCCAACTGCTACACACTTACTGTCAGCCAGTCTTCCTCAGATCCCTCGATCATACAGCTGTCAGAATCGCTTGGTCAAATACGTAACAAGGATGAGCCGAGGTATGCGAGGGTGAGGGAGAAGAGGGATGATGAAGCTTATTCTAGTGCTATATACGGCGAGTGTCCATCGCAGATTATGGAAGGGATGTCATCACTGATGTTTCGCGCAGATGTACTGACCGGCGCACGACTTGCATCCGCCGGTTACGAAACGGAGAAATCCAAGAAGAGGAGGCTGCAGCTACATGGGCCAGATGAGGAGGTACCCTTTGAATTCACCGGGCGCATGTGAGTGACAGTCACTTCATTCCGCGGTCTCTGCTTAGGTATCATAATCCCTGATCGTATCACCGTCTTGCAGAAATTTCGTAAGTTCCATCCCACATAGCCCGGTCCTCCGCTGATAAAGGACATAGGAATGGACTTTTACTTTTGAAGGGTAAGTCGAGCGTCAACACAATCATGACCTGTACGGATCATCCTTTTACTCTCAACGAAGCTAACACGTCTTCATTCGCATTGTAGGAATAAATACCGCTGGACCCGCGAGGTATATGGAAAGGATTATATATGCTCGCTCGATCGAAAGCCTGATCCAAAGGTCGAGATCTGCCTGTAAGTACTAGCAATCATTGTTTGATCGGGCGCCAACGAGAAATCATGATGTAGAGCACGAGATGTCAGTAGTAAAGGTCCAGCACGTCTGCAGATCCTTCACTACAACATCGATCGATTCCCCGCCGAGATAAAGGATGTGCGAGGATTAGAAACACTCCTTGTTGCCAGGTAAGAATTTTTGATACTCACTCGATATTTTGTCAGCTGTTTATAGATATGAATGTAGCTTACTATGCCTATTGGATGCGGCTAACGATCGAAACATCCTCTCGAGATCACCATCCAGCGGGAGTAAATCTGCTGTGCTTTCCTCCAAGGACAAGGATGTGCCACCAGTACCGGCTAGGCCCGAGAGAGTAATAAGTGAAGACGACTTCGAGCCCGTAAGCTTACCTTGCATGTCAACATACAGTTTCAGAATTGTGACACTGACTCCTGTCTGTCCGTAGGAAAATCCTAACGAAATTGTGGTTTCTACGACCAGCGATATAGACGATCACATCGCTCGAGCCATCGCCTTATTCGAGGTAAGTGAATTGGATTCCGCAAATTATAGTTGATTGACTTGACAACCTGTTCAGGATCCACATGTGCTGTTTATCGTGATACGGACCAAAACCGCGGAAGCTGCTCAAAGGGCTTTGGAGGTGTCGCTTGGCGTGAAAAGGTAAGAGAGGCTCTCAACCAGCGAAAGCAATGGTAGCTGACTCAATCATCTTGACCAAGGTTCCGATATCATGAGAATTTACCCGAATTGAGCCAATATGTCATCGAAGAAGAAGCAGACTCAGTACCTTCATCATCTACAAAAGGCAGCAAAACAGGCCCTAAAGTGATCAGTCTTGATGATGAACCGTCAAAGTGAGTTCATGTTATCCTTAGTTCCAACATTTGATTGAATCACCCTTCCAACTCACAGACGCCTTGTTGTCAACAGACATATATCCCCCTCCAATTCCGTTAGAGGTAAGCAGAAAGTCTGGACACCACTACCCAACATAGCCATCTACCTATCTACGATCGAGTTGCCGGACCTGAAACCTGGTAGAAGAGAACATCTCAAATACGTTGCCAGTGCCAGCAGTAGGCCACAATCATCAAAACCTACTTCCCTCCTCCCATCCGCTCCACCACCGGTCTTACCCCCGAAAGAGCCTGCTGTTCACGCGGAATCCTCCAAACGTACAAGCTCTTTTGGTAGGTTGTTCAGAAGTCATTCTTAACTGAAGGGACAATTGTATCATCACGTAGATTGTAGATAGACCAGATAGGACCACATGCATAAAATGCTACGAATAAAAATAATAATAAACCGAAACGACTAAAAGAAAATGCTAAATTATTGTATACATTGCTTCTGTTCCACAAACTTATCAATCAACAACTTTCTTGTGTGACTCTATTATTTAATCAACTTCCTCCATAGAACCGGCGGCTTCCTCGAGAGCAGGAGCATCAGCTTCGGCCGAGGCGGCAGGAGCAGGCTCAGCGTCAGCGTCGATGGAAAGACCAAGAGCGATCATTCGGTTGATTCGTTGAGCAAAGTCTTGAGGAGCGGTGAGAGTGAAACCGGAAGTAAGGAGAGCAGTCTCGAAGAGCAAGTAGGTAAGATCTCGAACGGTCTTGTCGGATTTGTCTTCGGCGACTCGAGACTTGAGTTCCTTGATGATTGGGTGGGTGGGGTTCAACTCCATGGTCTTCTTACTGGCCATGTAAGAGGACATAGAAGAGTCTCTGAGAGCTTGAGCTTTCATGATTCTCTCCATGTTAGAGGACCAACCGAATTGACCAGTAACGAGAACACACGGGGAATCGGTGATTCTGTTGGAGACGATGACCTTCTCGACCTTGTCACCGAGGTTCTCCTTGATGGCGGAACAGAGACCTTCGAATTCCTTAGCTTCCTTTTCCCTAGCCTCCTTCTCCTCGGGGGTCTCTTCAAGTTCAAGACCTTCCTTGGAGACACAAACGAGTTTCTTACCATCGAACTCCTTGAGTTGAGTGACGGCGTATTCGTCGATGGGGTCAACAAGGAGCAAGACCTCGAAACCTTTCTTCTTGAGGACTTCGAGGAAAGGCGAGTCCTTCACGGCATCGAGGGATTCACCGGTGAGGTAGTAGATAGATTTTTGAACCTCGGGCATTCGAGTGATGTAATCCTTGAAAGAGGTCATCTCGTCGACGGATTTGGTGGAGTGGAATCGGAGGAATTCGGCGATCTTGCTTCGGTTGGTAGCATCTTCGTGGATACCAAGTTTGAGGTTCTTGGAGAAGGCGGTGTAGAATTTGTCAAAGTTCTCCTTGTCCTCAGCAACTTCAGAGATGAGCTCAAGAGCTTTCTTTACGAGGTTCTTTCGGATAACCTTGAGAATCTTGTTTTGTTGAAGAGTCTCTCGAGAGATGTTAAGAGGGAGATCCTCAGAGTCGACAAGACCAACCATAAAGTTGAGGTATTCAGGGATGAGGTCCTCGTTGTCTTCAGAGATGAACACTCTTCTAACGTAGAGTTTGATGTTGTGTCTCTTCTTCTTAGTCTCGAAGAGGTCGAAGGGAGCTCGTTTGGGGATGAAGAGCATAGCCTTGAATTCAAGTTGACCTTCAACGGAGAAGTGCTTGACGGCAAGGTGGTCCTCCCAATCATTGGAGATAGACTTGTAGAAACTGGCGTATTCCTCTTGGGTGACTTCGGAGGGATTTCTAAGTAGTCGAAAAGTCAGCTGCCAGCTTTGCAACTGACGTAAGAGGTCATACTCACCTGGTCCAGATAGGTTTTTGCTTGTTCAACTCCTCGTTCTCGGTGGTAGTCTCCTTTACCTTCTTGGTCTTCTTAGTCTTCTTGGCGGAGTCTTCGTCCTCAACTTCCTCAATCTTGTTCTCACCCTCCTTAACTTCTTCCTCATCCTCAACTTCCTTCTCGGTCTCCTTAGTGACGACAAGTTGGATAGGGTAAGAGATGAATTCGGACTGTAGGCGATGTCAGCTTAGGTTCACCTGTCAAGTGTGATGAAGATAACTTACGTGTTTCTTAACGATCTCTCGGATCCTCTTCTCTTCGAGATATTCCTTGAGGTCTTCCTTGATGAAAAGCTTCATCGAGGTACCTCGACCAAGACGTGGTCCATCAACGTCTTCAGTGATGGTGAAGGTACCACCGGCGGCAGACTCCCAAATGTATTGTTCGTCGTCATTGTGTTTGGTGGTGACTTGGACCTTTTCGGCGACAAGGTATGAAGAGTAGAAACCGACACCGAATTGACCTGTGATAGCGGTGATATGTCAGATTCCTTGTCTGAGGACAAAATAAGAGTGTAATTAATTACTCACCAATCATACTGATATCAGCACCGGAAGAGAGAGCTTCCATGAAAGCCTTGGTACCGGATTTGGCGATCGTACCAAGGTTGTTAACGAGATCGGCCTTGGTCATACCGATACCGGTATCTCGGATCGTGAGGGTACCTTCCTCCTTGTTGGGAATGATTCGGATGTAGAGGTCTTTCTCAGAGTCGAGTTGAGAAGGGTCTGTGAGAGCGGCATATCTGATTTTATCGAGAGCATCGGAACAGTTGGAGATCAACTCTCGAAGGAAGATTTCTTTGTTGGAGTAGAAAGTGTTGATGATCAAGTCGAGAAGTTGAGAAATCTCGGCTTGGAAACCAAAGGTCTCTGATTGTCCAGACATTTTGAGCGTAGGTATCTATCTGGTAGATGAAAAGGGAGACGATCAGTGACTGCCGCACAAAGGCAAATCCTTTCCCTTGAGAGGATGCGGATCAACTTACTAGGTAAAGAGGTAAAAGTGATGGAATGGAATGAGATGAAACTGATACAGGTGTCTAGGTCTACGTTATAGCAGATTTTTGGCTGATGGTTTGATATGATCAGATGAAAAGAGTCTGAAGAAGAGAAGAAGGAAAGAGAAGGAAGGGTGAGTTTAAAAGGTGGAAATAAGGACTGTACGTTGAGTTGAACGAGTGCACACGGGTAATTTACCAGGAATGACTGGAAGATTCCATCCATTCGATTCCATAACATCACTAGAAGAGGGGACCATTTAAAGCAGAAAAAGGATACTATCATCGCAAGCAATCAAAAGACCCGGATCCATCCACGTGGTGTACCCGGCCACGGTCGAACAAAGTTTATGCATAGTGAGTCAACCTCACAACAGAGGAATGCAATATAACACATACATATATACCTCGACTCACTCACCTTCACCAGACCACTCACCCGTCAGCTGACAGGCTCGCAGACTTGCACCATGGCAACCTGGACACCTCTGCTCACCCCTCCCCCCGATGTCTCCCCAGAGGTCAAACCTCCCTTGACTACAGATCAGGAAGCAAAGTTGCAAAGTTTGATCGACCATTTCGGAGCTCCAGGTTTCACTCTTCCCATCAAGCAGCATGCAGAGGTGAAAACAGGCCTAGGTGATCGGGAGATGATGTTCTTGGTACGTCAATTTATTAGATCGCTATCACGAGGTTTCAAGTCCCATACTGATGACAACAACGTACTAACAGTCAAAGGAAACCTTGGTAAGGTGAATCATCTGAATTCTGTGCGACTATGTGTGAAGGATGCAGCACTGACAGGACAGATCATCAACGTTCCAGGTTCCTAGTCGGTAAGCCTACGTTTCACGGTGTCATCCAATCGAATCCATCCTGATGCAGACTATCTGAACCAGCAACGAAGAACGATCTTTCAGCTACCATCGCTCGACTGGAGGATTGTCTACTTTGGAGACGTACCGAGGATATCGATAACCTCCAGCGTATGTCGGAAGAATGCTCGGAGGAGGTGAATATATACTTTCTTCTTTTGCTTATATAATGTTCTTTCATGACACTCTCACCGTCTATATAGTCAAAGACGGGTAAAAACCTCGCATTGGGTTTTTCGAAAAAGGGTCAACCCATAGTCACATTCTTTGTCAACCGCTCTTTTGTCTCCCTCGATAATCCAAAGGCAGTTGAGGGTTTCACCGGGCGTGCACACCCTATGGTATGATTTTTTTGACACCTTGACCTGATACAAGCTAATCGCGCGAGTCTAGGTCTACATGCTGGAACGAGCGAAAGATCTCATGTGTGCGGGTGTAACGTAGGTATCCATTTCTTGCTTCTACGGGAGAAGCGACGCTCATTGCCCGCTTACATAGGCATACATTCGTTGTCTTCAACTGGTCAGGCAAAAAATCCGGTCCCTCTTTGCCATTATCAGTGAGACCGACCACCTTTTCTGTCAGAACGCACATGCTAAGCATGAGATGATCAGGTCATCAAATCCACAAATCACATTCTTTCCAACTACTATCCTGAAACTCTTGGTCTGAGCGTTTTTCAAAACATGCCTTGGGTATTCAAGACTCTGATAAATCTCGTGTGGCCCTTTGTCGATCCGATAACCAAGAAAAAGGTCAAATTTGGTACCATTGAGGGTCAAGAGATCGTCAAAGAAGGTGATGTCGACCCCAGTCAGCTACTCAAGGATGCCGGTGGTAGCGTCGATGTAAGTTGACTCTGTCAAGCAACCGAAAAGTGTCGGCCGACTGATGAGTATTATCATAGATCCCATACGATCATGCAACCTACTGGCCTGCTCTTTTGCAGACTTGCTTGAAACTTCGAGCGGAAGAAGAGGAGAGATGGACAGCGTTGGGTGAACGTCACGTCGGCCGAGAGGAAAAACTCTTCAAACGACCCATACCCTCTTCTTAGTAATGTTGTTATCTTACAAGAGACTTGATTGTGGATCTTAGTGATGATTGATTTGGACTGATACTGCATATAGATTGATAGAGTTGCCTTGATTGTTATATATCCCTCACCTGATGCACGCATGATGAACGATGAATGTGTGTTCTTCTTGTGTTATCTGATGTCTGGTATGGGTAGTGAACGACCCTGAATGAGAGTGCAATAGTGTAGTTAAATTACCCTGGTTTTCATCATACCAGATTGGAAAAAACTACCACCCAATCGACCATTGTATTGTATGCACCATTCAGCAGCAGTAGTACAGCCAACAGCTGGGGACATCGACAAGTTGACCTACGAACAAACAAACACACCAAAAGAAACAAAACACCTTGTCAATCCATACGATAGTAACGTGGTGTATTCGCATATGGACCATCAAAGGTTGAAATCGACTCATACTCAAAAGTTACTTTGACGTCAAATCCCAATCCAACCTTTATCCCTCCGACGCCACCAAACATCATCTCAACACTTCACATCCCCATCACCCATCATCTGCAAAGTCAGTCGTGGTCCTCTCGATCTCTCAGTGTTATCAGCTACCACTTGATTTTTCCTCATCAATCATTGCTACATACCCAGCTGTATCGGCCAAGCACACCACATTTTCAACCATGTCAGACACGAAGGGACAAACATCGACATCACCGGAAAAGAAGGTCGAGGATAAGCCTGCAGCCTCCTCGTCATCATCAACTCCTGCAAAGCCGGAAAGTACTGAGAAGACTACCACACCGGATGTGAAGAAAGAGGAAGAGAAGCTAGAGGTCAGTGCGCTAGTCCTTTTCACCCATGATGATGATGATGAACATGATGACGAGAGAGGGGAAAGGCATGGTACAAGCTGACATTGGTCATGTAACAACTTTTACCTATCTCCGTCGATCCCGGTCCTACACAATCACCTCTACTGTCGCTTCAATCGAACAGCTCGAAGAAGACGTGATTGATATGGAGACATTCCAACAGATCATGGATATGGACGAAGAGGACGAAGGTGATGATGAAGATGGGGAAAAACATGCATTCTCAAAAGGGATCGTCTGGGGATACTTTGAACAAGCCGAGGCTACCTTCAAAGACATGGAAGCTGCTATGTGAGTGGGCACCACTTTGTCGTCAATCACCTGCATGATGCCAACTCGATACTGATGATGAACCAATCATTCATGTGCCTTTTCTCGATCGCTTGTTCGTCATTCGATTCCCACCAACAACATCCATCACCTTACGACGATACATTATTCATTGTGCGACGTATATCAACCACTCCTCAATGTCCTTTCTTGGCTACCCCTCTGCATCGTTGACAATTCCCATCATCGACAACTATCATGCCCTGCATACATCCCACATGGCAATACATCCATCTACCTCTTTGTCACCTCACCGACCGTTCATCAACCACAGTGTCGCTGAAGATCTAGCCAAACTCTCCTCTCTCGGACACTTTCTCAAGGGCTCATCCGCCGCTCTGGGTATAATCAAAGTCCAAGCTTCCTGCGAGAAGATGCAACACTATGGTAATCTGAGAGATGAAGAAGCAGGTGTGAGCTTGGGTGCTCCCGAGGCATTGAAGAGGATCAAGGAGTTGTTAACCGCTTGTAAGAAGGATTATGAAGTGGCGAAGAACTGGATGGAAAACCTCTATGAGGAGGATCAATAATTCTAACAGACACGCAACTTGGGTCATTCGTTCTGATGTCTTTTCTCAATTTGAGAGAATTTGTTCTTTTGGTCTTCCACTTTCCACATGATAATCGTTCTTAGCGTTTCAATTTTCGGTTGTTACCTATTCTTTCCCCAAACCATTTAATTCTTTTACTTAACTGTAGCATTTTCATAGCATAGTTTCTTATATTGCCCCCTTCCCCCCTGGCGCCGCGTTCGTTGGTGAGAAGAAGTTGATTAGTCAACAAAAAGAAAGTATTCTATCTGTGTAGAGCTTTTAGAGGATGTCTGTGCATGTGAATACAAAACAATCTAATATCCAACCAAATCGCATCAAGCAAAGTACAAGTCCGCATTGTTGATACGTCGATCTACTAATCCCCAGGCTCCTCTTTACCCATCACAGCACTTTCCTCACCTTCAGCTCTTTCTTCCCATCCACCTTGAACACGTATCACCCCTTCTTCAATCTGACTATTCCTGACCAGACGTTCTCCTATATCCATTATACTTTCCGGAACATCATCTAGATCTTCATCGTCATCGCTCATCCTCGTCAAGCCACTCTGATCGCCTGCTGGACGTTTGACAGAAGGTAATCTCAGACGACCTTCTCGCAGCGCTTCTTCATACGCCTCGTGCGCCTCTTCATCTTCTTCATCCTCATCAAACGGCGTATCACGAGGCATGAATAATGGGGTTTGACTCGACCGTCTACGACCAGCACTCCCACTTGGTCCAGGGGTCGAGCTATCCTCCCTTCCGAACGGAGTGACTGACGCTATGCCTCCTCTTCTGGAGTTGGGAACAGCCGAGACAGATCGACTGGCGTTCCTCATATTGGGCTCGGCCACACTTTGCGACCGATGTTGACCACCTGCATCTAGGGATAGAGAGGTTGAGGAATATCGTATAGCGCCTGTTTCCTGCTTCGATCTCGATCTTGATCGAGCAGAGGCGATCGAAGCGGAACGGGAGGAAAGTCTAGACGACGGAGGAGCGTATTGAGAAGGTGGTAGAGGGGGATACGGTTCGATTATCAGTACAAGCTGTACAGACGAGGTGCCGAATCCTGAACACTCGACATAAGCTTCACATACCGACGATAAATGGTACTGAGCTACTCACCCTTATACGATACATCCACGTCGGGTTTCCAATCCTTGATATTTGTCTCTTCCATCGATTCCGTTCGATCAGCATCGTAATCCACCGGCTCGGCTTTGACCCGAACGCCATCTTCGTCGATGGTATCTTCATTTCCATTATCTACAGTTTGCAAAGCGGGTGGGTTGGCTTGATCCACTTCCCCCAACTCGGTTGCTACAGATCTGGACCTTGTACGAGCTCGACGAGGAGCCTTTGAAGATCGACCGGATGAGGACGGCGCTTTACGCTTTGAGGGCGATGGTTCCGGTATGACCTCGGGAGGAGGTGTGGGAGGACGCAGCGAGAATGATTTTTCCTGTAGATTTATTAGCTTGTCTAAGGGTAGACGATATAACAGGCGTTAGATTTACCTTTAACAAAACTACTTCCGTTCTGGTTGTGGTCCGCAAAAAATAACAGAATTGATATCCCTCTGTAGCGAGAACTTCGGTCAGCTGCATGTTCGGGTGACAGACGGTGACTGATGCCCTAGCTCACCTCCCCTTTCCACATGCACTTTGTGCTTCTTCTGACCACGAGCGGTGAAGAGTAATTCTGTCATCCTGCAGATATGGACATCCGATCAGTTTTAATATAGCTTTAATGGCAGATGAACACTCACTTCGGCTGCAAAGCACCTATGACTAGTTGAAGTACTCGTTCGGACATCCAGTCGACCTGAGAACTGCCGCGTGAGCATGATCGCCGTACATGAAGCAGGATGAGACACACTGACATGCCGCTCGTCCAGATATAGGAATAGTGGGATAACTCGATAATTCGATGCCCTAAGGTAAAAGGCATTTCGTGTGGAGAAGTGCATGTTGGGGGTCTGTTTGCTCGTGGACCTCTGCTGTCGGCTCTTCGCAACTGTTTACTATCGAAGATAGCGACTGTCGATCTCTCTTGTGAAGCTGCACGTAAGAATGGGATGCATGGATGGATGGATGTGATGGATGCCAGATGCAACAGTCACCTATGAGTCATAGTATATCTTCCATGTCATCACTTTTTCCGCCTGAATCCACGTGGGGATGGATCATGATCAGCGGGATCAAATATCAAATGCAGATGGGCAGTTGGATTCGCGTTGAGTGTGAGCTTTGTAGACTGGTCCTCCTCCTCGCTGACGAATCGTGAATAGTGAACTCATCGTCATCCATCGACCTACACCTGTACATCGTCAATATAACTCACGCACTTCCCTCTCACCCCTGTTCTCATCACCAAACATGTCAGCTCCAGCATCGGATCCCCCTCCTCCACCTCAAAGCCCAGGAAGCGGCGACAATAAGCCAGAGGAAGTAGCTGTGTCCACATCCAACGGAGAGAATCAGGATACCAACCCATCAGCAGACGCACCCGCCGCTGCTGAAGACGTTCAGATGGAAGAAGAAAAGACGAAAGAGGATGATTTGGAAGATATACCAGAAGGAGTGCTGAGTGTGAGTCTGTCAGACGAGAATCGTTCTCGCCTTGCTATCGGTAGCTGATCTGCGTCATCAGTCCGATACCGCTGATATCAAGATGCAAACGCGTATGATCGACAATGAGATCAAGATGATGAGGCAGGAGTCGTTGAGACTGGGACATGAGAGAGAGCAGATGACTGATAAGATTGGTGATAACATGACAAAGATCAAGCAAAACAAGGTGCTACCTTATCTGGTATCGAAAGTGGTTGAGGTGAGTAGTGCTGTCCTGCCCATCCCTACACACCGAGCTGAACTGATGTATATCGCCCTTGTAATGATAGATTCTAGACGTTGATGCCGAAGAACAAGAGGGAGCCGCTCATAACGAGCAAAATGCTAAGAAATCCAAATGCGCTGTGATTAAGACATCAACCAGACAAGTGAGTGGAAGTTACCCCTGCATGTTATAAGCCTGTGCTGATATGATTCAACCTAAGACCGTTTTCTTACCCATCATTGGTCTTGTTCCTTACGAAGAATTACGTCCAAGTGACTTGATCGGTGTCAACAAGGACTCATATCTCATTCTCGACAAATTACCTGCTGAATATGATGCACGAGTCAAGGCGATGGAAGTTGATGAGAGACCAACGGAGACTTACACCGATATTGGTGGTTTAGACAAACAGGTTGAAGAGTTGATTGAAGCTATGTAAGTGATATTCTGCCTTGTAATGATGTATGTTAACAATCTCCCAGTGTATTGCCTATGCAACAGGCTGATAAATTCAAGACCCTCGGTATCACCCCACCCAAAGGTTGTTTGATGTATGGTCCTCCTGGTAAGTCAGACGCCGCTGTGTAATGAGTAGGAGCTTATTAGATCTTTAGGTACCGGTAAAACCCTTCTTGCTCGAGCCTGTGCTGCTCAAACAAATGCATGTTACCTCAAACTTGCTGGTCCCGCTCTTGTACAGGTAAGTCATACGCCGATTCGTCAACGATGTGCCGGGCTGATCCTCTCTTCAGATGTATATCGGTGATGGTGCCAAATTAGTCAGAGACGCCTTCGAATTAGCCAAAGAGAAAGCTCCTGCTATCATTTTCATCGATGAGTTGGATGCTATCGGTACAAAGCGATTTGATAGTGATAAGTCGGGTGATCGAGAAGTACAGAGGACGATGTTGGAGCTGTTGAATCAGCTGGATGGTTTCTCCAGTGACAGTCGGATCAAGGTATGCTAAATTTACATTCATATCGTCAAACTCGTAGCTGATCTGAGGGCCACTATCAGGTCATTGCTGCTACGAATCGAATTGATATCCTCGATCCTGCTCTTCTCCGATCAGGTCGATTAGATCGAAAGATTGAGTTCCCCTTACCTAACGAATCAGCCAGAGAACGTATCTTGCAGATCCACTCTAGAAAGCTCAACCATCACGGTGTCAAGTGAGTATGCTATCGATGTAACAGAAAGCAGCCAAACTGATTCGCGTTGTAGCTTCGAGGAGCTGGCAAGATCAACAGAAGATATGAATGGTGCTCAGCTCAAGGCGGTATGTGTAGAAGCGGGAATGGTATGTTTTCTTTTTTTCATTCATGTAATCATAGGTGGAGTTGACTTGCAAGTGTAGTTGGCGTTACGTCAAAATGCTACCCAGTTGTCTCACGAACACTTCCATGGAGGTATCCTCGAAGTACAAGCTCGTAAAGCCAAGGAGCACCACGTGAGTTGTCACAGTTGCTATGCCCGACCACAGAAAGCTGATGTTTGGGAAATATACAGTACTTCGCATAAACATGTAGATAATGATGATTATGATGTTGAGCCTTCCGTAGCATATGTAGATGTATACCATGCGTTTGAATATGGCTATGTGTGCATATATGATTAATGGTTGAACATGTTGCATGATGAAGGTCTGTCTGGGTCTGGGCAGATTTATCTGATAAAACTGATCACCGCGTCATCCTTACGTCCCAGGAATTCTCGTATGTACCCGTTGGATGACAACAACAAAGAATGTCTCTTGATCATTCCTTGGCTATGACCCATTGCATTCGCACACCATCATGTCGACCCTACCCCCTCTAGCGGCCATATTCTTGACGCATTTTGACGATATCAAAGGTCAATCTGTCATATTTTATGCTTCTTTACCAAGTAAGTCATTCTTATACAGTCCCGATTTCAGCCAGTTAACCTGTTGACATATATACCTTGCATTCGCTAGATCTACCAGCAGAGACCATCGAACATACGACTCTGCCTTCCGGTCTACATGCACTTGATTCTGATCTTGTGCTATTTGTCCATCATGATCTTCCTGGTGCAGGGGTGTTCCGAAATAGATTGAGCGTTGAAAGTAGTAGAGGAAGAAAGATGGGTACTTTGGGTGTTGTGTTAGGTGAGAGCGCTCAGCGCAATATTAATGTATACATCGTACGGACCACTGACAGAAGGCTTGTTGGTCGCCTTAGCCAGCCCCGCCGTTCCATCAGATCTTTTCTCGCTGCATGATCCTCTGTCGACATTGTTCGATCAGCTGGAGAGTCTAGAGTCATCGCCTTTCGCACCTTCCACCTCGACATCACCTTCCAACGCAGTTTCGATTCTTGCCAAAGTATGGCATGATCATCGTGCTGATTCCCGTCCGGGGTCTTCTGATTATGTCAAAGGCAACGGGAAAGAGGTCGTCAGGGGTATAATGCAGCTGGTGGACGGACGAGCGAGTTTGCCCGTAAGTCTAAATAAAATTGAAGAGTGTATAGTAAATACTAATCACGGACTTGATCTTCAGATTGATCATCCGATTGCATGGATGCCCTCATTGTTGGGAGTGTTAGGTCCATCCATAGTTCCAGTCTACAAAGCTGCTCTCTCAGGTCAACGAATCGTACGTGATGACATAGTTCAGATAACGTCACAACTACTGACACGGGTCTTCAATCAGATACTCTACTCTACTCCTCCTCTACTCCCTCTCGCAGCTTTCGCTTGGTGCATATGGTCGATTTCTCTTTCTCCTCCCTCAACGCCTGATGCAGAACCTTCCAAATGGATAGGTAACGTGGGACTTATGGATCTTACCGAGTTGAAGAAACGAAAGGGCGGATGGATCGCTAGTGGGTGCTAGATTCGCTGTTTCCGAAGTGCACGTACATACATGCTGACAGACCTTTCTCGACATAGCTACATCGGATGCAATCTACAAATCCCATCATGCAGCTTATGACATGTTCGTCGACCTCTCTTCCATCCCACTTTCATCTTCACCACCTCACGACGAAAACACTCCTACAACTCCTACACCCCATATTTTCTCGACATACCATCAACCTAATAACGTACCTGTACCCGTCACATATTCGTTCTCCGATCTACCTTTATATAAATCGTTACTTCTCCTGACGTCTTCCCCTCCAACCGTACATGCAGGAGTGAGTAAGACGGGCGGTTGGTGGTTATTGGCTTTTGAATTACTAGAGAGGGCTTGGAAGCTCTGTATTGGAGTTTGCGACTTCGCCGTGGGAAGAGGAAATGTGGGCGAACAAGGTCATCTTGGACTTGATGAAGGTGAAGAGGATGCTAGGCTGCTGGACGAAGACGACGAGATCATCAGCAATTTAGGTGGGGAACAGGAAACCGATGAAGATCCTGAAGATGAAGCTATAAGAAGAGGAAAATTGATCCTGAGACAGCTACACCACAACAGCTATCATCTCCATTCAAAGTTGAGGGATACCATCGATGCTCGACCTCGAGGTGAAACATCACGTACAGCCCCTCTGAATCAGACGGAAGTGAGACAGCTGGTAGGAAGTAAATGGCCGCTTGGCGGTTCAGGAGGTGAAGGACAATTTTGGAAGGATATTGCGAGAGTATGGGGTGTGACTGTGGATATAGAGGAGCAGGATTCATAATGGCTTGGATGAGGTTATAGGTTGTAAATAGATAGAGATGTAAATTAGAAAAAAATGGCGAGTGGCTTCGCTAATATGCATGAATAGATATGGCACAAGTCTAGATACGTTATCACTGACGTTGCTCGATAATACTGTTGTACTCAGTTTTGCTCAATCTCCAAGGTACACCCGAATTGCTCCAGAACTCTTCTGGATCTTCATCCTATTCGCATCCATCATACATCAGCATCAAAGGTTGAGGTTGGATATGCAGTCTGACTCACCGCATCGAGGTTCAGCACGGTAGCAATCTGCTGCAATCTCGTAAACTTATCTCGTGCACCACCAAAGGACGTCTGAGCAGAAAGGTAATTCGCTATAGCACGAACATCTCTCTCAAATCGGATTGCACCAAGCTGAATAGCGTACAGATTTTCAGCATGCAAAAATACAATTGTGACATTCAAGACATACCTCGGTGAATCGCATGCCCTGGATCATCTTCTCCCATGGTCTGACAAGCACCTCGACAGTCAGGTTGAAAAACGTTTGATAGTTGTGATCGGTGAAAGTGTCCTGAATAGTAGTTGCAAAGTCTAATCAGCTTCTCCGACAGGCCGGCTTTCAAGAATCTCACATACCTTGTAACCATCGACCAGGCTTTCCCAAGCTCTGATAAACCTCTTCCGTACGAGATCCAACTCATCGGCCTCAGCAAAGGTATCTTCGTCGAGTAGATAAGTAACATCCTTATAACAGTCATCTAATAGCCCTCGCAGTCGTGGTTTGGTCAATTGGTTGAACAGTTGCTCGAGACCGGCCTATGAAGGGGTCAGTCAATGACTGATGGGTAGATCGTCGTATACTCACCTTGCCCGTCGATCGGAATCGATTTGAGATATCTCTCAAGGTCTCTATCTCATCTGTTACCGGACGTATCTCGGTCTTCAAGAACACTTGTGGCAAATTTGCCAGGGTTTCATCAAGCAATCTTTCCATATAATCTGCCGATACGTCGAGATCATTGAGATGTATCTTTGAAAATATCAGCTAGCAGTCGGGGACAAACATGACTTCGCCACTCACTATGAAGGCAGACCTCTGATCTCTTTCCCTCTTGTCCTTCTCCAACCCTCTATCTTGTGCAGGTGCTTGACCGACATACACCGCATCCATTTTCTTCCTGATGACACCCGTGTAATCTCTTTCTATCACCTCGGCCAGCTTCTGACGCATAGATCGAAGGGTTGCCATAGATCCGCAAGACAGTAGTCGACCGAGCACGAGCTTGAGTAGGTAGAACGTATCGTCAAGGATAGAAGACAGATGGGGGCGCGATGTAGTGTCAGGGGAGTGAAGTCGGTGGGCCTGTATGGTGACGAGTCAGTGGATGATCCGTAAGAAGGGCAATATCATGTGCTGACCTTCTCTATACTCATACGAAGGAACCAGAGCTCTAATGGCTCATAGTAGACCTTGAGCAGGTTCTCAATCGCTCTCTGACTACCCGACTGTTCAATCACGTTCATCTGTTGTTGATGTTTCTCGTCATTTATAGGGCTTTCCGGCTTTGTCTCCTCTTCATCATCCTCGCTATCATCATCCTAAAAACTCCCACTTCAGCTCAAACATCGTAGATACAATGTGATCAAATTACTCACAACTATGCGGCTCCAGACGAACCGCCTGAACAAAGCCCATCGACCACCCAGTGCCACCAGCTCTCCTAATACCCTGTCAACATCTCGAGGATCAGGTCCTTCTTCCTTCTCCTCCACGGTAACGGGCTGCACTGGCTGATGAACTCCTTTCTTACCACTTTGAACGTACGACTGAAGTAAGGTCGACGCGGAGGATAAGTTTGGAAGAGCCGCTGTTGTGGTGTTGGCCAAGGAAGCGAGAGAGAGTTGTTGAACAGCAGGGTTACTCAGGGAAGCGAAAAGGGGTGGAAGTAGTGATGGATTATGTAGTAATGGGAAGCTCGATTGCTTTGTATCTGAAATCTGCAGCAGATAGGTAAGCTCGGGTGATAAGAGGAATGGATTTAGACTTACTAATCGTCCGACACGTCGTTCCTCCTCCCATCCTTCAACCAAATTCCGCACTACCCTATCACTTTCGCCCACCAATCGACCTACAACGGTCCTCATTCGTCCTTTACCATAGTACTTGTCCACCACTGGCTGATGCTGATCAATGATATGGGCAATCGCCTCGAGAAGGTTGGTAAGTGACGTCAGGTAGTACAGCGGTGAAGATGCTGATATCATCAGCGAGATCAGCAGGTACAACGACACCGTCTGTAAACTAGCTACACTCACATTTGCCAGCAGTAGAGCTTCTGCCCTTCACCAAGCCCACGACAAAATCTCCATACGCCTCCAATCCCTCCTCCTCTGCTCCTATACCCGGCCAAAGACGGAAGTACCGACTGACATTCTGCTCGTCTTTGCGTTCAGCCGCAGCGTCGAATTCTGTCCTGAATGTGTGTAATAAGATTTCCCGTAGCTCCTGCAAGGTCTGCGCTGGTGGCAATGGATACTGAGGAGTAGGCTGAGTCGAAAGATTAGCTTGTACAACACTACACATTCTTTGAGTGAACCCACCACCACTCCACCAGCGAAACCTCCTTCTATCACTTCTTTCCTGACCGACATTGCTCTACGACAGGCTCTCGAGGCCGATTCCCAGTCTGATTTCGCTATTGCAGCGGAGAGAGTATATAAGGCGTTCTGATGAGGATAGTATTAGTATCATTGTTATGTTGCAACGAAAGATGCTCACCTTCAACTCCAAGACCTCTGTGACAATGTCTGTAGCTTCTCTCACTCGTCCAACCTCTTCATCCAATCTTCGTACTTTTCCTCCAACACGTTCGCTCGTTTCCCATACTCTGGTCACTCGTTCTACCAATCCCTCGTCCGGTCCATCATACATATCATGACCATTTGACTGCAATCCGAGTCCCTTTGAATTTGGATACACACTCCGACTTCCATCAACTTCTGCTGCTAGAGAGCCGACTTCCGAGCCCAACTCCCTTAGACGAGAGAGTGCAGAGTCTATCTGAGCTCTATCAGCCACGAGAGCATTGAGCGATAACGATAACTCTGCTTCTCGCTTTGTGAGTAGAGCCAATTGGGCTGCGATCTGGTCGGGATGGGTGATTGCTCGAGGAGCGAGCTGCGTCGGGGAAGGTGGTCTGTTGGGTAGTGGTTCTGGAATTATGGGAGAGGGCGCTGCTGGGATGGGCATTCTCGACTTGATCCTCAACTCGGGATTCAGTAGGAGGATGTGATACTCGCCCTGCTGTTTGAAGCGGATGTAGACGTGGTATGCTCAATCATATATATACATGCTCAGTCACAAGTACCTGGTCCGGACGTGTTTGGCGATAGCATGCACACACCACGTGACCGGATGTAATGCATTACAAGCTGTTTGTAGTCTGGATTAGCGGAATCAAAGTGACCCTCGGGCATTGGCTAATGAGTCATTAGGATTGGGTGATACAAGTTTAAATTAGGTGATCTATGACCGAACACGGTTATTTATCTTATTTGGTCACACTTTTCACTCATACGTCGTATTTGTTTTCATCCGTTTCACTCTCGATACACCGCAATCTCATAGTCTTTTCCAATCTTATCTTAGCCTCATCTGCAGTTCTATCGCTATCACCCCTCGTCAGCAAGGGCATCATGTCAGCGCTGGACCCCTCACTCAGCATCAGCACGATAATGGCAACTGGCTTGACGGATAATCCCGCTCATAACACGGCACAATCGGCTTCGTCAGCGGCTCTGTCAGATACCGATATACCCAAAGTCCTAGCTCGTAATGCAGCCTGCCACCAGTGTCGGTGAGTCAACGTTCTCCTTGTTGTGTGTGATATCCGCTGAAAAGGTCTTCTGTCTTTCAGCAAACGGAAACTAGTGAGTACATATAGTCTTCTACGTGACCGAGTGAACGTGCTGACATGGGCCCAGAAATGCGATGCCGTCAAACCGGTCTGCACGAACTGTCAAAAACCAAGACAGCGCGGCGTCAGCAAGGGTGATCATGCACTGGAGAGTGAACCATGTTCATGGGATGAACCGAAAGAGCCAAGTGCCAGAACCCGTCGAAGGAGGGAATCAGCGAAAAGACAGGCATTGGCAGCAGCACAAGAACGCAGAGAAGATGAGCAGGATCAGGAAGTCAATGTGAAAAAAGCAAAACTGAACGAACTCGAAGGCCGTATCGGTGAGCTCATTCACATCCTTCCAGCGTCGAAGTTGAGTACTTACACGTCATTCTTCAGCTGCCTGTCATAGCGTTCTCGAAGGTCAGAAGCAAGGACTTGAATATTCGAGTATCAATTTAACGGATAATGCTGCTCCTCATCTTGGTCAACCCTCGCAGTCTGCCTCCCACGGGGGCAACGCTTACATAACACCGACATCCAATCTTCAATATGTACAAAATGTTCCTACCTACAACGGACAAACATACATGTCGGCATCGACGTCAGGATCGGAAAATCCGGCGCATCAACAACATCTCTCAAACCAGGGCAATTGGCAAAATATTTCGTCGTTCTCTATGGGCGGAATTGGTCTTGAGTCTCCTGGAAAGGACTTGTCGGCGAATCAGACGTTCAGTGACCCATCTCAATCGGACCCGTTATCGGGCTTCTTTGATTTGATCTGGCCAGAGTAGGTGAACTTACAGCTTCGAAGATGAACGTTGCTGATATCCTGTGTAGTTGGCCGAAGGATCTCCCGAAGTACGAAGTCGTCGAAGTAAGTACATCCTCAAGATCGCATATATTCATCTGACGTTTGACCTTCAGCATATGGTCCGAGTCTTCTTCGAGAAGGTTCCCACCCTGCCCAAAATGCTCAACAAGAATCAGATACTGCAGAACCTGATGTTGCCACCTACCCATCGTGATTTCCCCGTGAGTAATTCATGAACTAATGAGAATCAACAGACACTCATCTCCTCGATTTTCTTGTCAGGCGCAACCATTGTTGCATGCCATTCTAGCTGTAACCTCGAACTTTATCTCTGAAACCTCCTTGGCTGCACGAGCATACTTCCCCGTTGGCGCTTCCTCCAACGAATTTACCCATCCAACAAAAGACTTTGACGGATCTGCAACCGAACCTCACTTCAATTTCACCAGCTCTTCAGCAGCCCGTAAACTGGAGACCACAACGCCCTTGAGTCGATTCCAACTATGGCATCGTCGAAAAGCATTCCAAACGTTCTCAGCACGTATCGACCGAGGGGATAAATTTCTGCATTGTATGCAAGGTGAGTCTCGTGTTGAAAGAAGTTTTCAAGCTTATCTGAATGATGACTGATGACTACATTCCCGCCAGCCTATATCATCGCTACGACAGTTGACCAATACAACGCTTGGTGAGTGCCTTCAAGTGTCCTCTGAGATTCAAGGAATGTGCTAAGATCTACGACAGGTGGACCGATCTATGGATGGAATCTGGAGCATGCATAAGAATGGCCACTCCCATGCGTCTCAACGAGTCTGCAAGTAGGTCACCTAATCACGAGTGAATGCATGAACACAGCTAACTCGTGTTCGCAGATGTCCCCCAGAACACTCTATCCCGAGGCGTCAACTCGCTTTTGCCTCCTGCGGCGAGTGATATGGACCAAGCGGAAAGGGATCGGACTTGGTGGTACGTATGCATCTGTTCGCATCGCTCGAGATCACGACTGAGGCTTGCGCGTCTTTAGGATGGCATACATCTTGGACCGTTGCAACACTGCTAGTACAACCTGGCCAAGCGTGAGCGCATTTCGTTCTTCAGATGGCTGTGAGATCCTGATGTCATTTCGATACAGTCTTTAAGCGAGGATGAAATCACTGTAGAACTGCCCGTGCTGCAGTCTACGTATGACATCGGACATGGCGAATTGACAGGAGTGCAGTCATTACAGTTAGTATCGTGGTGTTATTGCTAGGAATGCTAGGCTAACAAATTCAATGACATAGATCCCCTGATCTATATACTAATCGTAAGTCGACCAATGTTTACGAGAGAAATCGCTAACCCCCTTGACAACTTCAGATCCGCCACGACATCGTGATGTGAGTGCTTGGACAGTTTTGTCACGAGCGAAGGATGCTGACGGTCTTACAGAGTTTCTGCCTTTTGATCAAATCGTTGAAATTGTTTACAGAGGTGCAAATCTTCTTCCGTCGGTATAGCAGAGGCACCCATAGTATCGCGTGAGTCGCATCTCCGCTTGTTTCACTGCTATACTCGTACTGACTGAATCCATGGACGATGCGTAGCGGATACCTCTCACATCCAACCTTCAGAGTACTCTTGTCCCAGATTAACACTTTCAGAATGAGCCTTCCGCCAGAATTTCGACGGCCTACCTCCTTCAAAGCTGATCAGGGAGTCGAAGCGCTGGACAGAGATCTTATCCAAACTCTCTGGATCCTCCACACGTACGTACATACGTCTAGCTAACCAACACGAGCTATCTTGCTGACTGTCGGATAGTGCAAGCATCTGCTTGGGGGAGCCCTTGGTCACCAAGGATACTTGGACTCATGAAGGAGCTCGTATGACGCTTGCTGCTATACGAGCAGCTTTGTCCCTATTATATGATAGTGGGTGGCCATGCTTGAATCGTGAAACAAAGCTGATTGACGTCTCTCCTTCTCAGTCACTGCCACCAGTTACGATTGTCAGTATCCGAATATTCAGTCTTATCTCAATGATGAGTACCAGCTGACTTTGCGATTCAGTGACTCTGTTCGGTCCTCATTGCTCTTTCACCTGGTCTTTGGCTGCCAGAGGACTGCTTAGATTCATCGAGGCAGCTTCTCAGGCTGGTGATCCTGTATCAGCTTCGGTCTTCAGGTCAGAAGTGGAGGTCTTCCGGTAAGTGAAGTCTCACTTGTCCCTTTGTGAAAAAGTGACACTGATCTCTTTCTCAGTCTCGCGCTGCAGAGATATTCGGAACGATTCCCAATTGCAGTCAAGCATTTGCGAATTGTCGATGATCTTCTGGCACAGATGGAGCACCAGTCAAGCGATGGAAATGGAAAACCTCTTACTGTTTTGTACACGTGAGTAGCCAAGGTTGTTTCCATGCCATTATTCGATTATTTTGCTGACGTGTCTCTGGATCAAGTTGCTCCATGGAAGATATCGTCGCATCTGGTCGACCTGTCGGAGCATACGCTACTGTCTCAGAAACTGCGTCTACTCAAACGATGGTCACTCCGGGCGGTTCCAGCGGATTCACACCTGACTCACAGGGGCCCACGATCTCACCGGCGAATGACCAGCCGCGATCAAGTTCCAATCAGAACATCAAACCGGCTGACAATATCAATAATCCGATGCCTGCCCCGTCGGTGTTGGTGGACAGGGGATCCCAGGAGTCGTGGAATATCAACAGTTTCAGTTTCGACATCAATGCGATGGTCAGCATGTTTGAAAGCAATGGGGCGGTGTTTGATGGTTCACAATTCATCATGCCAACGCAATAGTCGTTTCTGCAGAGTATATCTTGCTATCATATAATTTTGGTTTTTTTGGTATTCTATGTACATGTATACAACCTGATTTGTACGTGATATGACTATGCACGTCTTCTGTCGTGCCAGTCGATCAACGCTTCCACTACTTTTCCGTGATACGATTGATAAATCTATCCCATCTGCATATCACTTCCATGACAATCGATTCGTACACTCGATCTTGGCTACCATTCTTATAAATTGGGAAAATCTCTCGATGGGATAATCCACAATCTTTACATTTCTCTCTCACTTTTTCAAAAGCTTTTTGACTTTCCCTCGAACCGGATGAACTCCTTTCGGATAATTCGAGATGAACCAATCTCTCCCATCGTTTCATCGCTTTGGAAGGTGGGTTCAGGTGAGTGGTAGCTCCAGGTAAAAAAGAGGTCGTCATTGTTCCTGATCTTTGTAAGCCGCTTTTGATATTTTTCGATGGTGGGAGAGGGAAGATATCTCGTAAAGTAGGTTTCTTAGATTGGCATTCTGCCGAAATTATACAGTAAATCAATGAATTAGACGAGTCTATGTGGGAAGATAGAAACTTACGATTCGTCCATTCACCAATTCGGCGAGGTACGTTATCGGTTCTACCGACTTTGAAGTAAGCTACAGAGGGGGTCTCGAGGTCTACAATGGGATGATGATCAGTGCTAGATTAGATGAAGGATGAGTTCAACTTGCCTCTAAGCTCATACGCATACAAATAACCGGATGATTCCTACGCACAATGTAGAATATCAGTTCTTCTTTCTTACCCTTCCATAATCAATGATATTTGCGCACCTTGGCCGTAAGCTTACTCTCCATTGTCATCCTTAGTAGAGTTTGAGTCTGCTGCCCAAGATCAGGTGGAATAAATTCTGAAAGAAAGGTATTTTTCATAAGCACCACACCACCTCGTTTGATCATTCTTCGGAATCGGTACGCACCATTGAACTCAATCCATATTCCTGCTTTATCAACATCACCTCTCCAATAAAACCCATCCACTTGACATATCATGCCCGCATGATCTTTGCAATACCTGCCCATGACTTTTTCACTTCTCTCATCACCACCTTGTTCGACATTCGTATCTCTCGCTGAAAGGTAGGGAGCTGACACTTTCACCAATCGCTTACACGGTTGACCGGTTCTTGTGAATCCTGAACATTGCACTACACCTGGCGTACTATCTATACCAGGTGTACGAGATCTACTACCACTGACGGATTTGGACGGTGTACTAGTGTGGGCGGACGTCCGACCAGGTTGTTCGGATATGGCGCGTTTCCTACGTGCGGAAGAACGAGGAGTGATATTCTCATTGCGATCTTCTGAATCATTCTCAGAAGAAGAAATAGTCAGATCGATGATTGGATTCCAATCTCGATCGTCTTCTTTCTCTTTTCTCCTACTTGGCGTTTTTGTCTTGCTCTTAGGTGTACTAGCGGAAGTGGAGGTAGCTTTTCCTTTCCCTTTTTTCTTCGAGGATGTAGGTATGGCAGAGTCTGATTTAGGTCGTGGTGGCGTATGAGGTGACGGGGGTCGTAGGCGATTCTCGTCGGATAGACGGGGTTTGGAGTGTGGGTGGACAGACGGCCTGAACGTCTTGGGAGGGGAAGAAGCCTTCTGACTTTTCGAAGCTGAATCACTGTTACTACCTAGTGATTCGGGGCCGTCTAAACGCTGGTTGTGCTTTGTCACAGAGTAAACCGTTACTGGTTCGGGTAAGTCATCATGGGTCTCAGGCAAAGGCATAGATATGGGTCTAGGTGGCAGAGGTGGCGGCGTCAAGTTCTGGTGAGAAGGTCCAGCATCATTCATCGACGGATACGCTTCAAAGCGATTCGAAGGTGGAGGAGGCGGTAAGGCAGGTAGACGTTTGTTGTAATTTGGTGAGACTGGATCGGAATGAGTTCTGACTCTTGGATCAGGATTGTAAGAGGTATCATAAGCGTTGTTGTACGTGGGGTCGATATTCAGGTTGGACACTGATGTGGACAGACTTTCGAGATATCTGTACCCTTTGCTCTTATGATCTGTTCTAGGCCGCGGTGAGGGATGATAATGACCAGCATTCGGCGCATAGTATGATTGATCTTTGACGCTTGGCTGATACACGGTGGACGGACCTGGCTGAGCTGGATAAGGGAATAGGTGCTGGGTTCGAGGGTTATATGGTGGAAATGCTTGTTCATATGTTGGGTTGACCCTTGGGTCATGATAGTAAGACATGGTGCATTGCTATGATCGAGAGGAGCATGAGCCAGAGAGATCGCACAAGGTACACAACGACAAGGAGGGTGGGGATGTGAAGGGAGGGCTGAACTCCTATGAGTATATCCTGACCTAGTGAGACATGGATGATGGTTCTCGAGGATGGTGGTGTTGACATGATAGGATATGATGCAACAATTCACGCGACGATGGGAAAAGCAGCCACGACGACGTCTGGGCGTGTTTGGCACGTGGGATCAACGTGGTGTGGGGTGGGTGTTTATTCAATCTGATGGCTATGACAATGGTCCAGGATGGTGAATGCAAACCCAATCTCATCTTCCTATGCATACATACGTACCAGACGAAGTCATTGCCTAACAAGAAGCCCACAAGCCCACAGGGGTATCGACCAGTGGATACGTATAGACAGAGTCAAGTTCGCGGCTAGTTAACCTGTCTCACCAATAACCGGAAACAACCTGGTTCATTGACATCTCACTTTCCTCGACCTCCCAACACGTCTTGGCTCTGGGACAGCAGCTCAGACACCCTAGGCATACACAAGACCCCTTCACTGGTCTATATCATGCTTTCTCACCTGCAACTGCACCATTGTACATGAGCTTCAGCTCGTGACTCCAATAAAACATGTCATCCCCTCATCTTCCTTCCCCCGCTTCCCTTCCTACCCCCTCGTCCCCGTCCAAGCCCCTTCCGATAGACCCTTTCCCGCCTCGTTCAACCTCACCACCACCTCCACCCCGGAAAAACGCCGCTGGACTCCCTCCGACCTACCTGCGCCACCTTCGTGGACTACTTCACCAATGGCTAGAACAGCAGGTCCAAGGAGACAGGAATACTGGACTACCTGCTGGCAGGAAGGATGGTTTTGTCGAGGAAGAACGTCTGTGGTCAGAAGGTCAGGTGGAGGTTCTGGAAAAGGCGATATGGGAAGGTGTTATTGTACCGCAGATACCCCCAGAGAATGGAAGGAAGGGAAGAGCGTTGCTAAAGTTGGATTGGGCAGAATATACCAGAGGTGCAATCAAGCGAAAGGCTGTATGGAAGGAAAGTCAAGAAAAGAAAATCTTAACCGAAGGTATACCAGACAGTCTCAGATCAGGGGGGAGTAATACAGGTGCCAAGAGTGGAAAACAGAGTCGCAAGAGTTCGGTGAATGAGTCTGATCCGTTTGGCAAAGGCAGATTGACCATTCCTGGTTCTCCTCTTCCTCCTCCCCTTACATCATCGACACCTTCCCGAAGTATTAGTCGTCCATCATCGGTCGCATCGAGTTCTTATTCCACCACAATAACCCCAGGTCCCTCTACAACTTCTCATCCTATCGATCGCAGGAAAGGAAATGACGAAGATGAGCAGCAAAGAGAATGGTGTCAGGTCATTAGCGGTCTGAAGGGGTATGCCAGACTGTCTTTGCCAAAGAAAGATGAGTGGGAAGTTGTGGAACGTGAGGATCTTTGTTCATCACTTATTGAGCAGCTCACGACTGACTTCTTGCTAAGACGACTTCCCAAAATATGGTACTATCCAGCGCGATGTGCCTGGTGCTTTCCCGCAATCTTCATTGTATGAGTATCGGTCTTCCGAAGACAGATTACATCTCCCCGCTTCATCATCCAGAACTCGTTTTTCTGACCTCGGTCTACCTACTCCTGCTTCACTACCGGATCAACCTCGTCTCGACACTGAGTTACTCAAACCGGTGTTCTGTCTTCACTTTCCATCACCGATACGTCGTCAAGAGGCCAGTAGTAGCACCTTACGGCTGAAACGGGATAACTCTCTGAGCAAGAAATCTGTTTCAAGCATTGACTCGGATGGAGGAAATAAGAAATGGTGGAGCGGATCAGGTGGGAGATGGAGTGAGATGACTATCGGACCCAAAACAGAGGTACAACCGGAGTTTCAGCCTGAAGTTGATTTCGTAGAAGGTCAATTCGCCTTGCCATCTCATGGCAGTAGTAGTGGAACCTGGAGGCAGGGTATGCTGAAAAAGCCAAGCAAGAAGAGAATAAGTATCTTTGATTCATTCAATGGTTCACCGGGATCTTCAACTTCCCTGCGCGATGATTCGACCAATGCAACGTCCGATACGGAAACCGAAACAGACCGATCCGTTACTGAAGGGACGGAAGCTGGCCATTCTTCGACTTGGTCTGGCACAGAGAAAGATTATGGAACGTCTGATAGAGGAGCTTTATCATTGGTCATATCTGGTCTGGAAGATGACATACCAAGAAAAGAAGCAGAACAAGGCGAAATCGGTGTAGTTGGAGGAACATTGGTGGTGAGAGGGTTGCAAAGCGAAGATGAGAAATTTGCCTTGCAGAAGGTCTTTCAGCTTGTGGTGAGTGGACCTATTTTTTTTTGTCTGTCATGTCACTGATGTCAATATCTATCATCGACTTTTTCGTCATACAGATGTATACTATACAAAGCATGATGGTGGAGCTCGAGCTCCTGGACGCCTTTCGAATACCTCGAGAGCTAGACGAACCGCCTCTGCCTCCAAAACCCTCCTCAGGCATCGCTTCGATCCCTCATTCTCCAACGAAATCTCGAGGATCCAGCGACTTGCATCGCAAAGGTTCATTCAAGGAGAGAGGGGGAAAATCGAAAGGGTTCTTCCACCGCTTAGGGAAAGATACAAAACATGTATGGGATGGTTTGATGGGCAAACGACGCTCTTCCGAAGCTCATGAACCGCTCCACTTAGCGGCTCCAACTAGCAACCCACCTCCCGAACTGCCGATAACACCTCGGTCTGGGAGTACCTCAAATTCACAAGAGAGTGCCATACCTAATCCAGCGAATACCTCCACTGCAGGCTTACCAGCGATAACAACTATGCAGCACCCAACAGAGAGATATCTCATTGTTCTCTCTAAGCTCGAACAACAGATACATTCCACTACCCCTGGCATGACGCTTCCAATGCCACCCCTTCTCCTACGAGTCCGAGAGGAAGACAGGCTTAGACGAGAAAAGGCACAAGAAGAGGCTGAAGAAGAAGGTAGCCCGGTGGTCGACGGACTCCCTCCTTCCAGTCCGTCCATGTTCTCCCCTAGCAAACTTCTGAACAACAACAACAAACCCGTCGATCCGATACATGGACGGGCAATGAATTACAGGCTGGGTGGAGATGTTAGAGCCGGTTTGGGAGCTCTGTCAAGTGATATCGATGGTTTCGAAGGTTGGATACGGCTGCAAAGACTGGAAGTCCTTCGTTCGGTAGGTCTGGATTTGATGATGGAAAATGGAGAAACAGAAGTACACATCTGTCAGACACCTACCTCCTCGACGTATTTACACTGGGATACGGAACGAGATAAGACGATTCAACAAATTTTAGACGAATTGCAAGAAGAGTTAGAGGAAGAGAATATGGTTTGTCCCAGACCCGGATGTACAGCTACTTCAGCGGAGCATGTCAGGTGGTGGATACATTCTGGAAAGAAAGTCTCACTGAAAATCGAGAGTATGGAGAAACAGGATATTGAAGAAGAAGGTATAGACGTGTGGACCAAATGTGGAAAATGTAGCAGGATTGGTGAACCGAGAGGATTGGGTTGGAACGCCAAGTGAGCGAAAAACCTCGTTCTCCCAGATGTTACCTATTGACTGATATCACTTACATTTATCAGATCACATTCGTGGGGAAAGCTTTTAGAGATGTAGGTCTTGATAACTTCCTGATACGGATCGTTACTGACTACTTGTATTAGCCTTATTTACACCGAGATCCTCCATCGTTCGACCGACTGCTCTCATAGCATGTCTAGCTCGTACTACTTCCGCACGTCCGGACTCGTCATTTCTCTAAGCGTCGAATCAATATCCATCTTTGATACTCGTTTACCTAAACTGCAAGTGGGGCCGAATGTCACCAAGAGAAAAGGAGGGAAAGAACCCGTGTCTACAGCGATGACAGGTATCCTTCGCAAGGAGGTAGCGCAGAAAACGGTAGCATCTTTAAATAATGAGATCACCGAGTACTTCGAGGCTGTTGAGCGAAAAATCGACTCGCTTGTGAGTAAGATCTCAGCGCAACGATCTCCTGGAGGTGCTGACATCGGTTCGTAGCATCATTTTGATTCAGATAATGCTACAGCTGCTCCTGAGGGACCAGAGGTGGTCAACGAGAAGAATACTGCGTTAGATGATTTGTCAACATCTGTCAGAAAATCGAAAGCCGATTTGCTGCAGATGTTGTCAGAGACCGAACCCAGTCAAATCAACGACACACGCAGGCGATTCTCCCGGCAGATCAAAGATACCAGAATGTCGTTCGTTGACTGGCAGAAAAAGTATGCAGGGGCAGCAGATCTAATGAACGACCTGGCAGGATGTGAGCCGGAGTATGCGAAAGAGAAAGGGACTGTTGCGTTGCCTGGTAGTTCAGTCATAGTCAGGGTTGATGAACCGGCGTCTATCATTGCTTACACCCTTTCGTGAGTCTATTGCTTCTCATTGAAGCTATCACTGACCTTCTTATGTAGGTCCTCGGACTACTTCACCGAGCTTACGAGTACTGCGAAATCCACTGCGGCACAATCAGATGATGGCCTATCGACCTCTGCAACTGTCAAGAGTGGAGCACCTATAGCCGAAAAGAGCAAATCTGCCACGGGCGCTACCGAAGACAGCTGGTCTGTCGAAGTCAAGCGGCGCGATACGCCGCGAGACCTGCTGAGTTTGCGGACCATCACCAAAAAGAAGTCTGAAATTCAGCTGCCCCAGCCTCCGAGACCGCCATTAGGTCTTTCGCTCGCTCCGAATGCCCCTTCGTTGGAGCTCTCACTGGAACAGGTCGAAGGGAAAACGCAGTCATCTGACCGATTAGGTGATCTAGTGAAGACGATCAGTAAAGCTACTGCTCAAGATCCTACTCTCACGATAAGCTCGCCATCCGGTGTAGCAAAAGCTCTCGCTACAGCAGAGTCGGATACCGATGCAATGCCTCGAGTTCGATCATCCCCTAGAGGTACGCGTAGATTGATGAGTGATACCGATCGACCAGCCCCACCATCGGCTTTTCGACCTACCACTGCGCGAAGTGTGTCCAGCACCTCCATCCCACCCTCAACTCCTCCCTCATCACATCTGGCCCCCTCCGGTTCAGCACAAACTCCTGGCAGTTCCCAAAAAGAAGGGTGGGGTTCTGTCACTTCGTCATTCAGCAACTCTCTCAATCAGCTTCTGAAACTTGGTAGTGATGTCGGCGAGTCTATCGGTTCTATCAGAGTAAAGGGTACCGACAGATCTCTATCTTCTTTGATTGGACCGTTGGGCATGCTATCGATTGTCGACAATCCATTGTCTTCCATAGATGACAGACCACATATTCAATTTTCTTACACCCTCGGAGATTGCCTGAGATTAGGATGTACTGTCTACTATGCGACGGCGTTTGACACTCTTAGAAGGAGATGCGCGATCGATAGGAGCTTGATTCAAAGTTTGAGTAGAACGAACGCTTGGGATGCTCAAGGTGGAAAGAGCAAGGCTGCATTCTTCATTACTACGGATAAAAGGTATATCGTCAAGGAGCTGGTGACCAAGTGGAATGTCAGTGATACGTAAGTTCAGCTTCATTATGGTCGCATTATCATATGATAGCTGAAATTACAGTCAGGCATGCTTTATTGGATATTGCACCTCAGTATTTCGATCATCTCGCCGGGACGCATAACAAAGCTACTTCTTTGGCTAAAATAGTTGGCTTCTATACTGGTGAGTTGAGTTGAATTTTGCACGGGTTACCAATGGTACATCCGGACTGAAACTTCGATCGGTATAGTGAAAATTAATGATCTAAAAGCTGGAACGAGACGTCAGATGGATCTGTTGGTGATGGAAAATTTGTTTTACAAGCAAAGTATCTCTAGGACATATGACCTCAAAGGTATAGAAGGTAGAAGAGTGAACAAAATGTCCAGAGGCGAAGCAGATACTAAGGTCGAGATTAAACCTGAGATGACACTTTTCGATGGAGAATGGTTGGAAGGATTACAAAAAGACTTGGTATTGCTTCAACCTCACGCTAAGAGGATACTTCAAGAAGCCATATCGCTAGATACCAAATTCCTCTCTTCGCAATCGATCATGGATTACTCACTGCTCATAGGCGTGGACGAAGGGAAACATGAGTTGGTGGTGGGATTGGTAGATGCCATTGGGAGTTATAACCTGTTCAAGAATATTGAAAGTCGAGGAAAATTAGCGCTGAATAGAGGTGGAGAAGTGACTATTGTGAGTGACAATATGTCTGACTTGCGTATTATGTGAAATCTTGACATTGCTATTGCGATAGATTCCACCCGATCAATATCGCGATAGGTTCGAGAATGCTCTCAAGCATTACTTCATCGTGAGTAAATCCGTGTTGTTGAAGCGCACTAGGTGTTGATCCCTTTCGGTGATTTTTTAGGCTTGTCCCGACAAATGGTCAAAACCTTCTCGAAGAAGTGGAATGAAGAAAATTGCTGGTTTGCCATCAGTGCTGTAGTCGTGCAGATAATGCCCATGCTTTTCTAGTTGTATATATCATTCATTGTATCTCTTACTGAGACTGAAACGATTAACGATGCATATTCGTATGCCATGAACTACAAGGCAAGTGAACAGACTGTCGCACATTTCGAATGATGTCTTGTCAGAACCTGCCTCTGATGCTTGCCTTCTGAATGTCACACATATATGGGTTGCTAGCGAGCACTTCTTCTTACTTGCGTTCTTTTGCATAACTGCTCTGCCAATGTGATTTTCTATCTACGGTCATAGAATCTGTGAAACATCGCATCCCGTTAGATCTGCGCAATTAAGTCAGGTGTCGCTCGGTTAGTACCAACGTGGGGGACCAGTTGGGAATCCCGAGTGCTGTAGTTTTTTATTTCGTTTACCTGGTCTAGCTAGTTAGACTTCCAAGGTCTTCTTCCTCCCTTCCTTCTTCTTTCCGTGAACACTCTTCAAGAAGCCACAAAAGCATGTCGCCAGAAAGACCAGACAATCAGAATCCTTTGTAAAGTGGAGCAAAGGCCGGGAGCGGTCGCACATGGCTGTCAGCGTTTTGGCCTCCGAGAAGGTGAGGATTGACAATAGCCTTCCAAAGATGCTTTGCCATTTCGTAACTCGGTTCATGTTCACGATGGTGCATAGCCTATGGTACACATCCATTTGTGTCTTAGCGCTAATGTACTTTCTGAATACATCTCAACTTTGCCACTCATCTCACTATATCGGCTCGACATACGGTACGTTGGGGTTTTCATTCGCTCTATTCTTAAATTCAGACAGTGTTACAAGTTGCGAGAATCGCATTCGATCCTTTACACGCGAACAATACACTATGTCCGATACCAAAAGCAGTGTCGGCCAAGTACTCTCATTGACATCCGATCTGGAAGAGGTTGACGGTGATCAGTCCATCACCACTACTTTGAAGATCGACGATCGATCCAAGTCATCCGGTACCCATCCTAAGAATAATCTCAATAGAGATGTCAGAGGGGGTTTGGCCGATACTCTGGCCGAAGCTATAAAACTAGCGGCATCTACCAGAAGGACTCAGATGTTCTCTGAGCTCGATCCGAGATTCATGAACCAGAAGCATATCGCTTTGCCAATGGAGTCTTGGAAGGGTGATCTCAAGTCGCTTGGAGATACCCTGTGCAGTATCAATGGTGATACCAACACGACAGGGTCCACTCTGCTATACAAATTGTATGATGCTGGTCTGAGCCAGAGTTCACCTGATAACGCGATCATTCGAAAGACCAAATATCCGGTGTTCAAAGACTACAACGATATTCAATCGGTCTCTGATCTAAGGATCTTACAAAGCTCCGCAAGTGAGGTACAAGCTCGACTCAACGAAGCATTGACGCATGGTCACACAAGGGATGTGGCAGATTTCTTCGCCAAGGAAATGTATTGATCTTGAGCAGAAAGCTAAATCAGCGTTTTTGGCGAGAAAGAGCATTCTGAGTGTACTGAACAAACTCACAGAGGCACCTCAACCAAGATACTTCTGGCACTATAGAGCGGTCCGAGGTGATGGAGAGGAAGCCCAATCAGAAGATAACATTGAAACAGTCGCATTTCGACTTGATCAGCGTCCACTCTCACTACTGGACCCTGAAAGGCCATCTTCCCGAGAGCTTTCACTAAGTGAGCAAGCCACTTTACTTCAAGCTGCTCATTTGGGTCTCGACCATATTCGGTCCCATAAGAGATCGAAAGATCCAAAACATATGCAAGCAGCAAGCACAAGAGGGAAACAGTCGAAAGTGAAGTCATGAAAGTTTTAGCTATCTTGTGCAGTCAAGATGGCATTCCAATTCGACGAGGTGCGACAACCCTCTTGCCTGTAGATCCTCGATTCACATCTCAAGATACGTTCGAAGACGATAACGTTGTATTCAGTGACACTGCAGCGGTTTCTGGGGGACTCTCAAGCTCAGGAGTGAATGGTGGCAATTCTTCGAAGGAGGTCGATCGTAATTCTAAACTGTTCCATCGAGATCTTCGCCGAAGTTTCTGCAGAGGTGATTCAATCGATCTTGCTGATTACATTGCCAAACATGGAGACGAACAAGGATCTCATACTGATCTCAATGCCTTCTTCGCAAAGAAGGCCCCGTAATCATGATATACCTGGTTGCTTTCCATTTGGCGTAGTCACGCGTCCAAGATAGTTTGTATACATTGCGCGACTACGTGAAGGGATGATCTGAGAATGGATGTCTACGTGATTGTGTTACATCACTTTGATATTTCCTTTTCTAGCCCCTCAATCTTCCTATGTCACCCTGAATTACGCATGGGTCTGCTATTTCCGAATCTTGGTGGGTTCGGGGGCTCAAAGCTGACTGCTTCTCACATCTAAGGGCTATACAATAAAGGAAGGTAGAGAAGCATGAGTTACACTTGAAAGCGTCTCACTCTTCACGCGCTCTGGGCACGAGCAAAGCTGCGAAGAAAGCCCCTCTTTTCATTGGAGATCAGGCTTCGTGTGTCGTGTCGTATGGTCTCAGCCCTTGTCATCTACCCTGTAGTATGTTTACATGTCCCACTCGGAGCTTGATATAACTTCTCGAATGAAATAGTGGTTTGCCACTCTGTGGCCGATCACGAAAAGACAGGTCTTACTCCAGAAGGTGGAGAGAGATTGATAACCCACATAGAAAGCGCTATGCATGTGGGCAGAGATCTCCGGATTGAAGAGGACAAGGAAAGCAACCAGCATTCATCCCCTCAGGAGCAAATTGATCGGACGACTCAAGATCTGACAAAGATCTTACAAAGGGTGTCAAGTCGACGTGGGATTCTTGATGGCCACATTGAGGAGAGGTATGAAGATTATCAAGTTCAAGGTAGAACGTTCAATCTGCCCTCACTTCATGATCTAAACCATCTCAGATCCTCTACCGAGATGAAGGATGACAACAACTCATATCTTGCCAAGAGGGATTTTGTACTGAGAAGTTCAGCTGTCCCAGTCCAATTCAGCCAAGATGATATACGCATCATGATCAGATCAGGGGATGATCTGATTGCAGAATGGAAGGATCCAATATGGCATAATGACGCTAGAGATACAGCCGACTTGATACTGAACTTCCAAAAGGAAGACGAACACTCTATGGTGAAGACCTGCGATTTCTTGACTCAGGACGTATCTGCAAACTTCCCGGAACCCCCTTCAGACAACGAAGAGGAGGAGAAGGAGGATCACGTTTGATCGTGAATTCTCTTCGGAAGCTGTATGTGGTTGGTAGCAATGAGATACCCAGATTTCCAAACGAATGCATCCTTTTCTACTAGTTAGCGATTTCAGGTGTCCACATACACGATTTGTTCGGTAATGATCTTATTCCCAACTTTTTCTAATCCTGACGTCAACAGACCATAAGCAGATCTGGGAATGTATAAATACGAATATTCATCGGTCATCTCCGTGTTTGCACCAGGGATTTTCGGGATCCACCTACACGTCCAAACCAAAATTTGGATGTTCGGATTTGACCGATTGTAGAAGAAATGTGCGCGGTGTCACCTGAAAGACATCGAGAGTACACCCAGTCGGACGACCGAAAGTCATCTTGACTCTTCTTCTCTTCTTATCATTCCCCCCTGACGCTCAGACTTCTGTACATACTTCTTGTCACAACTCAAACTGTCTATACCATTCCGACTATCAGGATCAGAAGCTTGTGAAGAAGATAATCACTCACTCAACCCGATCGCAGAGTTTACTGACGGCGTTCAATACCGGTCATCCGAGAAGATCGGTATTTACACCACTCCTGCAATCGAGACGCCTAAAAATAGGGAATCACAAAGTAACATTACATCTCACCCTAGTAGCAACTTCACTTGAAGACGGAAATAGCAATATACCTCGTCAGACAATATGGTTTCAACAAATCCCAAGACGACTGTCACTCGCCCTCCTATACTACCGACCAATACGCGTAAATCCACCAGGCGATCTACGATCTTATCCTCCCCTCAGATCGATAACAATGGGTTATCGCGTGTACCTACCTCGGGAAGTATACATACGAGGAATGCCTTGGTTAGGATGGCGACTCACGAGACTGGTGAATATTATCCTGAAGATCAAGAGCAAGATCTGGATGAAGACGATGGCCTACATACCCACGATGAACACGAGCATGAAGATGGATCGCCCACTCATTCCCGTAGGAATAGTGATCAACCTACCTCACCCAACCATCCAAATAATCAAGAAGGGGAACCCATAGACGAGGAGAAGAAAATCGAAGGTAAAAAGTCAAGACTCGGGAAGAAGAAAGAGATTGAATTGCAGGATCAGACCAATCTTTTACCCGTCAGACAGGTGATAGCTGTGTTTGCCGGTTTGACATGTGCTTTGTTCTGTTCGTTACTGGATCAGACCATGTGAGTGATAGATGTTCTACCTAGTTCTGAAATACACCAGATCAGCTGACGACTTGACGTTGCTGCGTTAGTGTTACTACCGCTCTGCCTACCCTGGGTAAAGTCTTCAATCGAGCTGATATCAGTTCTTGGGTCGGAACTGCCTATCTGTTGACATCCACTGTAAGCCACTTCCCCCTCTCTTGCCTAAATAAGATTCGAGATAGCTGACATGTCGATGTCTCATAGACCGCTCAACCGATCTATGGTCGAGTCTCCGATATTTTTGGTCGGAAGTTCACCCTACTCGCGTGCTTATTCATCTTCTTGATGGGTTCTCTGGCATGCGCACTGGCCCAGTCAATGATCCAGTTGATCATATTCAGAGCCATTCAGGGTATAGGAGGTGGAGGTATTTTGACTTTGTCCATGATCATCAGTGAGTCTATTGTTTTGAGTTGAATTTTTTTGGGGTTGATCGATTTCTGCTTTGCAGTCTCCGACGTGGTCTCGATCAAGGAGAGAGGAAAATACCAAGGTATAACTGGTGTCGTTGTCGCTCTTGCGAACTCGTGTGGGCCCATTTTGGGAGGGGTGTTCACTGAAAAAGCATCCTGGAGATGGTGTTTTGTGAGTGTCATGACCGCTGATCGATCGGCTACAAGACCAAGCTGACATGTTATGGGGGTTGTCACAGTACATCAATCTACCTCTCACGGCCCTGGCCATGGTGATCATCGTCTTCCTCCTTCCCCTCCGCAGAGTCAGAGGATCGATATGGGGAAAATTGAAGAAACTCGATTTTTACGGTTCATTGTTAACGCTCGGCTGGGCATCCTTGATCCTCATCGCACTGTCTTGGGGAGGTTCTCAGTACGCTTGGTCCTCAGCTGCTGTCCTCGCTCCCTTACTCATTGGTCTAGCATTGCTTGGTGTTTTCCTAATTGTCGAATGGAAAGTCGTTAGTCTACCTCTAGTGCCAATGCGGATCTTCAAGAACGTCTCTGTCGCTGCATGCTACGCCACGACGTTGTTTAACGGGATGGCATTCTACGCCTCGCTCTATTACCTACCTCAGTACTTTCAAGTCGTCAGAGAAGTGTCCGCTATTCGATCTGGTGTACTTACCTTACCTCTGATGTTGGTCCAGACCTGTACGGCATTCACGGCGGGTATCATCCAGTCCAAGACTGGCGATTACTGGTGGAATTTGGTCGTTGGATTTGCAATCTGGACGATTGGTCTGGGTTTGTTGTCAAGCATCAAACCCGATACTTCCGAAGCTCAATTGGCGATCTATCAAGTTATCACTGGTATTGGTGCCGGACAGACTTTCCAGACTTCCCTAGTAGCAATCCAATCCGGGGTATCCAGAGCTGATATGGCTACTGCGACTGGATTACGAAATGCTTGTCGAATGTTGGGAGGGACAATTGCCCTGGCCGTCGGAAATGCAATCGTCAACAATAGAGTCAAACATGAGATCAGTGGTAGTCTGAATGATGATCAGTTGAATACTATTCTTGCGGACCCCACATTGGTAAAAGACTTGAATTTATCGCAGGACCAGGTGAACTCTGTCATTCAAGCTTATTGTGAGTGTACCTAATACTCAACTACTACATTATATCGAGCTGACCTGGGACATCCTCTGTTACAGCCAAAGGTATCAACGCGGTATTTTATTTCACCACCCCCGTCATCGGTCTTTCGTTGATTATAACTCTATTGTTCGTCAAAAACATCAAATTGAAGAAGAGTGAAGATGAAGCTGCTAAGAAAGCGGAAGCGAAAGCTTGGATCGAAAGTAAGAAAGCTAAGAGATCCGCTAAGAAGGGTCATCACGTTCAGGATGAGCCAAAGGATCAGAAGGAGGAGAACGATACGACCGCTGGAAACCCACCAGGAAAGACTAGAGATCGAGCGGATAGCGAAGAGACTGTCACTGAGCCTTCCCATTCAGATGGTGAAGGGATGAAGGAGGAGCTAAAAGATGCAAGTAGGAAAGAAGCTGAAGCAATAGCTGGCCCGGAGACAAAAGCTTAGAATCATATAGTGGTACAGATTTATTTATAGTATAATATGACTTTGTCGGATAATCGGAAAGGAAAGGTATATGTGGAATGCTTTGTTGTACTTTTACAATAGATGAATGATGCGTATGCATAAGCCCAATGATGACGAGATCACCAAGATTGTAAGCAATCCTTCTTGTATGCTTCTTCTCCTAATTGATGCTGAGTGTTGTCAATTCTGTCGCTCCCTTGATGCCAACTACCAGATATACCTAGCTACCCTAATCCTACTATCTACGCTATCTGACCAGTCTTTGCATTGGTTCTACCCTATGCCGTACTTTCCGCATTATCGACCGCCGGCTGATCCAGCTCATCACCTACTGACCATCTCCTCATTCCCACTACTCTGACTCTAACACCCCTTTCATTTCCCCATTCTTGTAAAACCTCCTTGACCGATCTCGAATCGCCCTTCATCATGAACGGTTGCTCGTACAGGATCTCATCATTCTCAAATGGTCTATCTTGCTTTTCTATTATTTTCGTTGGGAATCCTACAACTTGTCTCGATATAGTTCTTGCCAATTCGTTCAGATCTGTTTCTAACTTATCACCATTGGGTCCATGTATCAACGTTGCTATTGGTTTTTCCTGATCTATCGATTCAACAGCTAATACGACTATTCCACCGACTTTACCCTGTTTATCATTGGATCCACCATGGGCGTAACCGGAAGGTACGAATCGGATTTCAGGTTTGGAAGGGAAGGGAGCAGCGAAACTTGTTGCTCGGAGAAGTTTCAGGTTCTCACCTGTCTGAGTTAACGAGGAGAGTAAGCTCTGTTTGATCGTTTGAGCTTCGGCTGAACTGGATATAGGATGCGAGGAAGTGTTGCTGTTGGGACTACCCTTGTCGTTTGAATTGGGATCCGAGGGTAAGGATATCAATGGAGCGGAAAGTAATGATTCGGTGGGGAAGTTCAGTATTGGATCTGACTTTTTGTTCAGATCAATTTCAATTGGATGGGGATGATCATCTTCCGAAGGTACATCTAAGAATGCAGTAGTTTCAGATATGTCTTTAGCAGTCTTGAGGAAAACTTGATTTCTAGCTACGAAATCAGTTTCACATCCTAAATGAATCATTCCTACTCGTTTACCACCCAGGAGCGAAATTGAAATTACCCCTTCGTCCGTCGATCGACCGGATACTTTCGCTGCTTTCTTCTCGGCATTATCGGAAGATGCACTGGAATTTCTCAGATAGTCTAAAGCGCTTTTGAGATCTAGGTTGGATTTTTCCAAGGCTTCTCTGGCTTGGGCGAGGGGCACGGGAAATTCCTTTCGCAAGGAGGCGATCAAGGTGATGGGGACTTTTGTTTTTTGGTCATTGAGACGAAGAGATGTGGTTGATAGGGATCGGATGGAGCATCGGAGAGAGGATGATGCTCGAGGGAGGAGGAGGGACATGGTGGTGAGTGGGGCTGATACTTGCTGTTGTGAGTTCGATGTTGGGTGTGATCTCAAGGAAACCAGTGAGATGGACTGAAATGCCCATCTTTACTGCACATCTTTCTCCGGATTTCAGCTCGGCGATTCTTGGTTATGACATGTCACGTGACACAGCACTCATCCCATCATCGTCTGGAAGATGCTCTCCAGCAGATGGGATTTGTACGAGACATCGTATAGCTACTATCTGTCCCTCATGGTCCATAGGGTACATGTACTCCGCTCACATTCGAAGTCACCGATGCATCGATCTGTTCTGTCGCTTGCATCTTACATCTAGCATAAAGTCAACCAAAGTATGAACCGTCAGTGACTTAAGTTGCCCTGCCACTTAATGATGGGGAGTCGGTGCCTCGCTCACTCAAAGTCAAAATGTTGTGAACTAACAAATGTTTAAATGTCAATCCAATGTTGTGATTCATGATTCAATTATCTCACCCCGACACTCCGTAATCCAATCTTTCATTCAGTGAACAGATATCATCTGCCGTACAGATGCATGTCAGTCAACAGGATGGCTAGGAAGAAAGTGACCCCTCAGAACAATTCACCAATTGCCGCTGGGCCTTCCCCCGAGGCCTTGCCCACAACTCCGATGACTGAGGGCAATAAAGGCCCAGCCGTATACTTCCAACTGGCAGATGGGTCAAGCAAGACCAAGAGAAGATTGAGTGAGCTTCTGCCTCCATCTTGTGCGTAATTGCGTAGCTGACCATGCTATACCGTATTACAGAGCACGATGTATCATTCGATTCCGTCCTATCGAAAACACTCAGCAAATTAGTACCCGATGTTGATTCACAACAAATCAGGTTATCTCATGTACGAGCGAATGGTAGAGAGGTGGATCTCATAGATGGTGAGTCAATAACCCTCATTGAAGCCTCATATGCCGCTTGCCATCTCGCTGTTCCTTAGGAGGAATTTTGCGACGATGAGCTGACGGTATTTCAGATTACGATTATGTCTCCTTCCAGCGTAGAGCTCTCGATAATCCCTCGCAAACCCAAACGATCAAAGTCTATATACCTGGATCGTCCGCTCAGAATCTAATCGCATCATCCATCTCGATACCTGAACATCCTCAAATTCCCTCACCTGCCGGATCAGTAAATACCAGCGTCAATATATTTGAAACTCCGAAAGGGCAACCCAAGAGAGACAGGAAGGGGAAGCAGAAGGCTGATGCTACAATCAGCCAGTCAGAAGTTATTGAAGACACACAACAGTCTCAATCAGCCACTACACCTGCTCGCGGTGATCTGGAAATATCGAAATCATCCAAGAAACGAAAACAGAAAACGTCAGAACCTATAAAACTCCGCGCATCATCGTCCTCATTCGACTCTCCATCAGCTGCAGATCATCCTCCATCGTTGACCAAAAATAGTATATCAACTTCACCGACGAAGAACTCTCTTGCTTCGCCAAAGAAAAGCAAGAAGCGTAAAAGATTATCGGAAGTACCCCCCGATTTCCGGATCCCACTTGCACTTCCTGCACCTTCTACCTCCTCTCCAGCCGAAGATACATCATCTTCACGAGAGCGAAGGTCAAAAAGTCCTGAGAAGAAGAAGAGGCGGAAAGGGAAAAAGGATCAGGACGATACCCCTGTTGAATCACCACGCGTCGTCCAGCCTTCATCCGCTCTCCAGATTCAGTTGTCATCAGCCAGTCCATCGGTACCTCCTTATTTGAAGCTGAACAAATACAAGCCTGTTACGCCTAGTCCATTGGGGCGCATGCCCAGTCCCTCAGTAGATGGTGAGGCTGAAGAAGATTCCCATGATGGCTCACCTGACGTAAGGATTTCCGAGGAGCTCCCAAAATCACCTATAAAAGGGAAGAAGAAGAGAAAAAACCAAGAGAAGGAGAAGGTGAAGAACCAGCTAGAGGAACAAGTTGAAAACGCAGAAACTCATACATTAGTCGAGGAATCAGGTGAATCGCAGTATAGGGGCGAGGAAAGGGAGGAGATCCAAGTGGATGAAACGGCTGCAAAGGAAGAACCGAAGAAGAGAAGTAGGAAGGCGAAGAAGAATGATCCGGTTGTTGAGACTGCATCGGAAGTCCAGGAACCTCAAGCTGAGCCACAAGTGGAAGCCATCGAGACTGTCGATACACCAACACAATCGAAGAAAGCAAAAGAGGCGGCCATTTCCAAAACGAAACAGCAACAAGTCCGGGATGCCCCTGAGATTGAGGTAGAGACGGTGGAAAAGGTACCGCAAGTGACTGAGGAGATGATGGAAGTGGATCAAGAGGAACAAGCATCTCCTAAAGTGGTCACAGCTACGTCCAAAAAGATCCACCCCAAGGTCAAATCAGCAGTCCCAAAAGACCGCAAGGTCATCCCTCTTTCCTCACCTTATATCCTTTACGTACGACCCAACGATCCTCTACCTTATATCACTTCGAGATACAATTCATCTACAATCGATCGAAACCCTCTGAAGACCTATGGGAAATCTGTAAAATCGATTAATCCACCCGCTCAAGACGTTGAGAAGAGCGACGATGACGCCATATCGTTGGAAGAGGAGGAGTTGCCGAAGTCACCAGAACCACCAAAGAGGGCGGAAGTACCCCAGAAGAAGAAGAGGAAGTCCGCTCCAGCAGATGAACAGAATGAGAAGCATAGGGAGCCGGCGGGAACCGGTAAGTAAACCAACTCATGTTACACTCTTGATTGGGCGTTCTCGCGCTTATCACAAAAACTTCACAATCTGGTCCAGCTTCATCCCCACTCTCCTCCAAGCAGCTACATTCGCCGCACTCCACTACTTCGACCACCGAACTGTCGAAACATGGGAGACATATTCCATCCGAACATCACTTGAATGTGGACGCCCGCGGACATTGCCTCATCTGCCTTGGCGATCCACACCTGCAAATCAACTGTCCAGCTGTCGCCAAAGGTCTGGATCATCTTAGAGACCTGTTTGAGGAGAGGAAGAAGGACAAAAACAATCCTCAGTATGAGGACACCATGAAGGCATTCGATATATGGATTAATCGTGCCGATAAGATTGCTAGCAGTATTACCGGTGCCGAATCCCCTTCGGATCATTCTATAACGAACGGGCACGAAGGCACCTCTAGTTCAACCCCTGACCAACCTTTGGCTCTAAGCCCTAACCGGAAATCGACTTTGTCAAAAGAAGAAGTAGTTATTTCGTCAACCTCTGCAGCTCGAACTGTGGTCAGGTCTCCTCCGCCGCCGATGGTAAACCTTGAATCTGACCAACAGGAGGACGCCGACCCGGAAGCTGAACCAAGATCAGCACCTTCAACTCCATCAGAGGAGGTCTCGGACCCAGAATTACCAGCATCACCATTATCCCCAACACCAGGACCAGCAGTGGCCCCAGTACGCCCCTCCCAGCAATCTCAATCTGCTCAATCACCTTCAAGAGAGCACAGTGCACCTCCAATATACCTCAAGGCTCTCGCCACCAAAGCAGGCTCGGTATCTGGTCTTAGCGTATCTGATGCTGTAATCGAGACTGGCAGCTCGGAGTCGGAAAGTGATAGTGACAATGGTTCTGGCTCTGTTTCAGATTCTGACTCAGATGCCGAAAGTAATAGCTTGAGAGGCTCAGAATCGTCACATGAACGCAGTCAGAGACGGAGCCGATCCCGCTCTCCTGCTTCGATCGCTCGATCCCCTTCTCCATCCTTGATGCAAGACTCCGGCTCCCTTGGTACCCCTTCACTAAACGATTTCATGTCGATGCCACTATCCCAGAAGCTCAAGCAGCGAGCTCGAGCATCCGCTGCCGGAATGATGGAGGTTGAGCTGGATGAGGAAATTCAAGATGAATCAGACAACGAATCGAATCCCGAACGTCAACTCCCTCCTGCATCCTTTGCTGGCCGAGCACGAAGAGGATCAGAAAGCTCGGTAGGAGAGTTTGCCGATGAGAAATCTGATGAAGACGCAGATATGGAAGAAGATGAAGTGCTTTCTTTTACCCAGTCAATCCCTGTACAGCCCATTCAGGAAGAACAGGCAGACACAATCGAAACTGCTCCGGAAGAAACGAGAAAATCGGATTCACCACCTCCTTCGGATCAATCTAAACGCTCTTTCACCGATCTTGCGGACGTATCTAGCCCTACACCTATCGTAGCCGAATTTCCTGGGTCAATAGCCCTACAAGAAGCTATCGATGAGGACGATGCTCAGGAAAGAGGGATGGATGTCGATACATCAGCTAGACCAGAAGAATCGAAGACAGGACATATCATATCTCAAGGTCTCATGTCTCCCCCTTCCTCCACAGGTGAAGACTTACCGGAGGAGCCGTCCGAACCTATGCCAGCTACTCAGATCGTCAATGGCGATGCTCAGGATGATCAAGCCACTCCCAAACCACTCAATAGGCGTGTCACCCGTGGTAAAGCGAGAGACGAAGCTGAGCTTGCTCCTCCCATCGACATCCGCCTCTCTTCCTCTCAACCTACAGCCACGACAACCGGTAGGCGGCTTCGTTCTATGTCTCGAGAGCTGAGCGCCGAACCCATGTCGCCTCGAAGGACCACTCGACGAGTCTCGTCATCACAGCCTGAACCAGCTAGCCGAATGAGATCAACATCACCTCCTTCCATTCTCCCCGCCCGACGAAACTCAAAACGAACCACACCTTCCTCTCAGATTGACGAACTAGCTTCATCTCCTGCGGTACCCCTTAGACGAAGCTCAAGGAGGGGCTCAACACCACTCAGATCATCTCAACCTGATCAACTGGAATCTTCACCTCAAAATATGATGAGAACTCCAGCTCCGATAGCCGAAGAAGATGAATCCGAAGTAGACGAGTCGGAACCACAGCAAACCCCGGAAGAATCGAAACCTCCCCTCGTCCCGGAAACACAAGAAAGTCTTCCTCGTCGTGGCTTACGAACTAAACCTTCACCTCTGTTCATGTCCCAGGGATCTCAAATCCCTCAGACTCAAGCTTACAACATCTACCCTAATCTGCCTTCATCCGATGCAGGCGCAAGTATCGATGAAACCCCCAAAGGAAGAACGAACGGAGTTGTAGAATCGCCTTTGTCCTCGAGGAAGACCAACAAATTGGGGAGGAAAGCTAGCTTGAGATTCACTAGTCCTATCGTCGAAGATATACATGAGGAGGAAGACGCAGACCGAGCAGTTAAAGTGAAAGATTCACAACCTCAAGATGAATCCGATCACGACTCAGACAAGTACGAAGATGGGACTGGTGAACCCGCTTTATCTGCAGGTTCAGCATCGGGATCGGAATCGGAAGATGAGATAGCTCCTGTACCACTTCCGAAATTACGATCGTCCAGATCCACACCGTCTTTGTACCCTGGTTTACCTAAACCTAAAGCGCTGTCATCGTCTCAGCCGCAGCCGACCGCTCCTATCCCAAGCGCCTTCCCTGCTTTATCAGCACTGTCCAAAGACTTCATTACTCGAAGAGCATCTTTCGGTATCGGAGCTGGATCACAGCACAAGACAGCTCACTCCAGGATGAGTCTCCCTGCGAACGGTTTCTCGAAATCTCAGCCTAATCCCAAGAGCGATGATGAGAGCGACAGTGGTTCAGGATCAGACTCCGACTCGAGTGAAGAAGAGAAGACACCCGCAGGGTTGAAAGGAAGATTCGCAAAGGGTGGTAGAGAGAAGAAGAAGAGAGTTTCGGCGAGTCAACCTAATATTGGGTGGTGAGGTCCAAAAGGACCATTTGTCAGCTAAGTATATATCTTGAAGCATATATCTTGAAGCATATTCTGAAAATCGTAGATTGACACTACACATAAATCTTTTCGATCATTGTTACTTAGTTTTCTCTCGTATCTTGATATATATTTTATTTTGGGTTGTTTGTTCATAGGCCATACTATATACCACGTCATCGGATATACTGTTTCATACGATACCATGTTTATGCTACGTTGTTTGAACATCATTATCATAATGCTTCATACCGGCATGAGCGTGATCAAAGACCTAAAATATCGAGGTTAAAATCTTGCATGACTACATATGACAAAGACAATCATCTATAAATCCGAAGTGATCCATGTCAACTGGAGTCAGTATGTGAACATTAATTCCTTTCCATGAAATGTCCTTGTTCCACTAAGGAAGCCGCATCCTAAAGTGTTTTCTCATTACTACCCCTACTCTCGATTCCAGGATTATCTTCATTCCTGTCAACCTGCGATTGACCATTGACGGTGTAAGGCTGTTGACCTTCCGACGTGGTCATATCCATACCATTCTCTTGGTCGTTGGCAACTTGACCTTTAGCAGGGAAATGCAGGTATCTTCCAGGCCAGAAATAACAGTAGGTCGCGATACCCAATAACAGCGGTAGCGTATCTAAACCTAGATAATATCGTTCGTGAGTAGCGAGGTATCCGATATATCTGTTATTTGCGAATGGTCAGCGGGATTACCAACAGCATATGCTGGTATAGCAACTCACCCTTCACTTAATTCAACGGTTCTGAAGATACTTCGAATAACGAAGCAGATACAGGTGAATCCCATTGCCCAATATAATGGTTTCCATCCTGGTTTGGCCCATAATTCTTTATCGTTCTTCCAACTATATCAGCACGAGTGAAAGATAAGCAAACATGTCTTAACATAAAAGTGATAGATTTGTGAAGACTTGCGCTCTGAAACCGAAGAGAATCCACATGCCACTGAACAAGACGAAACTTGCCAATTGAGCGGCAATACCAGCTAAGAAGATGTTACCACCCGCTTCGGCAGTTTTGATTTCTTTGGATATGGATAGACCACCACCTGCAGCTTGGATCAGGAAAGTGACGACTGGGCGAACACGAAGACAAGGTCAGTGAGTGAATAAAAAGGATTGAAGATGTGTGTGAGGCAATTAACTCACTATCGGAGATGATGAAAGTCCACGAGACCCAATTTGCTTTAAGAGGACTCATATGCTCGTTCTTATCGAGGTATTGGACCAGTCTGCCTAATAAGATATAATCACCTGCTAGAAAAGCGCAGGGAGATAACACCACGAATAGGTAGCAGACGATGTATAAACCTGGTCCAGATGCCGACAAACCAATGTCAGTGAAAGGGTTGAATAGCGAGACAAAAGGGAGGTTGTGAACTTACCTGTACTATGAGGGTTCTTCCTGAATGCTACTCTCAGCACCAAACCTAAACCTTCAAACCAAGCTCCGATCACAAGACATAAGAAGTAGTTGGCTTTCTGTCTGAATGAGTCTGTTCAGGAAAATTAGATCCAATCAGCTTTGCTTCGGTGGTTTGGCAAAATTATGAAACTCTGTTATCACCTACGGAAAGTCAATATCGCAGCTACGACAAAGTATAGTACCGCTGCAGCTATATTGATCGACTTGTTTGGGATATATCGTAATGGATTACAACTATCATAGTAGATATCAATTATCAGGATACATTATTTCGCAATATCTGTGACCAGCAAGGCAGGGTCTCAAACAAAGCTGTCCACTCACATGTCTGTCGCCGGGCTAGCGAACGGGTCATCTGGACAATCTATATCTTTGGACCTGGCATATACTGCAGAGAGCAATGTCAGGGCGACCGTGACCTTGAAAAAGGTCGGGTTTAGACGAGACATGGTAGGTTGGTGTTTTGTTTGTTGGGATCCAAATCGATGAGTTTATGCTGTTGTGTGTTATCAAAGGAAATGGAATGAGGTAATGTAAAGTGGATGTGTACTTTGAAGAAGAGTTCAGCTTTAAGGTGTTTCGGCGCTGGTCTGATGAATTGCTGACAATTCGTTGAATTACGTCCAGACGATCGAAGATTGAAATTCAAACCGGAACCTTTGTCTTTCCAGGACCACTAAGCGACAATGGCTTCGATGTACAAGTGTTGGATAGAGGATGTAGAGAGTGTTACCATATGTAAATGTGTGAATATCTACTGAGCACCATTTCTATTGATCTTTCTCCGTTCTTGATAATCTTGGCAGGTGTCAGTGGTATTGCTGCAGTATCAATCGATGCATGTGGTGGTGATTCCAAAATCTCGTCGGGCGCCGGATCAGACGGTATAAACCCAAACATTCAGGCACGAAATCGGCTTGGGAGACGGGGTATATCAGGGTCCTCGATCACTGATGTCCGTCTGCTGGACTTGCTGTCAGACTTGGTTTTTTAGCCTTCCTCTATCATCAATGGCTGTGCTATAACAATCCGAACACCTCTTGTTCCTTCAATCACTGAGCGATGTTATATATCATGCCATCCGTACAAGAGATGGTTTGAGGCGGCCGGTCGGTATGTGGAGCAAAAACAGTGATTGCAACTCCAGCACTATGTCACGGCAAGAACGCATGACTTGAGAGTGGAGGGGAGCACGTCTGCCCTTGTCAGTACATGCAGGTCTCACTATATAGATGAACAAAACATTTGCCATACATAGCAATTGCCCTGTGGCCAAGCTGGTTAAGGCACCCGACTGTTAGAAAGCAGCCCTCAGAAATGACTTGCAGACGCATATCGGGAGATCCACGGTTCGATCCCGTGCGGGGCAGCTCTTTTTGTGTTCTTAATGAACTTACTTCCATCTTTTTAATCGAAAGACACCGATTGCAAAGTGTCTGGAAACGTTTGAATGCGCCAAAGTTGAGAAAAGAGTGAAGTGGCGTGGTTAAGGTTAGGTGCCACATAGATTTGACTCGCGCGTCAAAAGAGGTCCTTTGGCCACGTGGCAATGAACTTTTTTTACGGAATGCCACAACAGATTGGCACGCCGCTTTGGTATTGCCTCTTCTTAGGCACGCAACAAGCAGCTGCACTGCAACTATCCAAGTAAGAGGTTCAAGAACGGACAGGGGAGTAGCTAGGAAGATAAATGGGATATCACGAGATTCGACGTCGACGATGCGACGCAGTATGAACATATAGACAGCTCTGTATGATCACGCGAAAGCCCCATGAACATCTCCTCCACAGATAGATGACCTGTCCGCCATCTCTTCCACTCCGCTGAGGCGCTGTCGCCTGTGACCACATAATCAAGAACTACCGCATCGTGAACGAGCATCATAAAGCCAGCCTGATATACAATCATGTATATGCATTTGAACAGATCGCACGAGAGAGAAGCAACCTATGCATGCCATCTATACACATTCTAACCCGATGACAATCCCACTCATATCCACTCCACCCCGTCTATCTACTTATAACCAATCATAGGGAAATAAGCATGTTCACCATGTGGGATCTCATCACCTCTTTGAGGCTTCCACTTAGCTCCAGGCGGTGTAGGTGGTAATGCGGAAGTAGAAGCAGTAGCAGTTTTGATGCCACTGCCTGTGAAAGCTTTACCTTGGGGTAATTTCTCTAAGACGGATGATAAGGATGGTACGGAGGAGGTGACGATGGATTGCTGTTGGGCTGAAGAGTCGGAGGAAGGTGAGATGGCTGAAGAGTCAGGTCGGACTTGGTTGGCTGTCTCGGGCGAAGGGAGGGATTCTAATGTTGGTGAGGCGAGTAGGAGAGAGGATAATTCGGATTGGGTTATGAATGATGTTTGAGGGTACGCTCGTCGGGCCTGTGGATAGAAGTAGTCAGTTAACGATACCGAGTCACTCATATACATGCTCTGCCATGAGAAGCAGACTCTCAAGAGTAGCGATAGGTGAACTAGTAGGACAGTACAAGCTCACATCTCGTTTCCAGTACTATACCAAATGCATCATGAACATCAGCATTGATCGACTCATCCATTATTTCGATACAAGCTTTACTCACAGGGTTGAATGCTACATCACTGGCATTCGTCGAGGGTGTAGCATATCGTTCCGTTCTGGAACCAGGTTGGGGGTACCTGTGTTCGGTGGGTATAGGAAGACCAGAGGAGATTTCGGGGTTTACTATGAAGTATTGAGATATATGTTCAGTCGGGTTACGTGAAGTTGAGATTGGACATAGTGGAGTTGAGACCGGAAGAAGAATACTCACTAACGACGGCATCTCCTATATATCCAAGTAATCGAAACAAGCAAAATGACATGGTCAGTCTTTACGTTCCCAAGTTTTGTCAATCTAATTGATCCATTGATCACATACGGAATTTTTTCCAGAATCCCTGTCATCAATTCACACAACATCAGTAACTCTTCCTCATTTCGATTGAAGTTCGTGGTTATAATCAGAAGGAGACGGTATACATGATGTAATTTCACTCACAGTTGGCATAGCATGATACAAAGTGTGATCCGCACTCATAGGTTTTGGTTTACCCGCATTGGATGCGTTTCTAATTATCGAAGTTGCTCTGACCATCTTGCTCTGGTTCTATTTCGGTAGGTATGATAATCGAGGATTGTGTGATATTATGGAGATATCTATTATAGTACGTTGGATCGAAATGAACGATGATTATGACAGCAGCAGTGGAAGACAGCAAATGAGGATTGAGATATCTCATCAACAGACTGAAAAGTGCCACACTGGCGGGATTATCGGAAATCAGCCGACTCGCTTGTGGCTCCTGCTATTCAAGGTGTGATGTTGTCTCCACAATCCCTAGATGCTTAAACATGAACTCGTTATCATAACATATGTATAAAGGCTACAGAAGAGGTATACAACGGAGCGGAACGCGACGTATAATCATTATAATCATGACACATGAAGAACAATAGGTAATCGTAATCGTAAAAATCATAAGTAAAAGTAAAAATGATCATTCACAAACTAAATATAATATCTTTGTGCTCTCTTGCCTTTTCTCATACCACTATCACAGAATTGACACTATCAGCAATTGACACACCCAAGTCAGGAGTTCGACAAGATACTCACGAAGGACCTCTGGGTCCATTTCTGATATCCATACAGATCCTAATCATAAGAATGATAAACCATTCAAGGTATTCTAACCATATTGATATGATACAGAATAAATCATGCACTATCTTGGCTGGGATCGTACTGGGTTCTTTCTCCACTCCTTCTTCATCTATTTCCAGCGTTTTCAAAGACGATCTGATCGATTTCAATCCTTTTCTCGTAAGTGTGTGGTCGGGTTTCATCCGGCTTTTCTCCACAACTTTACCTTTGCCCTTCAGATCAGGTTCCAGTTGTTTCTCACTCAAATGGAGTGACTGATAATTCGACGAATTGATCCTCCTATGCGCGAGCGCGTACTTTCGAGGCGTCTCGGAATTGGTACCTGCAGCAAATGAGATAGTCTTCTTGTGGCTGTATGGTCGTGATTTCGCAAGTATAGATCGTTTCTCTTCGTCGTCACTCAAAGTCTTCTCGGAGAAAGTCACTTCATCAGAATATTCACCTTCATCCCATGGATCTTTAGTCATTCCCAATTCCTTGAAACTTTGATGCAATGGTGCCAAGGTAGTGCCGACTTTCTCTCTGAATCTCGAAGTTCTACTTTTGTGCTCGTCGTTGGCCGAAGTATCATCTTCAGCCCAAGTGATCTTCCGCATCTTACAAGCTTCGTTGAGCAGTTCGTAAGCCGAGTACTCGATCCCAGGTTCACGTAAGGACCCCTCTGGCAAGATCCGCGATGATCCCTTCGTGTCGTCGGAGAAAATTGTCGACGGGGCGAGAGCCGTAGCCAAGGACGACAACGCAGCAGATACTGTTGGAGGTAAGGGGTAGGATGGCTGGTAAACCGGGGAGAAGCACGAAGTATCTCCCTCAGCATCATGCTCCAGCTCGTCTTCACTCTCGGAATGGTCCTGTTGCAATGTCACAGGCGAAGTCGTTCTGGTCCTCGAAGGGGGAGAAGGCGATGAGATTGTAGGTTGAGTCCATTGGATATGATCCAAACTCTTCAGACCTCTATCCCAATCATCGCCAAACTCGCTACCTAGCTCACTGCCAAGTGTTCTTCGGAGACCAATCTCTGGACCCAAACTTAGGCTCTGGTTGATCTGAGCTCGCATGCTTGCCATACGAGAGCTGAGTGAGGCGAAAGCCGGACTGATGCTGGGCGATTGAGAGCCCTCGCGAGAATGAGAGAAGAAATCGATCGTTCGACGAACATCAGGGGAAGCCTCCACGATATCGACTTTCGGAGAAGGCCAAGGAGATCGACGGATGGATGTAGCGGAAGATTGGAAGTCTTGGGACCCTTGTCGAGAGTGAGGTTTATCGGAAGGAGATATGTGAGGGGACTCGATGGTCACCCGAGGTGTTGCCCTGCTGAGCGTATTGGCTTCGCTGGCGGGTTTGGATCTAGCTTTCTTTGGAGAAAGGTACTTTGACTTGGGTGACTTTCTCTTGAGGGTTTTTACTTCACCTGTGGAGGTTGTATGACGCAGGGAGTGACGAGCAGGAGACGATAAGATAGATTTTCGCTTCCCTGCTGTTCTTTCCCCTTCGAAAGATGAGGTAGTACTCATCGAGTCCGCCTCATCGACCGGAATAGTGTGGACAGCGAGGTATTTTGACAGCGGTTGCTCTTCGACATCACTATCGGTATCTTGTCCCTGTAATTGCATCGTACCGATAGTGATCTGACCCAGAGGTCCGTTCGCAAGGGATATATCTTCAAGTTGAGACGTCTGATTTACTGTCTGTGGGTTGTGATCACGTGAAGGACCGGCGGGGGGAAATTCGGGAAAGGCGGTATATCCCCAGCCTATCCTGTTCGATCCACTTGTCGGTCCATCGTAAGTCGCAAGGATACCAACCGGTTCTGTCGAATGAGGTTCACCACTTTTCCTCCTCCAGCCAGCTTGTCCGACGACACTTTCCCTCAAAGCATCTTGTTCGACTTGAGCCCTGTGCTCATCCATCTTCAGCAACTCCCTTTGCATCTTATCCACGTCTTTCCGCCATCTCGCTGCTACTTTCCTTTGGGTCTCCTCGCCATCTCTTGCCTCGGACAAAGCTTGTTCCAGGGCCACGATCCGATCTTCAGCTTCCGCTTGTAGTGCTGCCAGACGAGTATATCGAGGTGTCGGTATTTGAGCAGAAGATGAAGATTGAATACCGAATATGGTGGGTCTGGCCTTTTGGTGGTGAAGAGGGAACGGAAGAGACGAATCGGCGTTTCGCACTGTACGGAATACTTGATGGGGGTGGTGCAAGTGTCGTTCTGGCGAAGGGATTTTCAAGGGCGATTCTAAGGTATACTGAGGGAATTGAGGTGATAGGAAAGAAGACAATCTGCCGTAGGTTGTGCTAGTCGTTGAAGGGTAGTCTTCGATTGGAGAGAGTGGCTGAGCAGCAGTCGACGATGAAGCTCTTTGGACCAGAGTAGGGAAATGGCTGGAATATGGAACGGAGTCAGAAGAGTCGGGTAAAACATTGCTAAGCGGAGTGTAGATATCTTGAATGTGAGGAAGTCGAGCTTTGACCTGGGTAGGAAGGGTTGACATGACTTTCTCATGACTTTCGAGAGCTTGTTCAGCCACTCGAGCAGCGACGAATAATTCTGACAAGGTGTATGTGGTATGTTAGCGGACGAGCTAGACGGAAATCCTCAGTGTTGACTCACCCTCTTCCCTCCTATGCAGCAATTGTTTGATTTCTCTCAACTTGAACCTCATCTCCCCTTCAGACATTCCATCTTCACTCTCTATCCCCTCGCTCTGCTCTCCGCCAATGTTCCTGCCATGTTCACGCACATCCCTCGTTTCAGTGGTACTTCTCTGTCGAAGAGTATTATATCGAGTGTCTCGGACAGGTGAAGTTGATACTCTCCTTGATGATACACCTGAATCCTGTCTCGGGGGAGTAATTGACCTAGGAGATGGGTTGTTCTGAACTTCGGAGTGTTGCGGTTGAACCGATGAGGGGAGACTATGACCGTATGGAGGTGGTGGTGAAGCCTCTGATAATCCCGTACCTGAGGTGTTGGCAGATATACCAAGACCGATGGCTTTTCCCTCTCTTCGAGCGACGCCGGATGCAGCGGAGATATCATCGTTGGATACGGCGGTGAAGCTGGTCCCAGAGGTACTCGAATTGAGATCCAGTGCGAAGCTGACGTCAGCTGGACTCGCACTGATCCTATTGAGGTGGTTTCTTGCATCTTCCCTTCTTTCTCGAATATACGCCGAGAGGGGTGTATCTTCAACCTTAACGTTGTCCAACACAGAACTAGGGGTGGGGTGAGATCGAGGTTTCTGCTTTTGACTTGTGGGATCGGATTGAGAATTGATCAATTGTGGCCTTTGTCTGCTGAGTGATCTGGGTGGTCTGGGTCGACGAGTAGCTGGAGTGGGAGTGTACATCATCTTGGGCGTTTATACACAAGCTCTAGTTAAGATGATCTTTGGTCAGTATGTGGGGAGAAAGAGGAATGAAGGTGCAAGAGAAGTACAAGCAGATACTTACGAGCTGGGGATGGGATTTTTTTTTTCTCAAATTCAAGGAAGGAGAGAAACCAATTCAGACTGAGTCTTCAGCCAACTCGACTCCCTACTCCCGCCAACCCTTATCTTGTACAGGTATACGTTATGTGTGTAGGTAGATTATATATAGTTGTATGGTATTATTGTATGTATGCAGTGGTGAGACAGCGTATGTATGACAATTGAATGGAGTCTTGTTGATCTGTATTTTTTTGGTGATATACGGTTGTCACCGATGTCCAAAGGATACACACTGTAGCAACAATCTTATCTAAATTCACATACACTGAAGGGACAATCACGTTGACAGCCCTTCTTCCCTGTTGCCCTGGTCACGTTTTGTAAGGATGTCGTACTGTATTGCGTCTATGGCGTAGGTTTTCCAGAATTCTCGGATATACGAGCGAAGGGTCACTTGAGAAACGAGGGTATAGGATGTCGATATGGATCGGAGTCGCTTGTTGATCGTCAATGATGTTGTCGTGGATGACTGGCAAGGTGTTCACATTGTGCTCTCAAGCATAACTTGTTTATCTTTGATCTCTGATCCCACGCAGATCATCTGTCTCTCACCTTCTCTGATCCATCGCTGACACCATCAAAGTTTTACAGTTTGCAAATCACTCAAACTTTTTTTTTGTCCACGTTTGCTTTGAGTAAACAACATCACTGCTGCTCATTCCCCTATCATCTATCGTCATACGTAACAGCCTCTTACAAGTGTTTCAGCATTTCATCACGAGCCAATACCATCTGATGGGTTATCTTGGAATTGTCATTTTTCTCAAAAACAGCAACAGAGACAGCTCCGTGAGAAAAAGAAGGCGCGTGCGTTTGAGAGGTGACAGAATTACGGCAAACCGACCTACATAACCGGAGATATCACAACAGTGACAAAGCGGGATAAACGTAATCAACATGGCATTCATATGGGTGCTGCAGTCGTATTGCTTACATACAGTCATTGTAAACATGTATGGACGAGAAATGTCTATGGGATGAACGAAGATACTGTACATGCCTCGGCAATTACAGATATGGAAGAATGTAATGTAATCTCCCAATCAAGTTATACTCTGCCCAATTCACCTCTCGCCCATCTTTCCGAAGCCCTCTCCAAACCTTGCAATTCCCTCTCACCTACAAGCTCTTTGACGATCCTGAACATCTCGTTCAGACCCACTGCAATATGTACCAAGGCTATATTGGCAGTGGCAAATAATGCGATTTGTTCGTCCTGCATCATTGTTTACCCAATGAATCAATAAGTTGATACGACCAAGCCAACCGAGGCTACATGGTGGACTCACATGTATAGTTTCCCATGTGATGGTCCCTCTCAGGACGTTCTCAGCATCTCTGGTAGCCATCTCCATACCATCTATTGATTCTGACTCTTCAGCTTGAGACCGTTGAGAGTCATCAGCTCCATTGAGATGTTTCTCTCCTTCTGCTGGAGCTGTTGGATCTATCTCGTGGGTGGGCACACCTTTGAATGCACATCGATGGATAGCCAACCTCTCAAAGATAGGGATCATGGCCGGTAGTGGTTCTCCAGTACGTAGCGATTGTTGTAAGATCGAGAACATCGAGAGACAATCCGCGATCTACCCAGATTGTCTTAGAGGTATCTCACTTGGAGGTGAACTAGCAGAGAGCCACTTACAAAGGCAGGGTGCATCAATTCCGATCTGCTCGCTAACCTCTTGCACCATTTCACATCCATTCGCGAGTATGCACTGGATAACAAAGCGAGAGTAGAGAGCAGTTGACTTTGAGTTTTGTATAAAGCTTCGTACTTCTTCTTTGGCCATGGACCTCTACATACGGTTGATATTACTGATCAGCTTCCAGGTCGGTCATCGTAACGAGTAAAGAGCTTACCTCAGTCCAGGCTCAAGACTAATCAATGAATATATACCAATTAGCTCCCGTGACTATTTCCACGGAAATAGAGCCATCTGTACCTACCGAGCAAAATCGAACTGAGGCTGCATTGCCATAATCCTTCCCTAAATGACCAACAGTATGAGGTCAAATACGCAACCACCACATGCGTCAAGTGTTGTCAGATAACTCACAAGTACTTTCATAAATCCACCCTTATATCTCTCTCTTCTAACTTCAGCGATCTTTCCCTTATCTTCGGATTGGGTTTCAGAATCTTCATGGTCCAATTCACCCTCGATACCAGTAACGACTCTACCGTATAAATCACCGATATCCGACATGTTCTTAGCCAGTCTCTTACGGAACAAAGCTCGCGCAGAGACTGGACGAGGGAAAAGCATGATGATGAACGCAGCGACGAAACCTTACCAAAAATATTTATATCAGCCAACTGTGTGTGACTCTGAAAGATAGATTTGTGAGTTACTGACCTATGATAACTAAAAGAGCTCTTCGACCTGCTAATCCAGCTCCGGAACCTTGATTGGCAGTTTGATAAACATGTTCGTCCACCCATGAATACCCGACCACAAACTTTGAGCAGAGAGTGGACATCAGCAAATCACACATGAATGTCGAGAATTGAGCTAATCTGCCACTCACCACCAGAGTTACGTTGGTCATCAAGAAGAAAGCTGCCTTGTCCATTGGTACGGCGATACGTATGAACAAGCAGGGAGCAACGAGGACCATCTAAATATCATTCTCGAATTAGCTTTTACCCTATTTCACTGCAAGTAGGGTAACATATCGAGACTCACTGTAGCAGCAGCTACTCCATAGGGATTACCTGTACCATGTCCCGAACCAATATACCAAGCTACCATACCCAGTACAAGTCCAACGACTGTTCCACCCTGACTCGCACAAAGTCAAATCTCAGCGTAAGTCTAAAAGATATTCACTTGGTACTAATGCCTCACCATTCTCAGTATAAACTGCTGTATCTGTTCACCTGTAAATACACCCAATCCCGTCTGTGCCATGATCAAAGCCCATAAACCACTATATCAAGCTTGATCAGCACCTAGTCTTGAAGACACATTTCAAGCAATGGTGAACATACCGATTAGTGTATGTGAAATAAGCTGATGAGGGGCAAACAGCCGGTATCCACAAGGCCACCGAAACCAAACCATATTTCAGTGCGAATAAGCCTGAAGCACCAGTTAAACCCTGCCAGAGATGATAGATCGATCGACCGAATCGCTGGAATGCATTTCTCGGATCTTCCGCATCCGGATCTTTGGCTATATTTTGGTACATACATATGTCAACGTTGATAAGTATTAGTGACAACTTGTATCGGACCTACCATGAGTCCTCACCTTCTTTTCTTTCTTCGCACTAACTTTCTTCTCCACTGCCGTGCTAGTGTCACTCCTCTCTTCATCGTGGTCGTCTTCTTCCAATCTGGCATTCACATCCAAACTCGAATTATCACCTGTTCCCATATCTAAGGGATTGCCACCTTCCTTCTCGTTCGCCGACTTGACCACATTCTTCGTAAATGCGTTGGGAAGCTGTATCTTGCTCTTGGGATTATCCCTTTCGATCTGAAGTAATAGTTCCAGCAGCTCTACCAGGTCTATCGTAAATGCAATTAAACTAGAGGTAAAGACGAAACACCTGAACAGGTCTCTTGAGGAATATCGATATGATTCCGTCAAATGAGGTTTAAGTTGACCCGTACGGGGATCAAAACTTTCTTTGTACGGTTCAAGCATTTGGAAATGTTTACTTTCCCGGAATTCCCTTAAGGCATTTCGAACATCTTGTAAATTGGTTTCACGATGTTGTATGTCCGGTGCAGAAGAGGGTTTCTTCTTCCACCTGGTATGATTCACCAACAACAACCAATCTGAAATGTCATCGAGAGCTTTAGCAGATGTTTGTCGAAGTTCTGATGTCGATGCGGCCAGTATGGGTAATAAACCTTCCAAGCTGTGAGTTTCATCGATATGCTGTTTCATCCGATCGTGATGGGCTTTGGTCCTAATCATTGAATGTGGGGAGGATTCCTCTAAGACAGCTTTTGCAGATCGATGTTGTTCATCAATGATCATCTGTGGAGCCGAACCTTCATTCAGTTCTTTATTTCACATGATATGGGAAGTAAAGTAGATTTGTGGTACTGTATGTACTTACGGAAAAGCTCGCCAGGCCATAAGCTCTCAGACCGAGATTTTTCACTTTGGCAAATACCTTTTGCAAATTCCCAGGACCGATCTGACCCCTGGTGATCTCCAGTTGGAGAAGAGCAGTTTGTCCTTCTAGAGCTGTCACACCGGCTATATGACCTGCTCTGAGTGCGTAAGACTGAGTGGCCAACTCATGCCATCTTTCGGTGTCTTGAGGTGATGCGGTCACTACCTGATCTTGTAATTTTAGTAGTTGGATGGTCGGTCCTAACATTTTCGCGGTGACGGCATCTAACATGATGTGGTTGAGTGTTTGAGGGAAAATAAGGAATATCGAGGCTATCGCGATTGCTATGAACACCCCTGCTGGGATCAAAAGTTGTTTCTGTGACCAATTGTCAGTCGTCACATTTTGATATAGCTCCGCTGCTGACTCACCGCTAGTGTGTATTCTGGAATAGGGAACAGGGGACCGAAGGAACACATCACTAAAGTACATGCGATCAGTAAAAGAAGACGTGGTCACATCAGTTGAGGTTGCAGTACTCACAGTCCATTATGATAGTACCGAATATACAACCCAGCGTTCTTCACGAAGATTAGCCTATGATCCCTAACCTTGTGCACTTACAATCTCGGTCTAGTCGCTCTTACAAAACCCAAGAAATAACATCCGATGAATAAGAATACACCATATACCGCTGAAGATCCCGGATCGAGAAATGCTCCACGGAAGATGGACGCTTGGTCTATACATTTTAGACATATCAGCTGGTCCATCTTTTGTTGACGTGTTGAAGGTACTCACATTGAGCTTCTATATTAGCGGTGGTATCGTATCTGCGCGGGTCATCAGTAAAAGGGCCTAGTAGAACGGAAATGTAGGATTTGCCTTACCCAGATTGTTCTCTCTGTACCTGCTGTCTATACAGGACTTGATCCCTAGCTCGTAGAGCAGAAGCCATCGCGGCGACTCCCCATGCCCAACCGAAACATAATCCGATGAGTAAAGTCAAGAGAGCGAAGAGGTATATGCTCAAAGCCATGTAGGGAGGTAACATCTGACTCATCAATGCCCCGAAGAATGCAGCTTGTCCAATTTTGTTCAAGGCTGTACATACCCATTTCAAGTTAGCCTGGGTCGTAACAATGTTTGGTACAGGGATGAATCAAGACGAAAAATTGACATACAATTTTGAGCCAGCATGACTACCAAAGTACCAAAAGTCGTTATCATACATCTTATGAAATTCTTCCACTGTCGTCTATCCGTCAGAGAGGGTGTGAACCATTTTGGTATATGCAGTGTTTTCTCTAATTTGGTAATGAAAGCGGACTGCCGAGGGGGTTTGGGATCTGATGAAGCTGTTATATTGGTATTGGTTTTTGGTGTTTCGCCTACATGGGCGGTAGCATCGCTTGTTGCTGAGTTGTTTGACATGGTGTTGGATCTAAATTCCGAGAAGCTTCCTAATGAGGAAGAGGTGGACTATCACGATCTAGCTGAGAGGATGATTTAGGTACATATGTAAAGTCTTGCAGGGAATTGAGGCAGCAGCTGGGCTTGGTTCAAACACCGATGATGTCACGAGATCACTGGATCTGTCCTTACACCCAGGCTCTCGGTATGAAGTGGTGATATACTTGAGGCGCGAGTGGGTCTTTCTGACTGTCAGTGGATCCCAAGATGAATGAAAGCGTATCTCGGATGATATTGGGCCATGCAAGTGCTGCTTTGTCGAGATTCCCCAAGTCGAAGACCAAACAAGCGGGCTCCAGATATGGATAGGGGATCTACGTAAAACAGTAAAAGTAAACAGTAAACAATGACATGTGATCGGTGATTGCCGCCTGTCAAAGTAAGAATCCGACAAAACATCTACAAGGGCCCTGAATCTATTCACCTAGAATCCAGGAATGAACTTGTTGCTACTTCGCTTGTAAGTAAAGAGGTCGACAGACGGAACGATTGGAAACGGGCAAACGATGGGACAAGATGCAAAAACTACAGCACTCGGGATTCCCAACTGGTCCCCCACGTTGGTACTAACCGAGCGACACCCAACTTAATTACGCAGAACGGACGGGATGCGATGTTTTATAGGTTCTGTGGCCGTAGATGAGAAGAACGCTTGTAGCACCGTTGTGTATACTTGTACAGTAAGAGGCGGGGAAACTATCATAGTGATCCAGGAAGTGCAAGTGTATTGGTTGTATCCTTGGCTTCATCCCTGATGATCCCATAAATGCGGTAAGAATTGCGTGACAGTGTGCACTCCCACGCCAATGGCAAGTTGTGACGAAAATGAGCAGCTTGTCTGACCTTCTCGAGTATTGTTCATCTCCGATCCAATCCTTGTAACCCTGACGACTATCATCATCTTTGTTAGATATTCGAGAACCTCAAATGATTCTATACTGCTTTCCATATGGCGTGACTAACTTGAGACACAGTATATTGTTCGATTGAGACCTGATATGCGAACCGAATACGCGGTACGATGCTGAATGATGACGACAGATGCCTATTTTGCGGGCCATAGAGATGTATCGGGATACCATTATCTGCGATGAAAAGATCCATTTTGCATGCGTACAATAAATAAGAGCATGACCCCCCTTTGACGGTGTACGGATGATGATTACGAGAGAACCTAGAGGTAACCAGTATGAGGAAAAGAAAGAAAAGCACACGCGAATGAAATCGAATATTGCTGCAGAGTTGTAAGAGTGACGCGCCCAATGCTCAGAGCTCAGTACTCAAACAACATTCATCTCACACCTCACAATTCATCAATCCTCTTATTCCTCTTATGCATCCCATACAGCAAAACCCTATACCTTATACCCTTCCACATTCACCTATTTGGTCTCCTCCGACACTCTCCAACGGGGTGGCCCGACGGTGTAGTCACATCTTCATCTCGTGAGTGACCTGGTGTTTCCTATTGGTCCTTCTTTTTCTGTTCCTTACACTACCAACACGGTGTTGCCAAGTAACCAGCTTCCTATATATCAATGTTCGGAAAAGTCTCAATACTGATACTCTCTAGCACTCAGAACAGAGCAAAGACGCCAGCTATCGTCTATGATGACGAATCAGCATAGGATATGACCAAGTAACACTATAGATCAACAACAACAACAACCCCAATACGATTGCATCTCATTCAACGTCCCTTGTGAAGCTTCCTATCTCCACATATCATCAACCCTGGCTCGACGTCAACAACACTATATCATAACGTATCACATATACCAATAGTACAGAAAATATTCAACAATGATACAGCATAAAAGTATACCATCATCGTCTTCCTATCATTCAACTTCAGGGGCGGGTTCCTCGTCTCAACATGTTCAACCACTACCGACACCTATCTCACCGACTAATCCTGCTCGACTGCCGACACATGTACAGGCGATTCACGACTTTGACCCGTCTCTGCTCGCCTCGACTTCATCCTCCAATGTCAACATGTATCTCAGTTTTAAAGCGGGAGAGATCATCAGAGTACACGTGAGGGATGCGACCGGTTGGTGGGATGGTGAGATCAGCGGGTCAGCCAGATGGGCCAACGAAGGGGAAGACAACACTATGAAAGGGCTAAGAAGAGGTTGGTTCCCTAGTAACTACGTAAGAGAGATGGGATGGGACGGAGTGAGTGAAACCAGTCTGTTGTAGAGCTGTCAATCTCGATTCTAACGCTTTTCTATGCCTAGTCATTTCATCGACGAGACGAGTCCTCGGCGACTAGCAATGCTTCTGCAACCAGTCCCACCGCCAGACATCGAGAGAGCGCTCAAGCGCATTCACAATCACATTCATCTCATGCTCGACATACCTCGGCTGCCTCTCATCATTCTAGAGCATCCACATCAACTTCAGTCTCTCATCAAACTCCTTCTCCCGCAACTTCCAATGACTCCAACACTCTCGATCCCTCTTTTCAAACCCTCATGCACCCTATCGTACAGTCCCTCTCACTGCTGGAATCTGCCATCCACTCCAACCGCAAACCGCACATTCAACCTGCTACAGCTTGCGTCATATCCTCAATTCGAGCAGCACTCATGCAGACCGACTGTCTAAGCAAAGAATCAACCACTCTTGTCACATGGCCAGTCCTCGCTAGGGAGCGGAAGATAGTCCTGATGGAACTTTCCAAATTAGTAGCTTGTGCCAAGACAGCTGGCAGCCTGGAAGGAGCCGAGGATCAGGATGATAGTAAGGAATTAGAAGCGTTGGCCAAAGCTGCAAGAGGAGTATTCGCATCGGTGAAGCGATTCTTACATTTAGCGAATGAATATGGAGTCACTGTGACCCTGGTGGAGAACCCTCAAGAGGAACCTTCCGAAGGACCAGCGATTGCGAAGGATTCAGCTTCCAATGCGTCCTCTCACTCTTCCGCTACTTCAACAGACGATACCGATCAATCCACTATTGGTAAACACCGCGTCAACACTTCATCAAGCGGTAATGCTCGACTTCAGGAGGCGTTCCGCAATAGAGCAGCAAGTATTGGTGATCTACGTGCAGCTCGTCGAAGAGCGGGCAGTCCCCCTCCGCCCTTACCTACCGCTTCCATCATCGCTTCAAGCTCTCGTACAGGTCGAGAGAGATCGCCCTCGGTCATGCATACCCCCATGTCAGCGACCTTCTCTCAAGGTTCAGGTCGATCTTCACCCATCGCCAGCAAATCATTCCGCGATCGACGAGTTCAAGGAAGTATGGACAGTACATTCAGTCAAGCTACAGCCGCTTCGTCCGAAGATGCTCACATGCCTTGGGAAGACACCACACCGGTCCCGACACCGCAGGCGACAGTGGTCAATCGCCAATTGGGATCTGTAGCCGATGTCCACGAGGCGATCGGCCATGCCGAAGATGCCTTGCTGTCGATCATTGCCGCTTTCATCGGTCATATCCATTCCCACAACATCAGCTCTCACCCGTCAAGTCATGCCCATCTGATCGAGATGACAAGAGAAACGATAGACAGCGTGAGAGAACTGCTTACAATCGTGGAAGCTGTCGGAAGAAACATCGGAGTTAGGCATAAAAGACCAAGGGAGATAGAAGCTTTGAGAATCGCTAAAGACCAATTATACGAGGTCGCATCGAAATTAGTGGAAAGCGCGGAGATCGTCGCCAATGCACCTTTCTCCGAATTTGGTGAAGATAGCTACGACAGCGAGAAAGCTCGTTTGCTCCAATCTGCTACTGGCACATTGCGATCGGGAAAAGAATGTGTTCGATTGGTCAAACTTTGCTTACCCGAAGATGAAAATGTGCATCTTCATGCTACACCCCGTCAGAGCGATGTTCATGGACGGCAATCAACCCCTCGACCTTCACATACCCACGAAGCTCCACTTGTCATGCGAGAAAAACCGGTCGGAGCGAGAGGCGTACATACCCTTTCTGGATTACACAGGAAGGCCACCAGTCTTAGCACATTACAGAAGCGATATCAGCATGATGGGTCGATGGCGCAAGCTCCAATGGAGGAGGAGGAGGAAGAAGAGGAAACTGAGGAAGAAGAGGAAGATCAAGAAGTCGTACAGGATTTCAGCAAAGATGAGGATCTGACAATGCGTCCTACCATGCAGCCTGTTATGCTTGGAGCACCGGTCAATTTCCCAGTAAGTCAAGTGTCTTTGGTATGCTCCCCTCTGAAAAACCGTTAACCCACGCTTACACATCTTTTCGGTTTCTAGTCACGACCGACCTTGCAACAGCATCATACTACGCCCGGACTCATCACGACCACGCGTCGACCCTCGGAAGAGCTGCTGAGGGCACTCAACGAAACAACCAATTCTGGACCTCGAAGTCGATCATCCAGTTTGACCTCTCCCGCCCCACCAAGGATCAAACATCGATCGCCGTCTCGTTCAGCCGATCTCGACAAGTTCACAGCTGACTATGACATCCCGCTGGAACCTCAAAGACGCGCTTCCAAGGGAACTTTATCTGCATCCTCACGGCTCTCGACGTACACCTCTGCTAGCTCGCAAGTATCAGTCACATCCACTGCTCCTACCTCGATTCGATCATCCGATGTGAGCGAATTCAACGCGGTCCTTCCTCAAACTCCGCCGGTCCATGATGTTCCGGCTTTCGGTGCACTCAAAGTCGAGATCCCCTCAGCCTCTCATGAGTTATCTCATGCGACCGATAAACTTGCTCTAGTAGACGAGACTCCCGTCAAGACCCAAGCCAGCCTCCGTCCTGCACCTCCTGTACGGAGTGTCACTGCTCCTATGCCATCCGCCAATGCCGATGTCCGATTTTGGGTAGTAGCCCACGATTATGATCCTCGCGAAATCGCTTTCAACTCGGACGGGGCTATCATCGGAGCTTCTTTAGCTGTGTTGGTAGAGAAGATGACACCTCACGATGGACCTGTAGATCCAACCTTTAATGCCACTTTCTTCTTCACCTTCAGATTATTCACCACACCCACTCAGCTCCTCGAGGCTGTAATGAGCCGTTACGATCTGCAACCACCAGCCGCTATGGTCTTTGGGGAGAAAGAAAGGGCCATCTGGATCGAGAGGAAGGTCGTTCCTGTTAGATTGAGAATATACAACTTCTTGAAATCATGGCTTGACCAACACTGGAGAGAAGAAACTGATGATGTGATTCTGGACACACTGCAAGTTTTCGCCAAAGACGTTGTCTCAGTTTCATTACCAGCTATGGGACCAAGATTGGCGGATGCCGTCCGACGAAAGATGAATGGGCCGATGTCGGCCGTTTCAGATAGATCATCTATCCATCGACCGGTTTCAATGGACCGTATGAGAAGTATCAGTCAATCTGGATTATTACATCCACCATCTATATCTGGTGGTCTACCACCTACACCAGTAATCAGTAAAATTCTACATTCATTCCTTCAGAGAGCCAGTGCGGCCGGAAGTAATATCAACATTACGGAATTTGATACTTTGGAATTGGCTCGTCAGTTCACTATTATGGAAAGTAAGATGTTCTGCGCGGTCGTCCCCGAAGATTTGTTACAAACTGGTAAAAAGACGATACCGGAATTGAAAGCTCTAAGTACACTCTCGAATCAGATTACAGGTTGGGTAGCGGATAGTATTCTGAATGAGACGGATGCGAAGAAAAGGGCGAGTCTGGTTAAATTCTTCATTAAATTGGCTGATGTGAGTAATCCCGTATTCTTGAATGAGATCGATGGAGTGTGGAGATCTCTTTTGTGCTGACTTGGGATGTTTGCTAGAAATGTTTGATGATGTACAATTTCTCTACGATGTTTGCCGTTCTGGCTGGATTGAACAGTAGTACCATTCTACGGCTGAAGAAGACATGGGATGTGAGTGATGTTGTGTTGAAGTGAAGGGTTGGCTCCTGGCCCTTGCTGACTCGTCATCAGGCCCTTCCTACCAAGTACAAAGTGACTATCGAAAGACTTCGAGGTGTCATTGAGCATACCAAGGTAAGTTTATTGTTTTCAACGGTAATCTGCGAGCTGATCTTATATTGCGATAGAACCATGCAGCTTATCGAGTGAGGTTACGCGAAGCACCTACGCCTTGTCTTCCATTCCTTGGATTGATACTCACCGAGTACGTAGATACGATCTAAAACTGGCAATATATGCTGACCTCGTGGTTCATCAGTATCACGTTCACCTCCGATGGTAATCCAAGCACACGTCCCTCGGTGCTTGAGCCCGATATCATTTTGATCAATCAGGACAAATACAACAAGCTAGGTAGGATCGCAATCGACTTTAAGCGATACCAGGAGGTGAGTACTGTTCTATTCCCGTTATCCTGATTGACTGATTCGAGCCTATACTATATTTTGGACCATTAGCCATTCAATTTCCACGAGTTGGAAGCTGTGCAGACGTTCTTGAAGCGCGTTTTGACTGAGAGAGGAAGTGGGTCGGTCGATGCGCTGTATAGGAAATCTCGTGAGTATCGTGCATTCGCCTCATTCTGATTGAATGATTCTACAAGCTGACTTGTCTGTGAAATTCGACGTAGTGATGCTTGAACCTAGACAAGGATCAGAGAGGTTCAGTTCGAACGTTGAAAGACCAAATTGGTTGAGTGGTAAAATATAACATATCATAGTGATCGATCAGATATAATGCAAGCCAATGAAGCGATGCATGATGCGCAGAGTGCTATATGAATCGTCGATGAACGAGGGGAATGATTCGGGGCTGTGCCAAGAGAGTTGCCGGAATGAGTGATTGACGGTGCCACATGCGGAGTATAGGGAGAGAGCGACATGGGTGAATTATAGCCCCGTTACGTTACCTCATGGTCACACTACTAGTACGGCTGCCAATATAGACGCGTGCTGCTTAACCATCTACTCTACATCAAACAACTCTGCATATCCCATCGATCTCAACCTCACATACGCACTGAAGGGTATGCTCCCTACCCACTGCATTGCTCAGAACAGCTCACACGTATCACCATCTTCTGCTTTTCGCTTAACGGACTTCTCGGCGTAAACCACCAAAGGCAACATCATCGTCAACGTCAACATCTCATCACCACACGACATAACATCACATACGACTTCAAAGATACGGTACGACCGGACGCATAGACTAGAACAGTAGATTGCAATCCTAATATCAATCCTCTCTTTCGCTCAAACTATCCTAATTGTCATCTTGCAAAATGGTATGTTCCACCCCTTTACTGAGTATCTGGCATCTTCGTCTGTACGACATCATGATATCATACTGACAAATCAAACCCATAGCCTCCTCCACCAACTACCGACCCAAAGATCAACACTCTTCTATCGACTATCCAGTCGGAGAAGAGGAATCTTGAAGGTGCCAAAGCAGTGATGAGGGCGGTAGAAGCGTCGTCAAAGAACGAAGCTGTCATTCAACAAGCTCAGAACGAAGTCAGGGCGGCTCAAGCATCGATCAAATTCTTGGAAGATGAATTGGCCAAACTTCAGATGGGTTCAGGTAATAATGGGACCGCAAGTCCGATGAGACCCGGTGAAAGTTCACAATCATATTTACCAAGTAGACATCAGATGACACCTTCACAATCTGGTTCGAGTAATATGGGTTACGGTGGTGGACCACCGGTCAGTCCCAGTCCGAGTCAAAAGGGTTATAATGTAGATAGAGATAGACCTTTACCTCCTCCTCCTCCCGGCACTGATCAACCAGAAGTAAGGAAACCCGAACAGAAAAATTACACTCAGCTAGGTAAGCCACCCCTCTGACACGATGTGCTGAGATCGAAAGATGCTGATAAATGGGGGTTATTCTCAGATCTGCAAAGATACGACGCTCCTTTGACTGGCGCCAAGATCACCAGGATGCTGAATCAACTTCAATTCAAACTACAGGTTGAAGAGCAGTACAAGCTTGGTATTGAGAAGATGGCTCAAGCGTATAGGATCGAAGGTGATAAGAGATTGCGCGGAGAGACGGATGCCAAGAGAGTGGAAAGTGATGGGAAGATCCAATTGTTGAGGAAAGCAAAGAGAAGATATGAGACTTTAGCCAAGTTCGGTGGAGCCGTGGAGGATGATGAAGGTGAGTTGTGCTACCATCTTCAGCTATACCTTCTCAAACCCAGAACAAAAGAAAGATCATATAGCTGAATCACCAATGGATGTAGATCTACTGCCCGACGGGATGAAGCGAAAAGATGCTCTTCGTAAACCCATTTCCGGTAAACTCGTCGTCTCCCTCAGATCAGCTAGAGATCTAAATCATCGACCACTACCACGTAAATCCTCCAAAGTCTACAACGAAACGACAGTAGTGATTAAGATAGAAGGAAACGAAAGAGCCGTATCGCACCCTTCAAGAGTTGACAAATGGCATGAAGATTTCGAGATATATGTCGATAAAGCCAATGAAGTTGAAGTGACAATATACGATTCGGTCGCTCCTGGTGATTCGGCACCAATCGGTATGATGTGGTTCACCGTCAGTGATTTGTTGGAAGCTTTGAGAAGACAAAAGGTCGGAATCGAAACTCAAGGAGCTGGATGGGTCACGGCTGCCGCTGCTGCCACTCTAGGTCCGAGGTCAGGTGCTGCACCTGATTCGGTCACCTTGCATAGTGCTGGTACGATCAGAGGCAGACCCCCTGGAGCGGATGGTAAAGTACCGGAGGGTATAGAAGGATGGTGGTCTGTTGAACCTGCTGGTGCTATTTCTCTCAAATTGGACTTTGGTGAGTTGAATTGTTACTGCTGTCATTGCTTAAGCATCGGATCGTCTTACTAATTTCCATGTGTTGTAGTCAAGGACAATGCTGGCGGACAACGAAGACCTTACGAAGCTCTTGGACGAGCTGGTGCCGTCAGAAAGAGAAAGGGCGATGTGTACGAGATGAACGGACACAAATTCGTACAAAGGCAATTCTACCAACCCATCATGTGTGCTTTGTGTCAAGAATTCTTGCTCACAGGTGAAGGATACCAATGTGAGGATTGTCGTTATGCCTGTCACAAGAAATGTTACCCGAAGGTGGTCACCAAATGTATCAGCAAATCACATGCGGATGCCGAGGGAGACGAAGAGAAGATCAATCACCGTATACCTCATCGGTTCACACCTTACACCAACATCACTGCGAATTGGTGTTGTCATTGTGGTTACATGTTACCATTTGGTCGAAAGAATTCTGTCAAATGTTCAGGTATGTGCTTTTACCAGTGTGAATAAGGCATTTAGCTAATAGCGGTCAATCTGCAGAATGTTCACTCACCTGTCATCAAACGTGTTCACACCTGGTTCCCGATTTCTGCGGTATGACAATGGAGATGGCCAATATACTATTGAAGAACCTCAGAGATATCAAGACTACGCAAGTTCACAAGAAACCTGCCCCTTCCGTTTCGTCATCGGCTTCTTCCGTATCTACCCTACCATCATACCATACTCAAGAGCGAATCGGTGCACCTCAGCTACCTCCAATACCGCAACAACCACCTGTACAGGCTCCCGCTCCGGCCAGACCCCCTCCAGGAGCCTATGATCCCAGGTATGGTCCTCCACCTCAACAAGCTCCTGCTCCACCTCAACAACAGCAACTTCCCGCTCAGCAACAGCCTTACCCTCCACAGGCCGGTTATGACAACCTTAGACCCTCAGGCGGTAGACCTATGCCTCAGGCTCCGGCTCAACCTCAGCAGAGAATGAGCTATGGTGATCAACGAACGCAAGAAGGTTATGCGCAGGTGAGTAATCATTCAAGTATGATACTTGATGCCTTGGCTGATCAGTAGCTTATTATGATGTCATGTAGATGCCATCTGTCCAACCTTCACCTAGACCTGAACCGCCTCGATCATACGCACCTTCCCCTGCTCCACCTCAAGCACAGCTACAACCCCAAGCGCCACAACAGAAGATCGTATCTCGGCCTTCTCAGCAACAGTTGGCTCGAGCACGCAAAGTTGGTCTCGACGACTTCAACTTCCTTGCTGTGTTGGGTAAAGGTAACTTCGGTAAAGTCATGTTGGCTGAGGAAAAGACATCGAGCAATTTGTATGCCATCAAGGTGTTGAAGAAGGAGTTCATCATTGAGAATGATGAGGTTGAGAGGTGAGTAAAGGGATCATGGGTTAGACCGCTTTCATGAAAGTGGGTCGAGCTGATTCGGTGAACTCTTTTATCAGCACTCAATCCGAAAAGAGAGTGTTCCTCGCCGCAGCCCAAGAAAGACATCCCTTCTTGTTAGGTCTTCATTCATGTTTCCAAACAGAAACTCGAGTCTACTTCGTCATGGAATATGTATCTGGAGGAGATCTGATGTTACACATCCAAAAGAAACAATTCACCTTGCGTCAAGCTAAATTCTACGCATGTGAAGTATTACTGGCATTACAATACTTCCATTCAAAGGGAATCATCTATCGGGATTTGAAATTGGATAATATCCTCTTGACTTTAGATGGACATGTCAAAGTGGCAGATTACGGTCTGTGCAAAGAGGACATGTGGTATGGTAAGACGACGAGCACGTTCTGTGGTACACCTGAATTTATGGCCCCAGAGGTAAGTCCTTCGCATTCTTGACATCTATCGCTCCTACTTTGTTTGGTAAGTGGTGCTGATTAAATTTTGACCGATCGTGCAGATCCTCCTCGAACAGAGATATGGCCGAGCGGTAGATTGGTGGGCTTTCGGTGTACTGACGTACGAAATGTTACTTGGTCAATCACCTTTCCGAGGTGATGATGAAGATGAAATTTTCGATGCTATCTTGGAGGATGAACCTCTTTATCCTATCACCATGCCTAGAGACGCAGTTTCGTTATTGCAACGGGTAAGCGAAGATTTCCCCATCTCTGTCCTGATCATGTCGTCCCAGCAGAAATAATTGTCCGGTGCTAATGGATTCTCGTGCCCTTGCAGCTCCTTACGAGAGATCCCACACGTAGATTGGGAGCAGGTGAAGCCGATGCGGACGATATCAAACGACACTTGTTCTTCAAAGATGTGAACTTTGACGATGTCTATCACAAGAGAATACCACCACCTTATTTCCCTACTATTGGAAACGCGACTGATACCAGTAACTTTGATCAAGAGTTCACGAGGGAACAACCTACTTTGACTCCTGTACATACTCAATTGAGTGCTCAGGACCAACAGGAATTCGCTGGATTCTCATGGGTGAGTGGATACGTTGTTTCTGAGTATGTATCGTATAGCTAATACGCGTGTTTGGGATAGATCGCACCATGGGCGGCTGCTCAAGCGTAATCACATATATTATCGTTAAGAATAGCATTGGTGGATTGAGTGAGGGAAAGTTGTAGTTGCTAGTTAGATTGTGATAGATATGTATGACGGATCGGGGAAGAGAGGTAGAAATACGACAAGATAACGAAGATTAATGAGGAAGTAATGATATATACACATAAGAAATACAAGTTAGTTTGGTCTTCCCCATATATACGTTTTTTACCTAATCCGAGTTCTCGCTTTTTCGTGTTTTTCCCTTCAATTCGTTCAAATGAAAAAAAATGTATATAAGATTCTTCAAATCACACAAGTTATCATCGTTCTCGTAGATCCGATTAATTCCATTTCTCCTCTAAGAATCCCAACTGAGAACTGCAAGATCACATGAGATAATCTCAAAACACATTTTACCGAAAACTAACAGATACCCTAAGTTGATTTGATGGCTCATCATTAAAGGAGGGTGATCCATTAGTTCATGTTCCTTAATCCTCACAGGTACACTACGCGGCGATAGCGAATCGATTGTATTCGATTCCTTTGCCTCACAAAGAAGAAAGGAAAGTGGGGTGATCGTAGATAAGACCGTCTTCCTGTGTTACGGTTCTTTCTGGGCGTCTATCAACTTCTCCTGTGAGAGCCAATGGTTGGGCATTTGCGGCAATGGCAAATGCACGAGGATCAAACGCTTGAGAAGCATTTTTAGAACAAAACCCTTGATCTTGGCTTTTTCAGGTAGACGAAAAGATGAAATGAAAAATTGTTTGATCTTCTTAACAGCCTCATAGTTGCTTCTATCAGCAAATCACTGACGACAGTCAGATTTGGGATGGGGTATGCATGATTGCGAATCAATGTAGAAATGGATATAACGTGAACTCTCTCTCATCTTCGTTTCTTCCATCTCTTTCATTTTTATTCATCGCTCGTGGTTTATCAAGCAAAGCGACAACGACGTAGACTCTATAGAAAGTGATTTCCAATACAATTCTGACATACTCAGCCAAATCTTACCTCACCACCATGCCTATCCCTCTCACACCCTCTCGATCTCTGTCAAAGAGGAACAAACCCCACACTCTGATTCGAGAACCGACTTTCTACCAGGAAGCGTATCTCGCTTCGTTCCCTTACATCCAAGCTATAGGTAATCAGCTGAAGAGAGATTGGGGATTTAGAGAGATCGATGAAGGAGATGTGGCGGTGAGTGATCTAACTCAATGTTACAGTATCGCAAATCTCATTGTGACTTGTTCGGCATAGAGATTTCACCCATTCATCCAAACCGACAAGGACGACCTACTTCTCAATTTGATTTCCCAATCTACAACTCATCATATAATTCAACTTCCTTTATCCCTCTTATCCCTCCCACATGGAATCCAACGTCATGTCCGATTGTCTACATTCTCGACCGTTCTCACATCCACTTACACCCATTTAACACCATCGACATATGATATCCCACCTTTGAAAGATCTCATATCATTCTTACAATGCTTATTACCTTCTTCTAATGCTTTGTCTCTATCCCTGTCACCCCCCTCAGGCACTGCTGGCAGATGTTCAGGTACTTCTGAAGATATGGGCGATGGACCGAGACCAGACAAAGGAAGAGAGAATGACAACGAGAACGATAAATTGATTTTAATCGATAGCTGGAGGCAAGATATCGAAGTGATGTCTCCTCCTCCCCCGAGGATCGCTACTCCCTCTCCGAAGTGGTTGGATAGAAATGAAGATATGCTGAGAGATACTGTGGGATGTGGTTATTATAGGAGACTGAGGGAGGTGGCGGAAGATCAGAAAGAGAGTGAAATGGGGTACGGATTGCTACAGATTCAGGAGGTGTTGATCGAATGAGTATCACATCCTCGTTTGGGCAGATTGAGACTGAGACACGGTGGACTGGTTCGTTCTATCGGGTTTGTACAGCTGAAATTGGTTAGTGATGTATATGCTTCAGGTCGGTCTGTATGCTGTATACTGGGTTTTATATGTCATTGTCAACAATCTGTTCATGCACTTTACGTTGTCTATATCGTCCATTATTTGGTGGATAGTGGTACGCTTTTTGTGTCCCATTGAGCCCTATCCCTAATGGCCTGCTTGTCCCACCGATTCCGAATCCAACCTTCTCCTACCCTCTTCACCCAAAGTGTCCAGCATGACAGTATTATCCACAGGTACACCATCCAAAATTGACGGCCTGATTTTGGTATCGTCCGTCAGGTATCTTCCAGGCCAGAAAACCACGTAGGTCGATATGACCAACCACATAGGTAGACAATCGAGGGTGAAGAAGTACACTTCGTGGGTGTACAAATACCCTGGGTGACTTGATGCGATAGATATTGTCAGCTAACACAGTACAGTAACATTGTATCATTGTATTTCATGTATGAAATGGTTTTTGACGTACTTTTGAGCATATTCGGCTATTCTGTAGATTGATCTGACAAGCATTGCGATACAGGTGAACATCAAAGCGAGGTATAATCTCTTCCATCTTCGTAGTCTATACAATTGAGGTGCTTCTTTTCGACTATGTACACAGGAGGGTAACATGTCGCTGCTCAGCTTCACTCAATAGCACGTATGATAAGAAGAAGGATCATTCGATCACTTACACTCGGTAGAAGAAGATCACAACAAGATAGCAGAAAAACAAGAAACTGATGAATTGCAAGACCAATCCGACCAATATCGCGTATCTTGCAGCTGTCACAACTGTAGGGTTATCATTGGACAACAACCCCGAGGCATTACCTTGAATCAAAAAAGTGATGACTATGTGGTCAACCCATTCGACAATCAGCTTCCCAGCAATGTTTACAACTTGCATCTTTTGGTCTTCATTGAACTTACCATCTGACCAAACGAATATCTTAGCAACCTTCTCAGGTTTTATAGGACGTAGATATTTCGCTCCGTCCAAATGCTGGGTGATACGTCCGAGAAGAACATAGAGAGCTGCAAGGTATGCGCAAGGCTTCAAAAGAGAATCATGCGGTACGCCGATGTAAGCGATGTCCTAGATGATTAAGTCCAGGTACCAGCTTGGGGTATCCTACTCACACTCAGAACCACCAAGACCTCTTCCACGACTACAAATCCAATCGAATGAGGTAAGGCTCTGATACCTAATCTCAACCACAATCCGATGGAATGGGTGACAGACCCAATGAGAAGTACGAGGAACCATCGAATAGGTCGGTGGATGTAACCTGTACACATACACATCTCATTAATTGATGATCCTAACATTTATACAGTAAAAATTCCAGGTAGAGATCGACTCACAAAGTAATATAAAAAAAGCGGAATGGGTGAAAAATTCAGCTACGATGATATTTCCTGCTTTGTTGGGTATGTATCTCAATGGATTACACGTATCGTTCTTTGGGTCTTCCTACGATGATTGACAGTTGACACGCCAGGAGTTTCAGTCTCGAATCAATCTGACCGGCAGGACAGATTTCAATGGTGTTATGTATTGGGCTCGGATTGACTTGACTCACGAAAGGATCGATTGCGTCACAATCGGTAGCCCCTCTCACAGAGGTCAACAGAGGCAATAGTCCTAGTAGAAAGAACGACGGCTTCCTTGAGCACAGCGGATACGGGACGAATTCTGTGAACCTCATTTGTCATTACGATATTGTTATGGAACGTTAACATTAAGGGGGAGTGATCAGCTCATGCACATGCCATTCCTTTTCTACCTAGGAGACCTTGGTGGGGCGACGAGAATCTCGATAGTGACCCTATGTGAAGCTGTGCAAAACGAATGTGTTGGAAAAATACCTCAGTTCTTAGTTCGAACCACCATCTCCGTCTCCGTAGATTGGTGAAAAGTAAGGGCAACTTTAAGTCTTCGGGGCCGAGGTAGAGCCCATCGGGGATCGCCGGACATTGAAGCTAAAGGCTCTCGAGTATCATCTCAGTCATAGTCAAGCGCAAGGAAGACACTCGTACTTCACAGTACATCAGCTTTCTGTCGATATCGAACCAGACAATTTGCCTATGAGATCAATATGCATACATAGACATGAAAGAAAAGAAAAAAAAGGAAAAAGGAAAACACAAAACCAGGCCAAGACCGTTCGAAAACTTGCTCGAGGTGATTTGTGGCAGATCGCCTGTAAAAGGCAGCTCGAATCTTCTCCTCTACCTTACTCGGACTCGGATTCGTCATCAGCTTCATCAAGCCACTGCAGTAAACATGAGTTGTCAGCTATGTATGCACGTTGACACACGACAACCATATTGTGTACGGACCTTGAGGAAAGCATCGGCGCTCTTTCTGACCTTCTTGCTCTTCTCCTTATCGACATACTTCTTGCTGACGTGAGTACCCCAGTTCTTGACGAATTCCTCATCGAGGATATCAGCTTGGTAAAGGGCCATAAGCACCTTGGAAGTAGTACCGGCAGCAAGGAGTGCGTCGGAGTTGGGCGAAAGGGCAAGAAGTCGTTCGAGACCTCCAAGAAGACCTTTCTGGTGTTTCTCGGAAGTGACAAGCTAAGTAAAACGCGTCAGCATGGTGAGAACGTAGATAACGAGTAATACGATAGAGTCTGGCATTATGTAGTAGTCAGAAACTAAACTTACAGCTTGAAGCAAGGGGATCCTGGCATCAATTTCCTTGGCTACTTCATCAGTGAACAAGTGATGTCCGATTTCCACCAAGACCTTGTATTTTCCTGCGACACCGAATTCCTTGATCTTATTGACGATGTCGGCATCACTGGCATCTTTGTTGTCTTCCAGCCAGCCACCGAGAAGAGTATAAGGTGAGTCTGCATCTTCGTCATCTTCGTCGTCTCCACCGTTGAGGTCGGTCTTGGCGAGTTTCTTCGAAACTTCCTCAGCTTCGTCGGGGTTACCAAGAACGGGGTCGGATCGACCGAGCACATCGTCGATGTCGGTTCCAGTGGTAGGAACACCTTGATCTCCTGGTGCAGGGGTACCAGAGGGACTGGCATCCTCATCTTCACCAGAACCATCTTCTGCGCCTTTTTCGAACACCATAGGTCCACCGACGTTGGCTTCAGCAGTCATACCTCCTTTCTTCCCCTTCTTTCCCTTCTCCTTCTTCTTGACTGGGTTCTTGAGGATATAAGCGACCAGCTTGTGTCTCATGTTGACTCCGTTTTGTCGACCGCAAGCTTTACAGTCTCGGTGCATATCCTCATGTCCGGATTTACCAGTGATGACGAGTTCGGTCTCAGGGTTCTTGCACGAAGGGCAAAGGACGAATTGCTCGATGAAAGAATCGAGGAGTTCTCGCAGTCGATCGGCAGTGTGAGCACCGTTGACAATGTATCGATCGTTAGCCATGGAGGTTTGAGCACCAAGTTCGCAACCAAAGTATTTGGTAGGGTCTACAACGAAAGAACCATATTGTCAGCTTTATATTATAGCAGGGGAACCAGGACAGCTCACAGGTGGGAGGTCTGTTCAAAGCCCTTGCGATGTCTTCCATGTTGGGTACGACAGTCTTGATACCATTTCCTCGACCTTCGACCTTGATTTGGAGAAGAGGCATTTTGTATCGCTACAATCATCAAGGACCGTCAGCTTCGAAGATCATTGCAGTTGGTGAATGACAATTACTCACATAGAACTTGTCCTCGACATCTCGTCTGATATTGACCATAGCCATGTTGGGCAGATTATTCCTTCTGAGTTGGATGATCCGTAAGTAAGCAATCATTCAGTGAGTTTATCTCCGACAATTCTTGCCGAATCAGCATGATTTCTCAACTCACAGAGTTTAACGGGTATGCGAACCTATATGTTTATAACAACGATGTTGATTTCTATTGGCGGTGATATTGACGGAGGAAAGCATGAACTCTTTGTTTGACTGTGTGTGCCGAGTGATCGCAGAGAAAAGCCAGATATTTGGAACGAATGATCACCAATCATGGATGGATATGTGGTAGGTGGTGAAGGTGGTAAAGAAGATAATGATTTCGATGTTGATGCGAGTAGTGAGCAGGAAGAGGGTGGCGATGAAGACACAAAGTGTATTGTCAGTGAATCATCCAATATGAGATGTAACATAGCTCATCCACATAATTGTCGATCTTTCCCGCTTGCTACCCATCCCATCTATCTCGGCTAAATTACATATGCCAAGGAAAGCAGACATAGAACGAAAAAAAAAAAACCCACCCTGCCCTCTTGTTCTTCTAATGATGAATTCGGCGGACCTCTATCCTTCCAATTCTGTGTGGTGATAGCGACGATCGGAATTATGAGCGTGATCTTGACGTATAGACCTTTTGGTCGGGCTTAACGATGGGATATGTAGTATAGGGTCAGATAAAGCTTATATAATCAGCTGATATGGCTGAGAAGAAGTGCGGGTTGGTAACACGAAAGTAGGACGTGAAATAGTCAAATTGTCTTGAATATGAGTAAGAAAAGAGAAAGAGAAAGAGAGAAGAGATGGAAAGGAGTGACCAAGTGCACAAGTGAATAAGGACAAAAGAGAAAAAACCAGCCGGAGCGAGAAAAAAAAAAGGTGCGGCAAGCTGACTCACCCTAAATTAGGACTACGACTACGAAACCATTACAACCTTATTACAAAAAGGGTGGCCACAAGAGGAACGACTTTCTAATGCCGGATTACAAACCGCGACGACCCTTTACAACTCACTCGGCATGCACGTTTGAGACGGTCAAGACGTGTTCTCCTGCTGCTCACCTCATGTACATGTACATACTGCATCATATTTGATGTACACAGCTTGGATATGGGTTATGAACAGTTACCATTGCTTGACGGCCCATCTATATAGTATGTCACAAGGATCACAAGGATCGAGAGAAAACCTCAGACCAGAGGAGAAGATCGAAGCGAGGTTCATCACAGTAGATGATTCTGAGTGAAGAGGGGGTTCATACAAAACGAAATACGAAAATAAATCAAGGTGGAGATCAATCTAAGAAAACATCGGCATTCCCTCTCTGAACGCAAAACCTGAATAGATCAAATATCAGCTCCGTCTACACACGCAAGACAGACTGAACTCACCTTCTATAATCCATCTTGGGTTGATGAGGGTATTTCGGTAACCCATACTGACTAGTCCTTCCAGCTACACTACCATCCATAAACGTCATCTTCGATTCCGATATCAAGCTCGCCCCAACATCATAGACCGTTGCATTTCCTCCGCCAGCTACACTAGGAGTCTGATACGCCTGGAATTGATATGGTCTTTCTCTATCGAATCCCTGCATGGAATTGGCTCTTCTCCTTCCACCACCGTTAGATCCCCCATCAGGGTGGAGGTGTAAGCCCAGTGCGCCTCCAGGTGGGGGAGACGGTGCTCTATTCCCATATGAGGACGAGTAAGAGTAATCCGATGGTGGAGGTACAGGTAGATGTGGGCCGGATCGATGCCTATGATGTCCATGTCCATGTCCATGATGGCTGTGTACTCGAGGTCTTTCAATCTCGTTGGCCAATGCTGAGTGTCTTCGTTCCCTAGCTCTTGTTTCATCCATATCCAAATTAGCAGGAGTGAACGAGTGAATCCGTGGTCTTCTTTCTCTTTCTTCTTCAACTTGTTCAGGTCCAGGTCCAGGTGAAGCTCTATCTCTATGTCTTCGAATGAGTCCATCAGGATCGGCAGGAGACAATGGTGATTTACCAACGGAATCGGATAACCCACCTGTTCCACCAGCAAGCGGTGAAGGTGAGATGGGTGAATGTAAATGACCAATAGCAGGTGGAAGGGATGGTGAGCGGTTATGTCCATTTATCGATCTTGATCTATGGATTCCACCAGGTAAAGGATTTTGTAAATCTCTAGGACTGGATGAATCAGATAATGAACTGACTGAACCTGATCGGGATCTAGGTTGATGAGTATGACTTTTAGGCATAGCATAATAACTCGCATCGCTTTTCCCATCATCGATATCCTCCTGGTGGCGATGATGATGATGATGCCTAGGAGCGATAGTAGATTCAGGTTGCAAGGGTGGACCTCGTCTGGGTGCAGGTAATGAATTCGCTTGCCACCCATCACTATGGACGACAGAAAGTGGCGAATGGACATGGTGTTGTTGGTGTTGATGATGATGTTGAGAAGGCTCATACCCGTAGGAAGCACTGCTGGGTGGTCCCCTCGCTGCTCCTCCACCGTACATTGATCCTCCCCCGTATACTGAACCACCACCGTAGACGGATGCGCCACCCATACGAGGATCAATGGAGATCGCAGCAGGTCGAAGATTTGGTGCAGTATATCCTGCTTCGGCCAATGCGGGTATAGCTCGATGAGGATCTGATTCACTATCAGTATTGACAATCCATGTCGAGAACAGTGATGAAGGTTGACTTACCAGCTATCCCACCTGGAGCAGGAGGGATTATGGCTGCCGCAGCAGCTGAAGCGGGACCTCCAGCACCTCCAATCGAGCTAGCTCCTGATCCAGGTCCACCTTGGACATCATTCCTTGCAAATGCGGGAGTATAAGGGAGTCTTTGGCTAGCAGCAAACGGTGGAGGGGTGACTGGGTCCATATCTCATATCAGCAAACCGTATGTTTTCAGGATGCAAGAAGTCCAGCAACACACCTTCAAGGGGCATAGTCACGTCCTTGTTCTAACTATCAATCGTGAAATAATCCTTAAGACCAAGTATGGTGTGATCGATACTGATCTCCTCGCTGGAGAATTTCAATACCAGTAATGGTAATATATCTTCCGATGACACAGAAGATGTTGGAGTATGGAGAGATTGGATTGAATTGACTTTGACCCCACATCATATGTGGTACGAAAATATGTGGAGTTCTAACGTGTGAGGAAAGATAATCAAAGGATTTCTCCTATCAATCGCCTCATATCTCCTTTGTATCACCGTCTGATGCGTGCTAGATCTCACCACTACTTACCACTTAGAGCCAAAGTACCCACTCAAAGTACAAAGGAAGGATGTACTGTGAGGTGTGGGAAGTCGCCATGATGTTCATGACTTGTTCCGGCCGAGTAGCATATTGGCACTGAAGATGGACCTCGGTGAGTTTATAACAAGGTTGCTGAAGATTGATCGAGACTGTTGTTGTTTTTTCTAGAAGGCTGAGATTAGTCTTATTACGAGAAGACAGATACATCATCAATGAAAGAGTATGCCGTACGGTTGGCAATGCTATCACCTTGCATATGCCTTGTATGTCATTACAGGAAGGCAAAGCACATGTTCCGCCTTCTTCAGATTCAAGTTACCTTAGATGTATAATTTGCTGAAGTACTAAGTCGTGTGACCAAGCAATCCTTCAAGGGTCCAGTAGGTCATGACCCGTTCCCAACTAAATTACCCATCCCCTCTTTAAACGCATCCCCAGCGATCCTAACGTCTTCCTCAAGGTCCGACGGTCCATAATGAAATTTGGCAGGTAAGAACTCCCTAGATTCTATCGCTTGTTCAACTTTAGTTTTCCTAAAAACGAAGTAACCCAGGACGACAACTAATATTATCATATCTGTCTTGGTAAATAGCCACAAAATCGCGTAGACTGATACATACAGTAAACTACGTCAGCGTCTATAACACGTCCAAAAAAGGACGGTAGATCTTTAAGTGGCTAGAGTATTGTACTTACACGTTGTGCTTCTCTGACGTTTTTGTCTTCTTTCAGGGTTCTTCAGTAAAATAAGAATATCATTGTATCAGCAAAATTATCCAATATCCTCACGGTATGTGTATAGTAGATAGCTTACCAGCTTGTTGTGTATCTTGGCTTTCCTATTATGTTCCTCTGCCATATACGTTATATCCGATTTCGCTACTTTAGCGTACCTTATACCGTCCAGTATGATATCCCATACCGCATATAATGCACTCAAGAGTCCCATGAAAAGCATGATGAATCGAAGCCATATCGAATCGTCCCACATCCACGCTAGGGTTAGAAGTAGTCCGACGAATAGGGAACATCCTATTATCCTACGGTATATTGGGAATCAGCAACAAAGCGTCTATACTGTACAGTCCGGACTGATACTTTATACAAGAAGATAGTGTGTGACTTACAAATCCTGAGAAGCATGTAAATCAATTTCCGTTGGACCTTCTGCATTATCATGTCTATACCTGGCACTTTCATTCCTCTCAGCTTTTTTATTCTCATGCCTTCTCATCGCTTTTCTAGTTTTCTCTTCATTGAACAAAACCCATTTGTACACCCAGGATATTATGTAATACCAATTATTGATTAAACCCGATTTGGCTTTTACGAAGAAACAGATCAAAGTGGCTATGGACGTTAGGATTAGGAGACTGATCGCACCGAATTTTGACCTGTTGAATGGACGCTGGAATTATCAGTACTAGCAGTAGTTTGATGAGATTAGATGAATTTACCATTTCGCATCGACTAACATACGTATGTATATCACAGTCGATCAGTTTTGGTCATCCCATGAATGAGGATAAACTCACATCCCGTGAATAGAAACCAACATCCAATCAAACAGCTCCCCCTGCACGATCTCGTTAGACCGCCTGTCTAACTCACTTATACACAGAAGATCACACTCACACATATCCAGCAGGTAAAGTTAATGAATAAATAGGTTCCACATCTCCTCCAAATTTCGTTAATCCACCTTCGTACTCTGCGATGACAAACCAGATCATTCAGCTTACATCGCACAAGACAAGATTTGTGGGTTGCATGGAAAGGCGATATGAGATGATTAGCCAACTCACTATCAATCATTATAAAATCTATCCTACCCCTGTCTCCTCCTTCTGGTATCCCATACCATAATTCCTTGTACCATATCCTGCTGTTTGAATAAGCTTCAATATTCGGATTAAGAGAATGGGGGAACTCACGTTAACATGCCCACGACAGCGTGGCCGAGCTGTAGTCAACTTCCCAGTCAGCCAAATATCAACTCCGGTAATATCAATCTACTCACCTCGTGATATAGGACAGTCAATAACTTGAATGGCGTCAGTACAGGAAAAAACACAGTCTTGAATTTCTTTTTCTCGATAAAATACCAATATGGTATCTTACATTGCCTATAAAAACATCAACAAAACACGCAAACCAAATCGAAAGCATTCGATCGATTTCTCCATGTTGATTTGAAGTAGTCTACTGAGGACTGTGAGGAATTGACTTTGACATGACTTACCAGAAGATTAGGATTACTAAAAAAGCGAAAGCGAGGAATACCATTGATTCTCTTTGAGCATCAGATGGATGAGACGGTGACCATGGACCGGATTTACCTTCTTCGACCCAATCTTCAAGAGATTGCCAGGCTCCCATCTTCTATTTTTATACTTTTGACCGGATATTGATGTTATTATTATATTTGATTCTGGTGTTATATGTGATCACAGGAGCTGTATGACGCGAAATAGATAATTCACAATAAATATCTGAAGGTATCATTAGTTGTGTATACCCATCGATAGATGAATATGAGTAACAGATGAAAGGACCGTTAAGCTGAGGTGCTGAGGTAAAGGAATGATCAGTTTCAGAAATTACAGTTTGATCTCTCATTACCATCTCATCTTTTTATCGAGGGCACAGCACTTCTAACATCGCAAAAGCGAAATCCAACATACTGAGGCAATGATAGTCCGTAGGTCAATACAACATGCATATAACTCGTGAAACATCCTATCGAGGGGGGAACATAGCATTTAGAATCTATATTCCGATCATCATCAGCTTTCTTTCTTTCCTCTCTAGTATCACCAGAGGCAACAAAATGTCATACCCACCTCATCCATGATTGACAAAACCAGATGTTGATTCAATCTCGTATCCTGCAATGCCCCAAATACTCTCCTAGCGGCTCTTCTCGCATTACTTCTTCCAATCATATTCGCAGCGACATCTATGCCGTACATTTATATAAGCACACGATCACATCTTGTGCTGACTATCAAGTTCAAGTATCAAGTGAGACATACCAGGAATGAGTAATCCAAGTTTCTTACTTGCCCTGATCTTGGTTTCCAATTTTTCCTGTTCTGTCCTCTCGATACTTAGTGGTCGTCTGTCACCTCCTGGGAACAACGTCTCCTGAAGGTCGAGTACGATTCGCTCTATTGATTCGGATGATGTTGCCGCTCGGAACGAATCTCTAACTTTCCTGTTCCGTACAACACACATACACGTATGAATACACAAATCAGCGTCATGAGCAGTCATACGGTAATTGGAGTTTTGTTGAGATTGAACCTTGAACATACCTTTCTATTGTACTTCCCAGAAATTGCTGTAAAATAACAACGATCGCCTGTCTCCTCAACCAATTATTCTCCTTCAGATCAAAAACTTCAATGAACAAATCGCATATCGGACCCGTAAAACTCGTCATACCAGATTCACCTCCCATTGGACCTATCCTACCTTCCGTCGATCCTTGTCCCACCGAATCATTTTTCATCCATTGCGGGGTATACTGTCCACCTTTTAACGCAGAAGGTAACAGTCCAACTAAATCTTCTCCACCTAATCCTACGAGTCCACCGAAGTCTACCAACTGTCTAGAAAGTGTAGTGTACATCATATCTAACATGCTTGGACCCAGTAGAGCATCGTCCAAAGAGGTAGCCATGGTTCTGTATAGAGTTTTGACAATATTGTGCGGTGCTAGACTTGCCAATGATGCGGTAGATGATGACATCGGATCAGAGGTGGATCCTGCTTTGAGAGGCACGGGGGAACGAGAGAGGAAAGAGCGAAGTAGAGGACTATCACATATGATTGATGAAGTCAAAAGTGACTAACCCTCCGATTCATCAGTACTGTATCCAGGTCATATGAGACTTGGGATATGTATACTCACCTGAAGATATTTTTCCAATCCCATTCTTCTCGATTCCACAAAACTCGCCGACAAATTCGGTACCAACCTCTTACCTGGCATCTCGACCATTCTGCTTTTCAGCTCATCAGTCAGATCGTTTCTTTCCATCGCCCAATCCTTCAGAGCTTTATCCAACTCGTAAAATTCGTTATATCTCCTTGCGACCACCCAACCAAGTCTGATTTTCCCATCTTCATCCACCTGGCTCACTTCGATCGTATATCTAACTACCTGTTTCCCACTCTCTCCATCTTCAGAGGTGATCACTGACGAAGGGATTGACACCCTGGTTCGAGAAGGTATCAAGCGATTTTCCTCTTCTTGTTGCTCGAATTGAGCTTTCTGGAAAATCGCCGTTCGTTGTTCCCGCCTTACGGAAGACTGAGATCTTCTCAAGATCCGTAATTCGACCTGGTTGCCTGTCAATTCTGCTTGTCTGATTAATGTATCCAGCAAGTGATCCTGCTGAACCAGCTCCTGTATCTTATCTTGTAATCTCGAGATCTCGACCGACAATTGTAAATCCCCAGGTGCAGCAAGCTGGATCACTTCATTAACGTTATTATCTACTTCTTCCTCGTCTATCGATGTTTGATCTTGATCTATGAACTCATCGTCGAATAAGTGTTTATTTGCCTTTTCAGGTGACTCAGAAAGTCTAGGGATACTTCGTCTTCGAGTAATCGGTTTGAGATCTGGCAGTGCGACTGAAGGTAATCGACTTTGCGGTGCAGACGAAATGACCCCAGCTTTCCCTTTTTGGGTGGACTTGAGGTTTTCAGCACTTCGTGATGTAAGCTTTGACACTTTCTCTTCGATCTTCGGAGTTTTGTCGAACAAGATCAGCGAGGCTGAGGGTGACTTAGGTTGAGGGCTGAAAAGGCCATCGTCGGTAAGGTCGACAACTTTGGAAGTAGCCATATCATCCGAAGCGATGATTTCATTGAGAGCCGCTTGGATGGCTTCGATCCGCTGAGCTTCCACATAATGCTCATCGTCTTCATCCACATCGTCATCATCGCCGAAGAGTCTGCCACGATCCTCCACAGTATTCTCCTTTGGTTCCCCACCCGATATAAGGAAATCAAGATGACTTGATCGTCTGATAGGCGGAGGAGGGGTCGAAGGTAGGCTGGAATCCAGAGAGCTGAACTTGCTATCGGCATTTCCAGGACTGACCTTTCGCATATCCTTCAATAAAGGTAGCTGTGTTTCATGCGATCTCGATCGCTCGAAGAAGGGGGATGTGATGGATACAGAAGCAGTAGGAGTAGGTGGCATGGCAGGTGAGAACGATCCTCTTTTATTGGTTTGGCGTGGTCGTGCCGAGGGGGATAGGATGTCAAGAAGCGATCGAGATGACTCAGCTGGCGTAGCAGGTGGCCGCACGACAGGTGTACGTGGAAGTGGTGAAGAATCCAGTATAGGAGATGCCATTCGAGGAGGTGGAGCTTCGACAGTTGGTGGAGCCAAAGATACGCGTGCACGCTTGAGATCGGTAAGAGCCTTGATATACAGCTCACTCTTTTTGAAGACGGGCCAATCTTCTTCGGCCATCTGTTCGTATATGTCTTTCTGTGAAGCAAAAACAGCGTGTTTCACTCTCTGAGCTTCCCCAGCAGAGAGTGAGGTCGAGCCTGATTGAGCGGTCTCTTCGATGACTTGAAGATGCTTCAATGGTATACTGATGCCCGTTTGCCCCGCAGCAAAGTACATCTCGTACAAGAAAGCTACATCCTCGCCTACCGTTTGATTACCATTAGACATAGGTATTTTGTTGTCCGATTGGGAGGTACTGTCCAGTGCAGAATCTAACCCAGCAGCTTCAAGAGGATCTTTGAAGCCTTCGACTGTGAGCCAATACTGCACCAGGCGTGATCGTCCACGACGTTCCATATGTTCAAGCCAGTACGCCAGAGATGATGGGTCCGATAAGATAGAATATAGGTTGACAGATTCGGTCGAAGCTGTCTCAAGAATCATCGAGCTCATGGGGGATCTATCGAGGGACTGGCGAGGCTATACAGGTCATTAGGCCAGCTGCTACTAACAATTTGGGACAAGACATACCTTTGCTGGCTGACCGGATAACACCTCTATCTTTCTGTCAATTTCAATTTTCGCCCTCTCGAGTCTCTGCACGTACTTCTCCGCCTTCTTCAACTTCCTATCACCCTCTTTACTATTCTGACCCTGTCTCAACTCATCCGCTAAAGCAAGTTTCGCACTTCTCAGCTCTCTTTCTACGTCCGACCGTAATCTCCTAGCGTCTCCAAGTGTCTTGAGCTTTCCAATCGATCTTAAAAAGGTATCAAACTGCTTTGACGATGACTCAGACGAGATGGACGTTGATGATGGTGTGACAGGCGTTTTGTGATTTCTGCGAGATTTGGAAGATGGTAAAGGTGTGTTCGACGCTGACGCGGTCGAAGCTGGAAGAGCTGAAAGTGCCGATAAGAACTTATCGACCTGTTTTTGTTCTTGTAGGCACCTTCCTCCTCTATCATCTATTTGTCTATTCCAGAAATCCGGATCACATAGCATGTCGAATACAGGAAGAAGGATCGCTCCTAAGACGATCTCTCGAACAATAGTTAAGACTACCTCTGATCTATCTTTTTCAGGTAACGATCTTGCTAATACGGTGGCTAGAGTATCTCGCAAGTGCGCTTCGATGGATGGTGAGATGCCAGAAGATGTATGAGGGTGCGATGAGAGTGCTGGATGGGATTTACGAGGTAAAGGTAGAGGTAATGCTGGATTTGGCGAAGGTGCTGAAGAAGAGGAAGAAAGATGTTCGATCGATCTATAGTGCTGAAAATGATCTGAAACTATAGGCAAAACTTTCAATACCATCATATCAGGCCAATCCACATTCTCCGCTCTTCCAGTGACATCCGACAAGATATGTCGAATGAGTCCCTCGACAGCATGTGGAAAAGCGGGTGAAGGTGATATTCGAGTATACCAGGGTAAGATGAAATGCACCTTGATCAAACCAAGGAAACTATCCAAGCGGCTCATCACCTTAGCCGAAGCATTCTTGTGGATGGGAGTGAAAGGTGATGGACGTTCTTCCCATGATTGACGGGTTAACACTGCCGACCAAGCTGCAGGTGTGGTGAATTTGAGTGGCCGAAGAGCATGTCTGGTTCTTGCAGCAGATGACTGTGATGAAGACCGATTATCTAATTTGATGGTTCGATAAATGGTATAAGTGATAACAAAGAAGATGGCCGAAGAGATGTATATAGGGGTATATAACAGCGTCTGTAGGATGTACAGCCTAGGAAATAGAACTGCCAGGACCAGAACAAGCAGTGATGGGTAGATGATGGTCGGTCTGGTATATATCGGAGCCATGTTAGGCGGAAGAAGTGGACTCTCCTGATTGTTAGAGAAGCCGTGACCCTCTCCCGCCTTCATATGCTATACGAGCATGTCTCTTGTGGCTATATGCAATGATGAGCAGAACGAAAGAATCAGAGAGATGATCATGGCGATGAAGAGGGATGGGTCTCATCGTGGGTCAACGAGGTGAAGCGCGTTAATAGCATATTATTGCTGTTATGTTCCTGAAATTCCAATATTCGTCCATCTTCATTCTCGTCTGTACGTCCCACCTTGATTACTATATAGCGTCCACATCAAGATCCACACTTGTCAATACATCGCTGGAGTGAGATAGAACCTTGGCTCTCACCTCCATACCACACGAATCGATGCTTCCGGGTCGATAGAGCCGCCCGCCATGTCAGTCCGAGCGCTCCTTCGAGCGCACGCCGACTTCGTTCCAGTAGACCTTCCATCCCAATCTCAACCTCAGCACGTCAACGAGGACGGATTCGAATATGATCCGAACGAGCCTCAACCAGGAGAAGAGCTAGAGGCTGGAGATGGAGAATTGGAAGGCGGAGAAGAAGCGGAAGAGGTGGATCAGGAGATAGGTGGGGATGAGGATGTTGAAGTGGAAGCTATTGAAGTCGAAGAGGCAGAGGGAGAAGATGAAGAGGATACCAAAGAGCCATTACTCAGTATAGCTGACAGGTAAGCTCTGCTTGGCTTGTCCATGACACCCTATGATTATAGCTGATGCAAACAATCATTCAGTCTGGTCTTACCCTACTCGCTCACTCAGACACGACTTCATCATCTCACCTCGCTCTTCCCCCATATCTTCTCTCATCCTCCTATACCATCCCATTCCAAACCTCGTGCTCGTCCACCACCAAAAGGATCATTCCAATTTCCAACTCCACCTCCTCCGATGCAGCCATTACCGCATCCTGAATATCATGGACCGACCATCACTGTCGAATCGTCTACACCGGGTCCAGCCGAATCTTCCAAATCTCAAGAACCTAATGATCCATCTTCCACTTCCACTTCCAATCCCAAATCATCCCGCTCAGCTAGATCAAAGAAGACGAATGATGTGGAATGGCCCGCACATGAGATAGAGTGTATATCCCGATGTACACTTTCTGTCGGACCTATCTCCTTCCCAGAAACGGAAATTTGGATAGGACGATTCGTTGAGCCTAGAGCGACTCAGCCGAAGAAAGAGAGGGCTAAACCTGGAGAAAGGAAGAAGAGGGAACTACTAGCAGCTGAAGAAGGTGGTATCGTCAAAAAGCCTAGGCCTAGGAAAAGTGGTACAGAAGGTCATACTCCCCGTCCTCGATTACTTGCCAAATCCTCGACTCCAACATCCTCCCCTGCATCCACGCCAAATATCAGACCACCACCACCTGCTCGACCTTCAGCATATCGACCTTCCCCAGTTGCTTCTGCTCAACCTGCTCGTCCACCGCCTGTAAGACCTCCGGTGTCAGCAGCTACACGGCCGACTACAGCATCCCCGCAGTTGATACAGCTGGTCAACCAAGCTGCGACCAGACATGCTTGGCTTTCTACGTTGATTTACAAAGCGGCGGGAAGTACGGCTAATCAAGTTGAGTTAGAGAGACTCGGAAAGGCTGTAGCGAGACTGAGTAGAGGAGAACCTATCGAAGATCTCGCACCTCCAGTACCAACTGCTCAAGCAGCAGCCGGGCCTGGTCCATTAACAGCAGCACGAGCTGCATCTTCTGCCGCAACTCCAGCTACTAAGCCCGCATCGGCTACGGTACCTACTGCTGCTCCAACGACATCCAGTACTCCTTCGACATCAACTCCTAGCGCACCTGCACCTTTGTCCGGAAGCACCTCATCAACTCAAAGCGCTCCTACAATTGTCCAGTCAACGACTTCGTCGGAACCACCCGTGCCTGTGACTGCCAACAGTACGTCGAAAGCAGAAGATTCTGACTCAGATGACGAAGTGGATATGACGGGTCGACCGCAAGTCGGAGGGGGACCTTTACCACCGTCATTAGAGTTGGGCACGGCGAACCCACCTGCTAGCCCCGACTCGAATACATCGGTTCCCCTGCCGAAACCGTCATCGCAGCCCAGTGAAAGCAACACATCAGGTTCAGCTGTCACGCCTACAATCCCAGCATCTGGAATGGTTGTAGATCCGATACTATCTGCACCGCAAACTAGCACCGCTGCTGTGATTCCTACACCTGAAGCGTCGAACCTTCACAATCCTACGATACCTGCTCCCCGAGTCTCCCCCACTGATATTAAAGCTCAAACCAATCAAATACCATCGACGGCATCCACAACAACAGTTCGTCCACCACCTGTACCTCCATTCGCCCAGCCTTCTCCTGTAGCAAGACCAGTAAACGCTACACCGCCACCGCCACCACCACCCCCTCCGAAACCTACATATCCTCTTCCTCCACCCTTTTTACTGGTTGCATTCAAGGAGCAAGCTACTGAGAAATTCCTATTGCCTCTCGGTCAAAGAAGTTTCGTATCAAGAGTAGCAGGCGATTACGTTACTGCTCCTCGACCTCCTACGCCTGAACCTGGCCCTGAACCCGAACCACAGCCAATCTCCCTACCACCATCTCAGATATCAACGGAAGGTCCAAAATTGGAAACGACCTTATCTACAGGTCCTTTGACTGATACACCTGTATCCACCGACACTCCCGTTGTTGTCAATGACATCCCAAGCCATTCTACAGTACCAGGATCACTAGCAGTTATTGGCAAACCACTGAGAAGTCGTACGAGACAATCATTAGGTCGACATGCCAAAGACCCCACCATATCAACACCATCTGAACTACTGAAAGAACCTACTCCCGCACCTGAGCCAGCACCTCCCACACCTCAAGAGATAAAATTGAAGCCCAAACCCGAAACTGGACTTCCTCCATTGCCCGGTCAGATACCTCCTCCTGGTACGGTGTTATTATCGACATTTATACCGTCTGGATCTAGCAGATGGGAGAAAGTCGATTGGGAAAAGTTGAAAGAGAGGTTACCATTTGATAATCCCATATTTTGGGATAAACCCCCTGAACCCCTTGTAGAGGTGAAAAAGGAGAGCGTAGAAGATGTCACTACGACGAATCTGTCGACACCTGTACAATCTCAACCTACCAGGGGATTAAGACATCCTAGAACGAATTCAGACTCAACGAAGAAAGCTACACAGGAAAAGGTGAAATCTGTTCCTGATAAACTGGAATTGCTCAATCTAGCCGTGGAAGATTTCAAGCCGTCCCAAGGAGATTTACAGCCTGTCACAATTAGATTCATGGGGATCACCGATGAGGTCTGGAAGAAGATGAAGGATATCATGGAGATAGCAGAAAGGTATGAGATTGAAAGTATGTTCAGGAAGGAGCCTGGATTGCTAGAAGGGGTGGATATGGATTCGATTACCGAGAACGATAAATCTTCAGATTTAGGGAGGAAACGATCGGCTGATCCACCAGGCAATCAAGCACCCATCACTCCCTCTAACAAGTCAACATCAACTTCTCGAGGATTATCTTCCAAGATCCTCTCATCACTCCGACCCACGTACAGTTCTAGAAAAACATCCCTATTCACCAATCTTCTCCAACGCGTACCAACTCGATCATTCTTGACTACCCGTCTTCCTCCACCACCCCCACCGGAATTAGTAGAAGCTACAAGTGATAAATGGGCTGCTAGACCTTATCCAATAACGACCAAACCACTTTATCTACCTGGTGGTGACGATGATGATGGAGAGGAACAGGAATATGGAAGGGAAATTGAATTTTCACCTCCACCCGCAAATAAAAAGAGGAAGGGAGCGGGAGGTGAGGAAGAGAAGATAACATTTGAATTGCCAGTATCGTATGAATTGTTAGATGAAAGGTTGGAACAAGGGTTGAAGAGGGATCTGTTAAATCCAAGAAATAAAAGAGGAAGAAAGTCGATGAATAAATCGGCAACAGAAGGAGGAGAAGGAGAAGGAAAGGAGACGAAGAAGAAGAAAAAGAAGAGAGGGACTGAAAGTGGGATTTGTGAGGGGTGTGGGAAGGAGGGGATCAAAGTTTGGAGGAGGGGACCAGGAGGAAGAGGGACTTGTAAGTTACCATTTTACTTGCCTCATTGTGGATCCTGAGCTGATTTTTTGGCTTTTTGGGTCTTGGTAAATAGTGTGCAACGCATGTGGAGATTTATTTGTGGCTAAACAGTTACCTCCACTGAAACGACCTGGAGCGATGAAGACTCTCTTGGGCGAAGAGGAGGATGATAATGAGAATGGAGATGGAGATGAAAAGGAGGACGATCAGCAGCAGAAGGAGGACGATCAGAATCAAATGAATGGTGAAGGACCGGATCACAAGGAAGAGACTACAGAGAAGGAGACGGACAAACAATCACAACCACAAGATGGAAGTGTCACTGAAAACGACAAAGTTGCAGATGGATTTGCGATCGACGACTCTATGAACGTCAATACCACCTCGACTTCTGATGTCGATCCTTCCCTACCGGTATCCTCGCAACCAGCTGCAGAATCACCTAGGACCAACGACAAGAAGGATAACGAACCGGCTTTATCCGAAAATCAACCTGAACCTGAACCTGATACGACCAGTTTCAAGGAACCAGGTATAACGTCAATCCCCTTATCACATGAAGGGGCAATGGGAATGGGGCCTGACAAGGCGCAAGAGCAAGAGTCTGGAACTTCTACATCTGGTCGTACGTTTGAGAATGGGGTAGATACATCGGTAGACGATAGTGAGAAGAAGGGTGGAGAGGATAAGATGGATTGAGAGGTATGATTAGTTCACATAGCTTGTATCTTCATGCATCGATTGGCATGACGGTATGAGCAATTGAGGGTACATGCATTTATCTAACTTGCAATATCGTCTTATCTGCGATGCAAAGCGGGTGAAATCCCGAATTGATGGGTTTGTTATCAGGTTTGACTGTAATTTGGTGAAACGGGGTGATGTCCAAACAATTGGTACTCTGATGGTCGTCACGTATCATCTTTACCCCAAAAACCAAAATAATCAACCACAAGACGCGTGTTGAGATGATTGCTTTCGGTAGAGTACAGAACAGATGGGCCCTCTTCCCACACTAAATTAGACCAAGATCAACAGACAGACAACAAACAATCAACTGGATGATTCCATTAGCGTGTTATTGAGGAAGATCCTTCAAGTGACTTCACCTGCAAAGCAGATCAATTTGTAGCACTAGCGACGGACTAGTGCAGGATGATATGATGGTATGATGATATGAGATCCTTTGGTAGAGGTATGTCATGCTGTGCTACACTTGTGCTGCTGTATGCGTAGTAAGGCGTCACTTGTATATATACATACACCCTGAGACAAATAAAATAATGAAAAACGGGGGTGGATCTGAAACTCGCCAGGGTAGCAGGTCTGTGCGTAAACAAATGGAATCAAGCGGAAGCAATTTTTACTACTATGAAGGAGTGGAGGTGATGTTGACACGAGGAGGAACGAAGCGATGAGTTGCGAAAGAGAGAGGAGAAAACAGAAAATAGAATTGCGCATGCACATCCATCCACCAGACGAAAGATTTTATATCATAGACCATTATACGATCCATTCATCGTCCTTCTTCTTCTTTCCATTATAGTAGTACATCATCATCAGCATATATACATACAACACGACACTGTCTCATAGCATATCACTCACATACATATAATCACATTCTTTTCTTTTCACACGACATACCGAATAACGCAAGGACACTTCCTCAAACCAATTCAGACTAATCATGTCTAGTGACGATCGAGTCCAAAAGACGGACTACTTGGTCAGTGCCACTTCATATCCAACAGATGCACTATCGTCTACGACAATAGACATTAACGGTTGACACATATAGGGATACACCCAGAGTGGTCCACAACAACACCAATACCAACATCCCGAAACTCAAGGTATGAACCGTAATTACCTTGGACCAGATTTAGGATCATCCCATCTTCGGTAAGTACATCTGCCCACATGCGTAGTACAACATAAAACTGCACTGACTGTGCAGTCATGATGGGTATTACAGTGATCAATCGATTGACGTCACGGACGACGCCTACGGGATGGAGAACACATCGATGATGAGGGATACTTCGAGAAGTCCTTTACATGCTCCTCAAGGGGGTAATGGTGATGGTAAGTTTCCTTTCTAAACCTTTCTTTAAGCGGTAGTGGAATACTATGACGCAAACAATTTCTCATACATTCTTTTCTTTTCCCTTATTTATATAAACCTCATTATGATGTATATGACACTCAAATAGCTGACTTTCCTTTATTTATTTTCCCTTTTCCCAGGATATCCACTAGGATCTTCCCAACCTTACGTCGCACCACCTCAACCTGCAGCGACCGTTCCCACTCCTGGTACCGGCACCAGTACACCAGGTAGTAGAGTCCATTATCCCCCTTCACCATATATGGCTCGGGGTGATGCGTACACTACAATCCCTTTACAAGATCGAGAACGAGAACGATCTCGCGAAGGTTCACCTAGTCAATCTGGTAGGACTACACCAGTAGGATCAGGAAATAAGAAGAAACACTGGTCATTCTTACCTGGATCTTCTACCACATCTTTAGAAACTGGTACATTGCACGAGAAGAATATGGGCTCAGCAGGGAAAAGACCTAGGTCCGCTAGAGGAACAAGTTGGGATTTATTGGGAGATAAAGCAGAATGGGAAGAATTCAACCCTAAGAACGCTTCGGTTGAAAACCTCAAGTTCGCTGAAGGTGATGTGGGAACCAACAAATTGTCTAGGTTCTACTATTGGGCTTTGAATAGGGGTATAGCAGTTAGATGGGCAATGTACATCATACCTATCATGGTTCTGTTCTGGATTCCTGGTATCGTCGGTGTCACTGCCGAACCAGATGCGACAGTTTGGGAAGTCAAACTTGTGAGTGTCAAATTTACCTTATACGTGAATGGTTTTGCTAATTTATTTTTATGACATAGATATGGTGGTCTATCTGGCTTACTGTCGTCTGGGGAGGTTGGTGGGCTTCCACAGCAGTCTTCATGATGTTCCCTGTAGTATTCAGAAACACCGTCGGAGCTATCATTCCTACAGCTAAGAAATATACCGATGTCGTTAGAGCTCTTGGGAAATTCGCCAAACTCATTTTCTGGATATTGGCCGTATGGATCTCATTCACGCCATTAGTGATCAATCATTATATCGGAGATCAATCTGCCAACTCAAGATCGAATTTAACTACAATGGCCAATATCCTCTTCGGTTTATTCCTGTGTAGTTTGGTTTTAGGAGCGGAGAAATTGATCGTACAATTGATCGCTTTCCAATTCCATCAAGATTCTTATGAAGATAGATTGAAAGAACAGAAATTCAACTTGAAAGCTCTTACTGTACTTTATACCAATTCGCATGATATTCCTGGAAGATCCGATACACTCTGTGATGCTGCTTCGGGTAAGACTAAAGCTTCACAAGTACCGAAAGTAGCTTTGAGAAAGGCTTTGAGAGGTTTAAAGGATGTTGCTACAACCACTACTACGTAAGTTTCTTCGACTGACACATCGAATTTGATGGAAGAAGTGAAAGCTTATACAGATCGTGGTACTGCTCAGTGCTCTCGGTAATGTCGCTTCTGAAATGGCAGGCCAATCGGTTCTACAGACCAACTCGCCTGCGAATAAGGTTACTGCTGCGTTGAACTCTGCCAACAAGAGTAAAGCTGTGGGTACAGCTGTTTCAAGACAGGCGTTGATCGTCAACTGACCGTCTCATTCTATCCTACGTACAGCTCGCTAGAAGACTGTATTACTCTTTCAGAGCTCCTGGAATTGACCATCTTGATATCTCTGATATCGCCCGATTGTGAGCTCGACATTGACAAATTGTACAAAAAAAACACAGCTGACTTTTGAATATTCAGCTTCCCTGATCTTGAGACTGCCGAAACCGCTTTTGCGATCTTCGACAAAGATGGAAATGGAGATGCCACTAGAGATGAAATCGAGAGTGCTGTGCTCGGTATTCACAGGGAGAGATTGAGTCTTGAAGCTTCTATGCGAGATTTGGACGGTGCTGTTAGAAGGTGAGTTAATCGGAAGCTTCATAACTTGAAGTGGATGAGATAGCTCATATATCATTACAGGCTCGATGATATCTTCATGGTCATCGTCTTGGCTATTGTGGTCCTCATCTTGGCTGCTATGGTCACTACCAAACTTACCACACTTGTCACTTCGGCTGGAACTTTCATTCTGGGTCTCTCGTGGTTGATCGGCGCTACTATGCAGGAGATCTTGGCTGCTTGTATCTTCTTGTTTGTCAAACATCCTTTCGACGTAGGAGATCGTGTGACCATCGCCGGAGAGGGTTATACAGTTGCCAAGATGCAATTAATGTCTAGTTCATTCAAAAGATTGGATGGGAAGTACGTCTGGATAGGTCATAATGTCTTGTCGACCCAGATTATCGAAAACAGTGAGTTCTTCTACATTCGTTTTCATCTCGCGTCTTGTCTGTCCTTATCTCGCTTGTGATGCCCCATACCAATCTCGTCTCCACCTCTCCCTACTGCTTCTGTCCGCCTGGCCACTATACGATCCTCCTCCTCTCTCCTTTCTAATCGGTTGCGCTGTTAAAACATCCCAAGCTAACTTTTCCTTTTCCGACTCAGTCCGTCGATCAGGTCCGATATCCGAATCATTCACTTTCGAAGTCGCTTTCGACACCTCTTTCGAAGCTCTACAAGTCCTCAGAGCGAGGATGTTAAAATTCTGTAAAGACAACTCGAGAGATTTCTTACCTGTTTTCGATGTGATTGTCGACGATATCCCCGCACAGGGCAAGATGGTTTTGAAAGCGGATATCAAGTATAAGTCGAATTGGCAACAAGGTGCATTGAAGGTGCAGAGGAGAAATAAGTGGATTTGCGCGTTGAAGATGGCGTGAGTGTTTATTACTTTCTGAATCAAGAGGGGATCGGAGGGGGTTGGAGAGAGGAGGGAGGCAGGAGGGAGAAACGAGAAAGAGGGGAGGAACTAGAAGTGGATGAGGGATGAGCAGGCAGGCTAGAAAAGCGACGGAAGGGGACGAACGACAAGGACGGGAGAAGAAGGAGAGAAGGACAGGTGGATGATCGACGACAATTGGTGAAACTTTTCGATAGAGCATTCAGCTGACTTGTCATCTCTTTCGCCACCAGTCTCGCCGATCTCAAGATCTGGGGACCTGCTGGTGCCGGTAACCCCGAACCTGATCCAGCTGAACCTGTTCAATACACCTGTAAGTCACCTGCCTTACCAAGGTTATAATGATTGCGTTGCTGACTTTATTATCGTGATTTAGTGGTCCCATGGGAAGAAGTCAGAGCAGCTACTGCGACTGCCAGCTCTTCCAAACCGGAATCACCTCCTCCTACATTCGCCTCAGCCACTGCTGTACCTAATCTGATGGATCAACGGGGAGTAGTCAACGATTCGAGTCAAGACGTATTTGACGAACAGGACGAGCTGAACAACCAATCCCTCGCACCTTCACGAGTCGGTACGCCTGGTCCCAGTCAGGTCGGTGTGAGATCGAGACATGCTCAGGAACAGGGTGATATCGAGATGACCAGTGCACCTGTTGCGAGAAGAGTATAGTTTGATAAAGTAACCAGGGAGAGGGTGATGGAAGAGGATTGTGTTGCTGGTCAACTTAATCACTCGTAGGAGAGGGACGGAATGGACGATTAAGTAGAGTATACCTTTTTGCTTTTGCTTTTGCTAGGCTTAGTATAGATTAGAATTAAGTAAGTAGGTTAAGGAGCGGTGTTATAACGAACTTTTACTACAAATATGATCTTTTATGAATCTCTCTACTGTCTTTTCTGAGTGTTCTCTTCGTGGTATGCGAAGCTGCTGCACTATGGGTCCAACTGAGATTGCCACTACAGAGTACAAGTGAGCGAGCGCTTAAATGGGGTGCTCGGACAAGGTCTCACTCAGGTTGACCCAGGCTGAACGCGTCAATGTGATCCAACCTTTCCTGCTGGTGGGCTTGGTAATTTTGATTTTTATTCCTCTCATCCTCTTCCTCTTCCTCTTCCTCTTCGTCTTCAGCTTGTCAACCTAGTCTTCATCTTCTCTACTATCACTTTACCGCAAACGGACAAAAGAAGACAAGAAGACTAACCGACACGATGCAAGCTACGCCCGAGACCATCTCCGCCCTATCAACCTACCTATCCTCGACAGTCTCTCCCGATGCCCATGCCAGACGATCAGCCGAGGATTCCCTCCGTCAGGGTGAAACACAACAGGGGTTTTTGTTGATTGTACTGCAACTTGTCAAGTCAAATGAAGTGGATATGATTGTCAGACAGGCTGGTGGGGTTTATTTCAAAAATGCTGTGAAGAGGCTGTGGAGCGGTGAGGAGGTGAGTTGATCGTTTCTTGTGACATGTGGAAAAGAAGAAGAGCATATATTTCTGCGATGCTTGTCAGATGGACATAATTGATAAAGACCTTTATCTGCGCACGGCACTTTCATTCTTGACGATTGTACACTCTGTCTTCGTACTCGGCTGATCATGCTAATCTGCCAAATTACATAGGAGATCCAAATAGCCCCGGCGGATAAAGAAGCAATCAAGTCACAGCTCGTACCCATCATGATTTCCCTGGGCACCTCACAGACAGCGAGATTACAAAGTCAGATCGGAGAAGGTTTAAGTCATATTGCTACTTTGGATTTCCCCGCTGAGTGGGAGGGATTATGCGATGTGAGTATAGACATCCTTTTGTTGTCATAGATGTCGAACATGACTCGGCCCTGCTACAAGCAAAAGAGAATGCAAGTGACTAACCGTGTTGACTGCTCGATCTTAGGAACTCATCAATTCACTTACACCTGATAATTTCGTGATAAACAATGGTGTTTTGGCTACCGCTCATTCCATATTCAAAAGGTTCGTTTAGCTGACAAACAACTCGCTTTCTGAGCAAATAAGCTGATGAGAATACATATGTTATAGGTGGAGATCTCAGTTCCGTACCAACGAGCTATACTCTGAGATCAATTTCGTCTTATCCCGATTCTGCCAACCATACTATCAATTATTCCAACATGTCGATCAGTTATTGCAATCACCCAATCCAGCTTCTTTACCTCCCAACTCATCGTTACAGTTATTGTCGCAGACATTGATATTGCTCGTTCAGCTCTTTCATGATTTGTCAAGTCAGGATTTACCGCCTTTCTTCGAAGACCATATGGATGAATTCATGGGTTGGTTGAGAAAGTATCTAGATTGGGAAAGGGAAGAATTGAAAGGTGATGTGAGTGATGCACATCTTCACACTGAGCCCTTTATCATGTACTGTTCTCCTTGCCGATGTAGATTGCCTTTGCAATATAGTAGTAAGCTGATGAACAACACAATGTACAGGAAGACGATGAAGCCCCCGGGCCGTTACAGAAGATCAGAGCGTCAATCTGTGAAATATCAGAATTGTATGCGCAGAAATATTCGGACGTATTCACTCAGTTGGGTACTTTCGTAGATGGAGTTTGGAATATGTTGACTCGCATCGGTGCTGGGACGAGGGATGATGTGGTGAGTATTACACACATACGCCCTGCTTTGGATCACTCTTTGAAATACAGAAAAAAGCTGATAGCATTGCGAACAGCTTGTATCGCGAGCACTTCGATTCCTCTCAGTCGTAGTGAAGATGGGTAATCACAAAGCAATGTTCCAAGCTCCAGAAACTTTGAATGCGTTCTGTGAGAAGATCATTTTGCCGAACATGGCTATAAGGCGTGAGTGACTATGACTTTTGAATCCTCTATCTGATGGCTAATTTTGGTTTAAACGGAGTAGAACATGAGGAAGAGATGTTTGAAGACGATCCTATGGAATACATCAGACGGGATCTTGAGCCATCAACAGGTGAGTCAGCTGTCGCTTTGATTGCGAAAGTCCTTCTCGAGCTGACGTTGTATCTGAACAGAGAGCGATACAAGAAGACAAGCTGCTACTGAATTCACTCGTGCTTTGATGGAACTGTTCGAAAAGGAAGTGACAGATATCATCAAGGGATACATCACCGCCTTATTGCAGGAGTACGCCAAGAACCCAACGGATAATTGGAAGAGCAAAGATACTGCTATATACCTTCTCACTTCCATCGCATCAAGAGGTTCTACTCAACAGGTGAGCTTGCCCCCAAGTCGAGACGTGTTTAGCTGACATGTCGTTTCAGCTCGGTGTCACATCCACCAACGTACTCGTCGATGTTGTGGAGTTCTTCGGACAGAACGTATTTGCAGATCTACAAGCTGCCCCTGGCTCCGTGCACCCTATCCTCACTGTTGATGCTATCAAGTTCTTACACACCTTCAGAAACCAGGCGAGTCAGCTGACATGAAGCGCCCAAACATTGCAGCTGACGTCACGTCTCATGCTATAGCTCACTAAAGACCAACTGGTCTCTGTACTCCCTCTTCTTGTTCAACACCTGAATTCCGACAACTACGTCATCTCATCTTACGCTGCGATCACCATTGAGAGAATCCTGTTTATCAAAGTGGAACGACAGGCATTGTAAGTGGATCTCATACCCTATGAATCACCTCAAGCTAATGGTTTAGCAGATTCACTCAAGCCGATGTCCGACCATTCGCTGAGAACATTCTCATGGCTCTGTTCACTAACATCGAGAAGGGAGGTACGCCAGAGAAGATCGCAGAGAATGATTACCTTATGAAATGTCAGTTACCTTCTTCTGGTTCATACGATAGATAGCTGAACTGGCTGTTCAATCATACAGGTGCCATGCGAGTCATCATTACAGCGAAACAATCCCTCGTCCCATCTCACGAAGCCATCCTCAACCGATTGGTCGCCATTATGGGTGAGATCAGTAAAAACCCTTCGAACCCTAAATTCAACCAATACTGCTTCGAATCTGTATCCGCTTTGATCAGGTTCGTATGTGATGGTCAACCTGCTGCGCTCGCTACATTCGAAGGAGCATTGTTCGGACCTGCCCAACATATCTTGACTAACGATGTCGCTGGTAAGCAACGTTTCCTATTCATTTTGATCAGGATGGACAAGTCATACTGATAAGTGTACATTGCAGAATTCATACCATACATCTTCCAAATACTCGCCCAACTCCTCGAACTCCATCCCCCTACTTCCCTACCAGCATCTTACCAAGCTCTCACCGGACCCTTGTTGAACGCTCAACTATGGGAACAGCGAGGAAACATCCCTGCCCTGATCCGAATATGGAAAGCATGCTTACAGAGAGGTGCTTCCACGATCGTCGCTGCCGGTCAGGTCCAGGGGCTGTTGGGTATCTTCCAGAGATTGGTGGGAAGTAAGATCAATGATGTATATGCTTTTGAGCTGTTACAGGCGTTGTTCGAGTTTGTTCCTCTGTGAGTTTGAAACTGTCTTTCTGCGCCGACAATGTCTCAACTTCAAAGCTGATCCTCCCTTTTTGCATTGGTTAGCGACGTGATGCAACCATTCTCCAACACTGTCTTCGTGTTGCTCCTCACAAGGTTACAACAAAAACCCTCACCCCAATTCAACCAATCTTTCGTATACTTCTTTGCGTTCGTAGCGAACTTGGATACGGTAGGACCGGATTTCTTGATTAGCGTACTGGAAGGTGTACAACCTGGGTAGGTGTTGTTTTCTTTCACTCAAAGATATCGTATCATTCCAATCATGACCAGAGTGAGATCTTGGGGCTGATGGTTTTGTCATCATCACCAGTCTCTTTGGAAACCTCCTCAGTGGTGTCATACTTTCAAACACTCAGAAAGTCACCACGCGCAATAGGAAATTAGTGGAAGTTGGTCTGGTAAAGATGTTGACTCAGAGTAACAAGCTCTTTGAAGATTCTCTCAAGCAGCATTGGTAAGTGATCACGTCTTGATTCAATCTCATCCGGTGGCTGATGATGGCATGGTCGTAGGGTATCAATCTTCGTATCGCTCCTCGACTTATTCACTCTCCCTCAAGATCTCACCTACGCCCAACAATATGCTGTCGACGGAGGAGATCTGACAGAGCTCGACCCTGAAGAAGCAGGATTCCAAAGTAGTTTCTCCAAGCTCGGAGCTTCTGAGACTGTCCAGCGAGATTACACTGCCGGTATAGTCGATACGAAAGAATATGCTATCAAGGAATTGGGAAGAAGATCGAATGAGAAACCTGGTGTTATACCTGGATTGATCGAGGCTGCTAAAGGGATCGAGAAGGATGTGGTGGATGGGTTTGTGGGTTATGCTACTCAGAATGGGTGAGTGAGGTTGTTTCTTATCGGTATGAGACTCATATTGAGCTGATGAGGTGTTCTGAATCGACAGTGTGACTTTTGTGTAAGAGCGCAGTATGCTCTATGAATGGATGATAGATTGAAACCCTGTTTGATGGAATGACTGATGCTGCATAATGACTCCTTTTGCATATACATATCTGAATATGAATTTATTATAAACAAACGATGGTGTGGCCATGTGTCTCCTTGATTCCCATAGCTGTGTATCAGTTTAGTTGTTGCAGATCACTTGGAACAGCATGACCTCATCACTCATGCTTTTTACCGAGGTTCCCCCTAGACTACGGACAAAGCCTAATGGGCCAATACAAGTCCAGACCAGCCTATTAGCATGAATTACTAATCTCAGGGTTTGAAAAATCTAATCCCATAATTCTGAGTGCTCGCGCTTGTGATCCGGACAACCGGGGAAGAGGGACAACCCCGATCGAGTAAAAAGAATGTCAAACCCAATTCATTGGAATTGACAATCAACAGCATTCCATTCCTCGCAATTAACTACCGACTGATTCTATGGTCGTGGTCGTCACAGCTAGTCGTGACTTGTAATCAGGAACAACAGCGACAACGACAACAATAGCAGCGTTCTAGTAAAGCAGTAGATCTGTCTTAGAAGAAGAGAGACGCTGGAAAAGCAATTAGAAGTTTTGGAAGGAACGTGATCTGATTTGATAAATCGATATCAAGAAAGGTGTACTCGTTTTTGGAGAAGTACGGGAACGGAACAGAGATAGAAAAGGATAGAAGGACTAAAGGAAAGCTATCGATCTACTTAGTTTTGGTATTATCAATATCAATCGTCAAAACAGCAAAGAAGAGAGATATTGAAGATCAACCAGTTCGCTCGACGCGACGTACGAAACGAAATATACGATGGGTATCAATCTCCATCGTATACGGCGACCTTCCCCTTCCCCTTCTACTTCTCAGTCACATTCTAATTCACCACCTCCAACCCCAATAGCCAATGGACGACCAGGGTTAGATACCTCCCGACCCATCTCACCTTCTATAGGTAATCAACCAAGGGACGGGTCGGTGGATACTTCCAATCAGAGCGTGCTGCAGTTGTTCAAAGAGGATTATGTATCTTGTAGGATATATATGAAGGAGATGGATTATAGGGAGGCGTTGAGGAAGGCTTTGAGGAGACATATGTATAGTGAGTTTGGGTTTGGCTCATACGTAAGATATGGATATATGGTCTGGTTGGGTTGGGTTGGGTTGGGTGAATGGGTATTATATGGTATCAAGGGGAATCTCGAACCCAGAACGGTGCTCGTAGAATGTCAAATCATCCATTAAAACTCCCTCAGTCAATCTAGAAAGAAGGAAAGATGTCGTTCGGTTTAGCTTACAAATGGATTGGGCTTGCCAATTTTCCTCACTCCTCCCCAGAGTGGTACGCAATCCTGGTCATAGCAATAGTCTTAACGGCATTGATCACCTCAAAACACGAGACGATAGTTGAATTCTGTGAACCTGTAACGAGAACGATAAGGGAATGGCCGGGAGGCTGGTTGATACCGTTAGCTATATTAATTGTGGTCTCGTTCCCTCCCTTGGTAGGACATGAGAGTGAGTGTAAAATCGAATTTGGCAGATAATGCCTTGTTCTCGAGGGAAGAGCTACTCGACAGACTGTAGGGCTGATTTCCGTCCCTCACTTCCCCTAGTCATCGGAATACTATGCGGTCTGGTCTATGGACTATGGGTCGGCTTTGCGATTTTAGCTGCAGGAACTTTCCTGGGTGAAATAGCAACTTGGATAGCGTTCAAATGGTGTTGTCAGGGTAGAGCAGCCAAGTAAGTGCTTTTTGGGACTATGAGCATCCAGGAACGGTCATATTAACTAGGTTTATACTTGCAGGTTCGAGAAGAAGAACAAGTTATATGCCTCTTTGACACAGTTGATACGAGAAAAAGTGAGCTCTATCATCGCCGCTACAGCATAGACGTCCAACTGATTCCTCGATTAAGAGCTTCATGTTCACTCTGGTCCTTCGATTCAGTGCCGTACCGGGCCATATAGTCACCGCTGTTAGTGCTTCGGCAGGTGCCAACTTTTGGATGTACCTTGCTGCTGCTTTCTTGACATTACCGTGAGTCGGTCGTTGCCGTGAGCTCATTGGACTATGCTTATCGTTAGATCCTGTTTCCCACAGCAAACAATTTACCATCGTCTACCTTGGTAAAGCCTTCGGGACTCAATCCCGCAAAAACACCATCATCTCCATCATCACCACTGTCCTAACGCTTATCGGTACAGTGGTCGCCGCAGTGTACATCTATTACCAGATGCGAATCGTCATGCGACGAAACGCAGCTATGACTTTACCTACAACCATCGTAGAATCGGAAACATCCATGACAATGTCCGAACTCCAAGATGAGAAAGGAGGATCTACTGCATTGGATACTTCAAACAACCTACATGCTCGGAGACCGTGGTTGTATACCAATCCCAGTACGATCAGCAGTGTGAATGGAAGTGGATTTAGAACACCGACAAGGAGTTGGTCAATGCCTGGACACATGAATGAAGAGGAATTGAGAGAATGGGTCAAAGAGATGGAATACGAACAGTCTGCCAACTCCCAATTGAATGGACTTTCGACACCAGCCATTAAGATAGATGATGAACTTGGTACGAATAATGCTGCAGCGGTATTCGATAATCTTCCTTCGGTATTTACGCCTAGTCTCGAACCTCCCCAATTCAACTTTTCAACTAGATCTCTATCGCCTAGTGGGACAAGCACACCGGCGTATATGGAGACTGATAATCTTGTTTCTACCTCGGTCGAAGATCTCAATACGAATACCACTACTTATCCACCACAGAAAAGAGGAGAAACATCAACACCTAAACCTTCTTTCGACATATCAGTTACACCGCCCAGAAAGGTTAAGGGAGGAAGGGAGATAGCCGACGAATCTGATTTATATGCAATTTCAAAGGGAGGTAAAAGACCGGAGTATGGAAGGATGAGAGGTGATTCGAGAGCTGCATTGTTAGGTAGAAGTGGAGTGGATGATACGATCCTGGAGAGTAGTACGAGCCCAAGTTGGAAAAGAGATTATACTAGATCGAGAGGAGATAGTGGAGTTTCTTTGTTGTCCCGACCTACATCTGATGATCTTGGAGATGCCTTGGTCAGTTGGAAGAAGAATTATGGAGGAGCCAGAGGGAGAGGTGATTCGGGGGCGGCTTTGCTTGGAAGACCCACTTCGACTGATTTGGATATGAATAGGAATAGCCTAGTGGAAGAGAGGAGAAGATCTGAGGAGGATAGTAAAGGAGAGGAAGTCTTGAAGGATGATATATAGGACCAGGAAGAGGAAAAGGACAGGACAGGATAGGAAGGCAAGGCAAGGGTTGCTTTTTGGTCTCTTGAAATCTGGTTTGATTATCTTATCATCTTTTGTATACTGCTTTTATTTGTATACTCCATATATCTTCGCCTTGCGAGCAGAATCATCATCTCATGTCACTTTCGTATAGTCTTGTAAGATCAGAAGAATGCCATTCATCATGCATTGTATGTACATTTTGCATTCCCACTGTCGTTTTCACGGTATAGTACAATACTGTACGACCAGATCATTTACCACTTGGATTGAGTACCGTTATACCTCATATGTAATCCAGAATAATTATCTTTTGTAGCTTCTCCAATGACTTTGACTATCCCGGCTATAATGAATCGATACGACGTACAGATCAGCTTTGCTTTTGGCTTGTGTTGGTTTGACTGGATGCTCTCTCGACTCACCGACACTCTCATCAACTGTGATAGGAGCTTTCTCCATACCTGACCATCTCGCTCCCCTGTCTCCCATATCGGTCTGAACCCAGCCTGGACTAAGGGAGAAGGATATGATGGAAGGTTCTTCGAAATGAGCGTATCGGCCCTGTCGTGGCATTGTATCATGTGCTGATCAGCATGTAGCACTCATGCAAATTGACGAGATAAGAAGCAGAATAGGTGAAATATGGGTTGAGTAAGAATCGAAAGAGTAAAAATAACTCACAAGGTAATTCATAGAGCTCTACCCAATCAGAAGATTTCATGAAATCAGCTACACTAGAAATATTGATGAAGAGTCACGAAAACTGACCTTGGTTATACCATACCCTGCATCCAACTTATCAGGTACTCTATCGATTATACTTGCTCCTGAAGACATCCAGACGAATTTACTTCCCTCTGGCATGAGGGGAACGCAAGCTTGATAAAGAGCCAGGGGAGCGAGGACCTATAGAACACGGACATGTCTGTAAATCAGCTAGCCATATAGATCAACCGAGAGATGATCTGGTTAATTCAGCTCACGTTGATCCTCCAGTGTTCTTCGAACGATCCGAGATCTACTTCTTTCAATGCACCGAAACAGTCCCCTATAGCTGCGTTGGCGATCACCTTTTGGCATTGGCAGCATGGAGTCAGAACTGGTCTACAAGCTACCAACAAGCGAAGATAACTCACAAGATCAATTTTGCTGATTCCTTGGGACTTCAATTCTTCCATCGCCTGTCAAATCATATCATGCACCATGTGAGAACTCGCAAGATAATGAAGTCGACTTTTTACAAGAGGATAAACTCACCTTCTTGGCACTTTCTATATCCCCAGAATCAATCTTCACTTTAACCAATTTCACACCTTGTCCGACATCGATGTCAGGCATACTATCTACGTTCCTCAGACCGAGTATCACGGTATTATTGGATTGTTGGGCGTAAGCCTTGGCTAGTCCTAGCCCTATTCCTCGGTTGGTCCCTGTGATAAGTACAGTCGACATCGTTGTTGGTCTTCTTGATATCAAATGGTTGTTAGAAAAGACGGATCTTTAGTAGAGTCTAAGAAGAAGACGATAAGCTGTCACATAATGTTGGATGGAATTCACTCGAGTGTTAGTTGTTATATACGTCTCATACAGCTCACAGCCTGGTGACATACTCTTAATGATCATCGATCCGGCGCCGATCATTCCGGTTCCTCCACTATGTGCCTCATGATTCCAGTAGATTGGTACTGGAGAGGGTCACATGTGTTCTGCCATGCATACAGCATGTGGTCTGTGACTCAAAGCAGCGCAAGACTGGTCTGTTCACTGAAGAGGGCATCGAGACTGAAAAAGTGTCACAAGACAGAAAACGAAGCCAAGCACCTCGCCGGGAATGAAGGAAGTAAGATACTGAAGTCAGGAAACGAGACGATCCTGCTAATGAACGACGGATCGAGCTCTCCTGCTCTTCTAGTCCCAATCAGTCCACTCACTTGATATATCGTGTCAGGTCAAATTACGATACCTTCATGATTGAAGGGAGAAGCTACAACTCATATGAGCTGGACCGCTGTATAGCAGAAAAGACTGATTCATGCCAGTTTACAACTTATGTATGATTACTTCTGGTACTCCCGATTGCAACTGTATCTATCGACCACCAGTAATGCAGTTCTCAATTATACAGATTTCTGCGTATTTCCATTCTCTCTGCGCTTGATAATCTCAACCTATAATGAGAAAAGCATCAAGCGGGATTGATATCAGCATGACCTTCTTGCCTGGGTTTTTGATTGCAATGGCAACTCACATAATTACCAGGGAACCACCCAACCCTCCCATCCCTCGTCCTACCTCTCCACCAACCCACACCCGCACCTCCATCTCCTTGACCTGCCGAAGCCGAAGGACGCTTCTCGATAATCGCAACTATCTCATCCCTTGCCAAATTCAATTCCCATTCTTCACTAGATCTAAACTCCCATTTGGCTCTTGCGAACTCCAATTTACTAGGATCTATATTCCCATTAGCATCTAATATTCCTCCATTTCCTTCATTTTGTATCTGCTGTTGCTGCTGTTGTTGTTGGGAAGCAATGAGAAGTTTGACAAGACGGTTCATAAGGTATGGTAATCCCACTGCTGAGAATAAGAATAATATTAATGGTTTGATTGATGGTCTACCACCTCCCCCTCCTGTACCTCCAGGGGAGTTAGGTATAGCATTTGACCATTCGTTCGCCCATCCATTCATGGGATTCTTCCCTTTCGTGTTATTTTTCCCTTTTAACCAATTGATGATCTTCTTACTTATCCTCAATATCGAGAATACACCCAACACCTGACCTAAGTAGGTTTTCAATGATCCCAGTTGGTCTGCCACGCCAACCATGGCGAAGAAGGATGAGTGGGTGGCCATATATGTAGATTCTATGAGTTGGGCAAGGGAGGTGAATGCCGTGACGAGTGATTCAAGGACGGCGAACGCGGGGGCGGTGGATGCTTGAAGGGATGATGTGAGAGTTGGGTAGCCCTATGGAGACAAGGAGATAACGACGTTAGCAATACATCCTTGTGGAATAGCCATTCGATATTGTAGTATCAATAGTGTCAATAGTGTCGATGTATATCGTATATGACATTGACATTCATCGTTGTATGAAGATGAAAGTCCTTGATAGAATTCACAACAATCACACTCACCTCTCCTGGACCGCCCATCCCACCCACTCCATAACCACCCATCCCATACCCTCCCATACCATATCCACCACCGAACCTACTCATCCCTCCGTAACCCCCATACCCACTATATCCACCATATCCCCCATATCCGCTCATCCCTCCCATACCGCCATACGGTGACATCCCGTAAGAGCTTGTATATCGATTTTGGGCGTATGGCTGAGTGGTGAGACCTAGAATTGAAAGCATTAGTCAGCACTCAGCACTTGGGTGAGACGATTTAAGGATCATATGTAAGCGATGTTCAGAGATAATATTGCTTGTTGTCCATCAAAAGCAGAAGAACACCGATGACTCACTGTTGCTCCCTCCCAAATCAGTCGGCCTATCAGGTAGCTTAGGCGCAGTATTACTGTTACTACTACTAGCCTGTAGGGCATTATCGAAAGCTGATGATGATAATGCAGCTGTAGCAGGTTTGGTAGAAGGTCCAGCTTCGGAGTTGGATAGAGGGACAGCGGAGGTTGATTTGCTCTCCCATGGTTTCGGTCTTGGTGGGAGTGATGACATCGTATCGATATTCGTGTAGAATTGAGCGGCAGATTCAACTTGGCTCAATCACCTACACTTCGTCTTGAGACGAGAGATGGTGGTGGATTGATGAAGCAACGAAATGAAGGGGAAAAAGGATTGTTGAAGAAGAAGATTGATGTTTGATTAAAGTCGGCAGTTGACCACAGCGCTTTTACCGGTTCATCCCTCTCCTGCTTCGCTTATCTCTCCCTTTCATCCATATCCTCTTTCTTCTTCACCACAATCCTTCAATGTATCTTTACATCCATCTCATATGATCCGTTGACATAACGCTCAAGCTCTGCTTACGTTTACGTTTACGAGTCAGTATGGCAGCAACAAAAACGATGAGTCAACCTCTGGCTACATCCTCGCATATCAAGATCCCCGCACCGAAGTTGAACGTAATTAGGAACCCTTCAGGAAGGGTTAGACAGGCTGTACGAGGTGAGTCCATATTCCCATTCTATCGCTCATAAGATTTCTTCTCTATCATATCTATTACTATATCTCGTCTGAACTCGTAGATCAAAGAGGACGGAAAGCTAATCATATATAACTGCGACGTGACGTGATACATAGATAACAACGTATCGCTCCTTTCTCGTCTGCAGCATAAAACCGACCTACGAAATACCGATAGGAACAGGTTGACCAGTCTGAGCTGGTCCGCTATAGAAGGTAGTTTGGAGGTATACGAATGGTTGTTATTGGATTATGGACATGATGATCAGGAGTTATCAAGGGTGAGTTGGTCTGTGCAAGCAATTGGTCATGAATGGAAAAAGCATCCCACTTTCACGTATCTCAACGCATCTACAAATTGACTAACCCAATTGACGATATTGATACTTGTAGGACGGAGATAACAACACGATCCTCCATCTTCTCGCCTCCATCCCCTCCCTGTCAACCTCACCGTTCCAACATCACCTTTCAGCTCATTCCACTTCCTTCCCAACTAAAGTCGACACAAGGTCATACGAAGTCAAATCCAATATCAGTCTACGTATGACCGAACTATATTTCACCCTATTCCCATTTTTGTTAGATTGGTCGAATTCAGGTGGAAAGACGGCATTGCACGTAGCAGCACAATGCGGGAACTGGCGATTTATCGATTTACTTTGTTCCCTAGGTGGTGATCTGAACCTAACCGATTTGCAGGGTAATACGCCATTACATTATGCTAGTGCTTGGGGTCATTTGGATACTATCCGAGTTATACTTGAAAATACCACCACGGGAAGTAGTCGGTCGAGTTCAAACTTGTTGGCGATAAGGAATTTTGAAGGTTTCACAGCGTTGGATTTCGCTTATAACACTCAGATATTGTTTGAGATTCAAAATATTCAAAGAGAATTATATCAAAGGAGGAAAGAGGAAAAGACCAATAACACCAATTTCAACCAAAATGACAATGGTCCAGGTAATCACAATAGGGTTAGATCGACTAGTTTGACTAGTTCAGCTAGTAATTCCAATTCTAACCTCAATAGTGGAAGTTATTCGAGTCAACCTGGAAGATATATCGATCAAAGTCAAATCCCTCTACCACCTTTACCACTGCCGTTGCAGGGTTTAGGTGAAAGATCGAGTAGTTTACCAATGTCTCGGATGGATTCATCTTCTTCACAACATGGCTCTACCGTCTCGCAACGATCTATCCCTACTCTTGCTGCACCTGCACCTGCCAACCCTCAGACTGTCCTTGGTAGACCTACACCTCCATTACCGGATCTTCCTCCCAACAGAGGTGGCAGACCAATCAACAACCGATCACCTTCCATGCCTTCGTCGTCGTCATCCACAGCTACAGCATCATTGATGAAGCCGCAAGGAAGCGAGGAGGGTTTACCTATCCCACTGCCTAAAGAGGGGGTCATGATGGGTTCGGTGATGAGGAGAGCGAATTCTGCTCAAACGGGAGGATCGGGATCGGGATCACTAGATTTCACTTCGAATAGGAAAGATCCTAGGGTATGAGTTGGAGGTAGGACAACGTCAAATTGTGTTGTGATTTTGTATTAGACGGACATTGTATATTTTAATATGTAACATGTAATTAAATTGTACTGTTTCGAGCCATTGTACAACAAAAAGAATTGACGTGATACACATATACATTAGATGGGCCGAATGTACAGATACAACAATGCGTCAGCCTAGCTCATTCTTCCGAATCAGATGATAACGTCATTAGGCATCGCCCCATCAGGTCTAGCCTGACACATTTCTGTGCAGTGGATCAGCTAACCCTTCTCGGTCTGACGAGATGGCAGACTCACCACATCGCCCATGATCCGCCATGTTAATGAATGTACATACTTTACATTCCCAACCACCTGTCCCATCGTTATTGCTCCTCAGTTGGTCAGACATCGATACATCTGGTTTTCTGTCGTTCTTCGATCCCGAAGAAATCATACCATTCGGTGTTGAACCCAATGTGCGACCTTTATCTTTACCTTTTGACGAAATCGGTGTTGGCGCTAGACCAAGAGCTTTCAGACGTTCTTGTCGGATTGCAGCTGCGCCGAATCCGGGTGTCGATTTAGGCTGTTTTGACGAAGTGGCTTCCCTATCAACCGTGGATGTAGGTGATCTTTCTCGTTTCACTCCTCTCGATGATTCTCCCACATTCGTTAGCGATGTTGGATTGATATATTCTTCCCAACCTCCTCTGAGCCCCTCTCGTTCAGTCTCATCCATCTCATCCTCCATCTCCTTTTTCCTCTCCTCTACACCTATATGAGGATCATCCACCTCATCTTCCTCGTCGAACACAGGTTTGACATCTGCTTCGTCTTCATCTTCCTCATCGTTCGACATCGTAGTAAGCGGTTTAGTATCGCTAGGGGTGGATGGTCCAGCTAAAGCTCGAAGACGAGCTTCGGCTGCTGCCGCTCTCATTTCAGCTGCGGTCTTGGATTTTGCTCTGGTTCATGAATCGTCATTAGCTCAGTATCATAACGTAGTGAATGGTCGCACGAGCTTACACTTTACCCCTTGTGCTGCCCTCTTTCCACCATGGATTATCTTCTTCCCACATCTCGCCAGCTCGTTTCTTCGCCTTGGTCATACTCAGTCCTTGGTCGAGTAAGACTTGGGTCATGTCGTCCACATAGGATTTACGTTGTTCTCTATCTTCTTTTGTTATCTCTGCCGGCCGTTATGCAGATCAGTGATTTGAATCTCCCCTTAATAGCTGACCGTGGTAGCTCATCAGGGATTTTAATTCACTCACGTCTACCACCATCCAGCCTTGATCCACCCTCTCCCATATCAGCATTATTCTTTCTCCCGGCTTTACGTATATATTCCGTCTGTCTACCTGATCGATGAGACGCTTCGCCTTTGACCAGTCCTGGTCCGTGACTTGATCCTGGTCCTCGCGATGGTCTTTTAGCCTTTCGGGCGTCCCTACCGCATGGAACATTACTCAGCTCAAGGATGGGCTGGCAAGAAGATATAGCAACCCACGAAGCGCTGACACCGCATACATATTCTGGGAAATCAGACGCTCCTATGGTACACAACAGAGTCAGCTTGTCCACAGAGTTCAAAGAACCCACATCTCATGTCAGCTTACGATATCCCTCTCCTCCCATTCTTACACTATCCTTCAGCCTTTTTCCGTTGGACCAAAACCCTATTTGCGATACGATATTAAAATTTGCGCTCTTATATGCATAAGATACCAACTCACCGTCCCCATAGTATCCTCTCGACTGTAGACGACTGACATCCGCTTTGATATCAGCCATAAGCTAAGTGAATGGACTGTCAGCTTGATGTACTGTTCAGACGAAAAGAATACGAACTTACCTTTTGGAACTTCGGTCCATGGTTCATTTGCTAATCGATGTCAGGTTGGCCATAATCCAGCTGAGTCTTGGTGAGGGATTCTCACCTCGATATGAGCCATCTGAAAGACCATGTCAGCTACGCAGCTACGGCAAGGATCACTTAGTATCCAGCTCACCTCATGACACATCACCGATATTATATATGGCATTCTACGATGTTATCCAGTCAGCTGGTGTCCTCTTTCAAAACAATGCGACAGATAGCTCACGGTAAGAATCGTCCGCTTGGTCCTCTCAGTACCAGTTCTATGCTCTACGACAATACATGAGTTGGTTGTGCGTGGAAGCTGGGAGGATAGAAGTCAACTCACCTGTCCATGATTCCAATTTCTCCCTGCGAACTATCACATAGCATTAAGTGTCAGCATACTCATTTTACTTTTCAACCACGGCGCAATCAGAAGATTAATCTAATCTGAGTGATACTGTAGTTTGAATGGTAGGAGACTTACTACTCGATTGAAAGCTGCTTCTTCCAGGGTATGTACCTGCATGAACCTCTCCCTCATTATCGTTTTCATCTACCTCTTCCGTCATCAGCCTATTACACAGAAAGAGAATACGAATACGTAACCTACTTGCGCAGCTGAATGCTAATATTAGCGAGCTACGTTCTGACCAGCAGGATTTGAAAAGCTCACCAACCGCCTTGAGTATATCTTCTGCATCCTGAAGTATCGGTATCGTTTCAGCAGATCAGCTTTGCTCTCAATCTTCCATATGAACAGCTAACCGTATGATCCTTCTTATTCTGCAACGAACGGATGAATATTATATACCTATGTAGTAGGATAATCAGCTTTCAGATGATCACACCATTTGGCTAAGCTGATAGGCCCGCTTTGTGATACCCACGGATTAGGATTCGCTTGACGCTCGTTCAGTCGGCTATGGTAGGTAAGTTTGGGTTCATACAGTATTTCGAGCGGAGCAAAAGGTGCATGGTGACTTACAGCTGAGGAGCTTGCATGTCGGCAGGTAGCTTCAATCAAGCTTCTAGGTAGTCCAGGTCGTGATGAGTGCGTAGAGAAGGTGTTGGGTCAAGATGACTGATGGTTCAAGAAGAAGATGATGTATCGACATTGGACACTTGGACATTACATGCTGGTTTGCCTCCACTTTGGCGATCGGGGTGACTGGACTAATCTTGATTTGTAATTGTCACATGGGACGCATGAGGTTGATTACGACAAAATCCTAATCTATCATTACAGAATCGTCACAGTTGCTAGCACCCCTCGCTATACAAACTATCACCCAACGAACTGCCTGAAGCCCTTCTAACGATCTTCAATCTAAGTCTCTGACTTCTCTTCACCTTCATCTCTGGATTCACCATATCCTGTTCAGTGTCGTACTCTGCTTTATCAGATGATGTACTATTCGACACAGAAGGGGAAGGTCGACTCGATGCCCTGGAGGAATCACTTGAAGCTGAATAATCAATACCATCGCCAAACTCCTTCTTAGCCGGGTATCTCCCTTTAAAGCAATTTCGCTGTACCATCTTCCGATTCCTATTCCCCACACCTCTCCTGAAAGGTAAGATGGGCTCGAATGCGTGGTAGCGGTGAGGCTCGGTGAGAGATGGTAGCTGAGGTAAACGGGATAGAGGTGGGAGAGTAGGTTGATAATGAATTAAACCTGGTATGAAGTCATCTGGAGTAGCTTTGGGATGTCGTCGGGATATGTGAGCCATTAATGAAGGAAATGAAGGTCCTTCGAATACACAATCTAAGTTTAACGATCCTATCGTAAGCTACATCGTATCTGACAGCTTGATGAAAGTGAAAGATAAGATGGATGGGAGACATACCAAATGGACATCTAGCTGAGAACGCTCCCATATGTCCTACCAGTACATGCCTCTCGCATTCATCTCTACCCCGGAATACCTCATTACATCCCTGCCATTGGCATCTGACTTGATTGGAACCATGTATAATTGACGGATGAAGATGAGAATGATGGATGTGTCTCTCAAGAGTCGCCCATGAGTTGAGTATCGCTTCGCATCCTTTCCATTCACATGGAGTCGGTCTAAACAGAAGATCGTTCATTGACCGTCAGTACCTTTGAACCGGTCAAATTCTCCCTTCTCTTCCGTAACTTGCCTGGCATGTACGAAAACCTGTAACTGTATCCTCCTAACTTTCTTCTCCTCTGCCTCTTTCCTCCTTATCATCTCCTGATGTTCCTCCCTCGCAAGTCGAATAGCCAGTAACTGTTCTTTCCTTACCTTCTTGGCATCATTTTGTAACTGTAATTGTAACTGCAAGTTCATCTGAGATCGTGTCTCCTCTCTCTGATTGTGATTAACATTGATCAAAGGAACAGAAGGACCTGGAAGTGTTCTCTGTCTCTTACGTTCCGACAACGTCACTTGCTGATTCCTAGCGATCGTTTTTGCCTGAGCGAGTAATTGAGCTTTCTCAGCTTCTTTCTTTGTGTATTTGGCATCTCGCTGAGCACCTCGAGAAGGTTGGTATCGACTTGATTGTGATTGTGATTGTGAGTGTGAGTGTGAGTGCGAAAGCGAATGCTGTGCTTGAGAATGAGAGTGGGATTGAGCGGGTTTAGAAGTGATATGAGGTCCGGGTATAGGAGGATAAAGTGCGAGTGGCTTGGTAGTGTATGGAGGTGGTGGGTGAGATATTTTTGATGGTCCTTGATCCTTTCTGCAGTATGAGGCGGATGTTGAGGACACAATGGGATGATGTGAGATACGTGGATATGGTTCATATCGAAGCATTGTACCAGTGTGAATTCTGCTTCTTGATGGAGAACTTTGATGAGGAGTCGGAAGCGGTGGGACTGCGAGTACAAGGTGATGTATTGTCAGTATGAGTGAGGGTCAATGTACTTATCAAATACGATAATTTGGTCTAGCTTGAAGGGAGGAGAAGGTATGTATCTGAGTTTAGCATATATGTCTCTCCAGCAGATGGGAGAGGAAGATGTGTCGTGTCTGTATTTGTATTTTCTTCCTTTATCATTCTTGTCGTTCTGTCTCGTTTGTTCCTCAAAAAGGAAGGTACACAAGTGTACAGTAGATCCTTTGTAATCAACTTTGATCGGACCTCAAAGGAAGATATCATCTAGCACACCCAGACAGCTGAAATGGGTATTTATATGTGCCTTCGAAAGACCTCTTATCAAACGATCAGAGATCGATCGACATAGCAGGATAGGGTGGGGGCAGTGGCCAACGTTCTGGTACTGGAGGATGCGGATGAAGTAGACCAGGCCAAGCCAGAGGGCAGGAATATTATACAGGAGGACACCTAACTCACGAGTAAGGTCAGAGCGTAATCGTAAATTGTGTTCGAGCATTCGTTGTGGACCTGGTAAGCGATAGTGATAAGCTGGCTCGAAAGTGAATAGCGGTCGAAGGTGAAGATCGCTCATGTTCAACACGAATACGTATCCCTGGAAGTTGTAAAAGGCCTTCGATTGAAATTTGACTTGTTAGTGCTTACTGAGTACGCTGAATATCAATATGCGAGTACTGTATGTAAGTCAATGTGAGTATTTGCTTGATGAAATGGATAGAGGTAGAACGAAGGAAAGAGGGATCATTCAGAGATACTCCATACCTTTGAGGTGTTAAGTGGACATTGAGGGTGCTGGATTGTATCCACAGATTTCCATCAACATACAAAAGATCTTCGCTGGATGTTCGTCATTCCCTTATTTCCGACCTTCTTTCGAGATCACACAAAGGATCATCATAAAAGGTGTATATGAGTATAAAAAGGATCACATCAGTTTGATGGCTTCTTCTTTGTGTCTCCAAACGGAGGTAGACCTCTCGAGAAGTGAGGGTAGCTAAGCCTTTTCCGATCCCGGTACTGTATTGTTGTACCATGCTCGAACGTTCATGATATCCTTATAGGGACAGTGACTGTTCGAGCCAGCAGCCTGCCTATTTGACTTTAGTCGCGATTGTCATTACATTTGTAATGCTCATGATATTTTCGAAGATGATCGACAATACTGTACTGACAGATGGTCAATGTAGTTAGACAATCCTCTGAGAATCTTCGAAACCTCCCCAAAAATCAAATTCATCCATGTATGTGGATACCACGCGTATATATCGTCAATATGATAAATCATACAGAACAGGGTTATACGTCCTAGCTTGTTCTAGTATATCGAAAGAAGACCATCTACATCTACAAACAGGACATCTCGCATTTCTCTTCAATTGTATTCTTCGTTTTGGGCAGTTGGATGTCACCCAAGTGAGAGTACAGTCTATGCAGTATTCTGTAAAATCCACCAATAATGGATTCAATCAGCTAAACTCCAGTATATAGACTAACCCCCGTACTAGTCGTACCATCCCCCCGCACATGACCTGTTGGAGTGTGTGTGTACAGTACAGTATGATATATATGCTCACCTGTTTGACATTGATTACATGTCCAAATTACCAATATTGGATCTAAATCATTTCTAACCGAATTACAGCGAATGGTTTCGAGATTGTTGAAACAGATTATACATCGATCTCTGACTTGGTCTTCCCCTTTCACAGTTGGATCTTCGATGGGTAACAGCATGCCATCAGTCAGGATCTGGCTCTGGGAGACGTCGGGCCCGCCGGAGTCTTGCGATTCAGCTGGCTCCTCCTCCGTTTGGTTCTCTGGTAGATTCGATAGGCTTGATGAACTTGTTTCATCATGACTTGGATTGCTTCCATCACCATTTGACATCTCACCTTCATCAGTCTCATGACCATCTTGCTCTTTACAGCCGTCACTTTCGTCTTGTATATCTATACAACTTGGTCCATCTTGGGAAGTACTCGAATGATCATCCACATCTTCAGATACGTTTTCGGTTAGATCGTCCGAGGCCGGAAGCTCCGAGCGATCTTCAGAACCATCATTATCATCGCTTGCGCTTGTCTCCCCTTCCCCTTCCCCTTGAAGACCTTCTCCATCCTCTTGAACACTGTCATCGCATAACCGACTCTCTTGGGATGATACTTCTCCGCAATCTTCATGATGAGTCTCAGAATCCCCCTCTACGCCTTCAGCTTGCCTAATCCCCTCTTCCCCCTCCCCCGAATTCATTCCTCTTCTCCCGGTGTTACCGTGAATCAACATCTTGAAGGAATGACCAATGTCCGACCTCGATTGAGAATCTATAATCTCCCTGCCCTTCCCTCGCCCACTTGTCGATAGACCTCTCTCGGTCAACTCAGTCATCTTCCGCCTTTTGGATATCCTCAATACCTCTTGAGCATCCCTCCATACCTTTTCCTTTAGATAGGCCTTATCAATCGATTTTTGGGCCTTTCGCTTGGCTCCTCGACAAGGCTGGACTCTTCCCACCGCCCCAGCTCGCCCTTGAGGATGTAGGGTCATCTCTTCTAGCTCGATATGGATTGCTTGGCGTTCGGTTTCAGATAGAGAGTCGTCAGAGGAGTAGTCCCTTGTAGTTTTGCTATGTCGGGGACCTTTGAAATTACGAGAGAACATTCTGGCTGTTATTTCTTGATTTGAATCAAAAATATTGGGATGGCGACTTGCAAAAGATCCAAGATATATTGATTTCGATGGAAGATAATATCGGTCGAATGATTGATATGGAAAAGATACAGAATCACCTGTAAGAAGATCGAGTAGCTGTTCTTCTTTACATTGAGAATCAGAAATGTTATGACAATCAAATGTACACAAGGCTGTTGTTCAAAAGACAAAAGATGAAAAGGGGAAGAGGGGAAGAGGAACCTTCAATGTGGGTTGTCTACAAGTTTTTATACTCTACTTTCAAGGGATCTGTTGCGAGATGGAGGTATACTGTCAGGTATGTGAGAAACGGAAGCAGGTCACCTCACAGTGTCATAAACACTTGGTCACCCCACCGTCTCCCAATACCGCCTCCTGCATGCATCAACAATCATTGACCTGCATTGCAAACACTGAGGAATTATATATGCTCTTCGAAGCTGAATATCGATCGGTCATTTATTGCCACTATTGAGATGCCACACACCTTTCTAACACAATTAGTTCCGAAATTTCCGTAGGATCGACGCGTTGAACACGCGCAACTCAACACTCGGTCAACGCACGGATCACCCATACACACACAGCGAGGAGCAAACAAAAGTCATCATCCATCAACATCCTATACGGCTTCTTCATCCTTGCTCAACTCGACCTACACTCTTTTGTAATCTCTTCTACCTTCTAACGACCTATCACCTACTCCATTCAACGACAAGACAAGAGTGAGTCCAATTCAGAACAGGAATTGTGGTAAACCGAACGTGCTAACCATCATCACTGTTCCATCCTGAAACGCGCTATATCCTACACCTTCGCATTGATCACCTGCACTGCCCATTCCTAATCAACTCTATTCATCGACACTATTGTCTCTGTCTGCTGCCACCTGCCAACATTCAAATACCGTAAACACCGACCCATCCCACCTCCATCATACGTTGACATCTCACACTCACGCATTGATCATTCACACCAATCAATCCATCTCATCTTCTACTTTTCTCTTCAACCTCCCTCATCCTCAATCTTCAATACCCTCATCCACCTTGAACCTGATTATCACTCTACACCTACTCACTCCACTCCATAATGACTCGTTCAGTGCGGGAAATCGTTCACCTTCAAACCGGTCAATGTGGTAACCAAATCGGTGCCAAGTTCTGGTGAGTTAACCGTCATCCGACAATGAGACCTGTTCATCTGATGTCTTATGGCTCTACAGGGAGGTCGTCTCCGAAGAACACGGTATTCAAGCCGATGGTTCATACAAAGGTACCACCGATATCCAACTTGAACGTATCAACGTCTACTACAATGAAGCCGGTTCTGGTAAATACGTGCCCAGAGCGGTTCTCATTGATTTGGAGCCTGGTACAATGGACTCTATCAGAGGTGGTCCATTAGGTAGTTTGTTCAGACCTGACAACTTGTGAGCAATGCTCAACCCTCTCCATGGTCTTCTGTCATCTCAGAGACAAGCTGATGTGTTGTTTGAATGCATAGTGTCTTCGGTCAAAGTGGTGCTGGTAACAATTGGGCTAAGGGTCACTACACTGAGGGTGCTGAGCTCATCGACTCGGTTCTCGATGTCGTAAGACGAGAGGCTGAGGGATGTGACTGTCTTCAAGGTTTCCAAATCACCCACTCCCTCGGTGGTGGTACTGGTGCCGGTATGGGTACTCTCTTGATCTCTAAGATCCGAGAGGAATTCCCCGATCGAATGATGTGTACCTTCTCCGTCGTTCCTTCTCCTAAGGTGGGTCATCAGCTGATTCTGCTACAATCTTGCAAGCTGATATATATTCTTCGTAGGTCTCCGACACCGTCGTTGAACCTTACAACGCTACTCTCTCCGTTCACCAATTGGTTGAGAACTCCGACGAGACCTTCTGTATCGATAACGAAGCTCTTTACGATATCTGTATGAGAACTCTCAAACTCAACACCCCCACTTACGGTGATTTGAACCACCTCGTCTCAGTCGTTATGTCAGGTGTTACCACCTGTCTTCGATTCCCAGGTCAATTGAACTCTGACTTGAGAAAGTTGGCCGTCAACATGGTTCCCTTCCCTCGTCTTCATTTCTTCATGGTTGGTTTCGCCCCTCTTACCGCCAGAGGTTCAGCTTCCTACAGAGCTGTCACCGTTCCTGAACTCACTCAACAAATGTTCGATGCTAAGAACATGATGGCTGCTTCCGATCCTCGACACGGTGTAAGTTCAGTATATAGCGTACTGTACTGTGAATCTGTACTGTGCTAATATGGGATTCTGCAATAGCGATACCTTACCGTTGCTTGTTACTACCGAGGTAAGGTCTCAATGAAGGAGATCGAAGACCAAATCCAAGCTGTTCAAACCAAGAACTCTGCCTACTTTGTTGAATGGATCCCCGGAAACATCTCTGCTGCTCAGTGGTGAGTTTAACTTGTATCCCATCCGTGATAAACCTTCTCTGACACAACTGAACACAGTGACATCCCTCCCCGAAACCTCAAGATGTCCTCCACCTTCATCTGCAACTCCACTTCCATCCAATCCCTCTTCAAGCGAATTGGAGAACAGTTCTCTGCGATGTACCGAAGAAAGGCCTACGTCCACTGGTACACTGGAGAAGGTATGGACGAGCTCGAATTCGTGAGTCGCATCTCGTAATTTGTTGTGCTATATCATCAATTACTGATCCACTATTCTATTCGATAGTCCGAAGCCGAGTCCAACTTGCAAGATCTCGTTTCCGAATACTTGCAATACCAAGAAGCAGGTGCCGATGATGAGCTTTACGGTGATGAGGAAATCCCCATCGAGGAAGAAGAGGTATAATCGTTCCCTCACCTCAATTACCAAATCTCCCCTCTATCCGCATGTCTATAATGCTTCGTTGTCGCGAATACTCTTATGAAAACAAAATTCTGTTCTTGTATTGTCCCTTCTCAAGTAGAATTTGTTTTTGATCCTCTTCGGTTTCGCTTTCTTCTTTCCACCCCTCTTACGTTATCATCTCATCCTCTCTCCCCCTGTTTTTGATTAATAATCCTTTTCGCCTCGCCCGAAGCTGGAGTTCTTCGATGTCTTCTTAGAAGACGGTGTGCTGCGTTTATCCCTCCTACCTCTCTCTCACCTAGTAACGATACGATCTTAAAAAAGTAATGATTTGGGTACTCGTTGATATCATAGATGCAACGTTTTAACACCGGTATCCTCCATTGAGGAATTACTCATGACTCATTGGGTGTACGGTATACTGATGATCTCATGTCATACTGATTTTTTTGTCCTTCTTCACTTCTCAATCGACGAATGGAGCGAACCTCAAGTGATGGATTGTCAATGAATCTCACAAAGTGATGGTGCGAGATAATTGCGAAAGGGTTATCTACGCCTTGATGGACGGACGATTCACAAGCACTTGGACCCCTGAAGATCTGTGTGGGAAAGAATATACTGTAATGCAGCTATTTTTGACTCCTTTGTTGTGACTCAGTCGACAAAAGAACATCATACAAAGGATATAAGTACGATACGTTACTGCAATGCTCGACGAAACCTGTAAGTGAGATTTCGCAATTCAATCTGGAATTATGATGACATGACATGAAATGACATAGCTATCTAAAGTAGAGGGATGAAAGGACTATCTCGTACGCTCTACGAGCGGGTGAAAGGAAGTAATTTGGATGAGGATATTGCATGGTATGTCTTGCAAAGAGGTCATACAAAGTATAGTATTTGATGTGGGTAGGATAATCAAGGGATCGCTCATTTATTTTCTTTTCATGAAGTTTACAAGGCAGTTATCACAGTAAGTGAAAATCGCAATAAGTAATAAGGGGCGGTAGGGTCGATGGATATACATATTAAAGGGGAGTGGGAAAAAAGCAATCACCACCATACCCTTTAATGATGCGGTATCGAAAGGCTTTATTTGTTCTTACTGAGTCTATTTCGGTTGTCACTTTCTCAAATCATCATAAAAAGAGAGAGTGAGTACTGGATAAACAAAGGAGTACAATATCTGATACGTTATCACGCTATACCACAAAAGATAGGAGGATAAAACAAGTTGTTGTTGGTGCTTTACTGTACCTCTTGCGATTGATACGATACCATCAAACTGATAGAAAGGCTTCGTATTATTTACTATCTATCTATCATATGATCCTTGAGGAAAATATTCGGAAATCAAGCAACGATTATCGAACACATTCACATTACTGAACAATCGTTCACTCATTAATACATTTGATATTGTCAACGACACGTTCAAAATGACAACTAAGAACATGAACAATACCCATCACATTCCCAATCAATCCATCTCTTCTCAAACTGATCGATCAAACTCTCCTATACTAGTTTCACCAACCTCTCCTCCATTAGTAGCTTTATCCCCTTCCCATTCTCATTCTCACCCTCACTCCATTCCTGTTCCTGTCCAAGGTAAAAAATCACAAAAAAGTGCCAAGAACAAAACCAATACCAAGTCACGTAAATCTCATTCTCGAAAATCTTCTTCATCCTCTACTGTCAATTCAGGAACTCGTTTCCCACCATATAGTACTGGGGGTGAAAGACAATGCACGAATTGT